>NC_059376.1:14247377-14616857 GCF_019703515.2 Myxocyprinus asiaticus | reverse complement strand
TCAGTGCTGTTTTACTAAAGGCAGAGGCTAGCAAGAGATGCTATTTGCACTATGTGTAAATAGCAACAAAAAGCATCTAAGTGCAAAAAGTGTTAGATGCTATTTGCACCCCTAATCTAATACTAAAATATACGTGGTTAGTAAATGTTATGATTAAATTATAATACTTTATAAGTTATAATTAAATACTAATATATAGGGGCAATACTGCAGTATGTTTATTGTGTTTATTTATTTTCCATAGACACCCTGACCCTACCCCTAAACCTATCCCTTACCCTACTACAGTAACCATATTATCACCATGGTATTTTGTAGAAAAATCATAGTAACCACAAACATTGGTACTATACTAACACCATATTACTGTAGTAACACCATGGTTAATTGCATCAAAACTATGGCTTCTGCCATAAAAAAATAAATAAAAAAAATATGGTTACTATAAGATTTCTTTAGTAAAACCATGTTTAATTTGACCCAAATCAAACCTTTCTCTGAAATTCACTGTGACCAAATCACTGTGAGGAATTCAACATTTACATTAATTTTATTTATTATTATAAGTAGTATTAATGGGAATATTGAGAGTGGAGACAGGAAACAGAAAGGGGAAAAGTAGGACATTAGGAATCTCAAATCAGGACAATACATAGAAATATTTAAAATATTTGAGAAATATCATTTTTGAGAACGTAATACTGCTATATAGCACTTATAAGTCAGGCTATGAACCCATACTATTGTAAAGAGGCATCTCTGCTAGACTAACAAAATCATGTGGGAATGACTCAGAAAGACCACAACATAAAATAACATACACACTCCATTAAGCTAAACTTAGAAACCAGTCCATTTACCTATGAAAAGTATAATACTGTCTATGTTTGAACAGTGACAGACAGCAGACAGCGTCTTTGCATAGCTGCTCCTGCATCTCAAATATATGAGAATACTTTAACATGAACAAAAACACTGAAACTAAAATTTGCTTTCAGATAGCTAGCCAGGCTATTAGCCATCTGTCAGTTACAAACGGACCCCGGACTCTAGTTAAATTGTGTCACGCTGTTAGATCTTCCGCTGTTGTCGCAGTTATGAGAAACAGCCTGTATACCAACACATGCATAAACAAGAACAATGAACAAAGACAAAAGACTGCTCTGCTCTCAGATAGAGTTCCAATTTGTCAACGAATAACACAAAGTTTTGGCCTAATGATTTTTTCTGAGATAATTGGAAATATGAAATCATTCAGATCCCAATAAAGTACCCATAGGGCAATTGTATTGCTCAGAGGTTTCTCTCATAGTGAGTGGTGGTGGCGTAGTGGGCTAAAGCACATAACTTGTAATCAGAAGGTTGCTGGTTCAATCCCCACAACCATCACCATTGTGTCCTTGAGCAAGGCACTTAACTCCAGGTTGCTCCAGGGGGATTGTCCCTATAATAAGTGCACTTTAAGTCACTTTGGATAAAAGCATCTGCAAAATGCATAAATGTAAATGTAGCTCAAGAGACCTAATACATGGCTTTAATAGGGCTCAATGGGCTATATGTTCATTTATAGAGACGGCGCATTTCTGATGAAATTTTAGGGGAAGCCATACAGTACGTCCCGTGTTGCCTAGAAGAAACAATTTTTTTTTAAGAGATCTCATTTGTGATCTTTCTGTCCTATCGGTATAACTGCCACAGTGCTTTTCAAAAAGAACAGGCTGTATCTTCCTTCCTCCCCTTGAATCTTTTGTCAGCTCCATACAAATACAGGAAACCACCCATATTAGGGGTGGAAAATACTGAGCAGAACAACAGAGGGGGGCAAACAGCAAAAAAATTGACATTTCCATATGTAATCAACACAAACATCTGAATCAAATATAGCAAGGTCTTCTAGACTCATCTAATATGAAGAAGACCACATGTGAAAGCATTCAAGGGATCTGACTGGGCCAGAAACACTGCCTTCAGTTACTGTACATATCCGGTCACTCTTTCCAAGCCACAGACTTTGGCGAATTACACCAGTGTAGTTTGTGAAATGTAAATAGAGAGAGAAGGAGAGAGAATGGGAGGAGGGAGGGGTGAAGTACTGCCATGTGACTATGTGTTGGTGACCTCCTGACAGTCGGTCATAACTGCTAAACGACTCCAAAGCCACAAAGTTAAACACTTGGTGAATTCCAGGAGTTTTCAGCAACCGTTTGCCAAATTTGGAGTTTAAGGAAGTGAAACCTCCTCTTATTCTCAGAATGGATGTGCACATGTGTGGGTTTATGTGCGTATTGAGGTGTGTTCAGTAAATGTGGTAAGTGTACAGTTAAAGTTTCCAGGTTTTATTGATAGGACTCACATCTGCTGTTCTGTGTTATAAGCCTGTTTGGCTGCCAGTTTCTGTTTTCCCACTTAAAATAGAGGCTGACAGGGGGTATTGTGCTATTTGTACAGACTAGTCCTTTCTGCACAGGTGTGAAATGGTTACCTGTTGTTACATGTTGTAAACAGCAAAGTAGAGATTGCATGCATGCATTGTGGTGTCTTTGTGTGGGCTTGAAAGATTTAGAAATAATTTACCCAAAATGACAACAGTTCTGCAAGATATCTAAATTGCAGTGCGTTAGCATTGGATGAGATTATCTTGTCTCCAATAACCTACTCTGACTTAGTCATACAGAACAGGAAGTTGCCTACAGTGATTCACATTTACCCACACACTGTCCTGTCAGAAAGCTGTGTCAGGATTATGTGTGCAGATCACATGCTGTTGTGTTTCCCGTGGCAAACCTAAGGGTCAACACCTCTGCCCTGGGCTGACTGACCCATGTTCCTGTTAGATGTTATTATGTGAATTCTTGTTTAGGTGTATTTAAGTGGGCAAGCATAATTATTAATGCACATATTTAGGGTTAGCAATTTGAACAAACCCCTAGCCGTAAGTAATAAACTTGGCATGTAACTTGTCTTGCACATTTCTGCTATGGACATGAATGCCTCTAAAGAAATCCCATAGATTTACATTGATGGGGGACCTGAGGCATATCTAGGGGCCAGAATATCATAGAGACCAGGCGGTAGGCTTTTATGAAAAGGTCAGTAAGCAACAACCCAGAACATCCTAGCAATGCCCTAGCAACCGCATAGCAACACCCACTCAAAGCATCTTAGCACCCACATAGCAACAATCACCACTCATGTTTTCTTCAGAAAGTGTACAAAATGCATTGATAGTGGTTGGATGTTTGATGTGGATGTGATTGTTGCTGTGTGTGTGTGTGTGTGTGTGTGTGTGTGTGTGTGTGTGTGTGTGTGTGTGTGTGTGTGTGTGTTCTTATGAGAAGTGTAAAAATATTTTCGGTTCATTATGAAACTGTGGCGGGACAAATTAGAATGTGGCGGGCCACAGTCTAGGTAATAAATGAGAAACACTGGTGTGTGTGCCAGTGTGTGTGCATCAATCAAACCTTTGATCTGCAGGTACCCTGGAGAATAAGTGAGTCACTAATGGTAGAAGTTGTGAGGAACAGGAGATGCATGTCAATGGTAGAAAGAACCCCAACTGGCTGAATTTGATGCCATACATGTGCCATTTACATGCCAAAATCTTTCACATAACAGATACAAAAGGCAAACTAAGCATTTTAAGCTAAACACAGAACTAATTTTTACATAAAATTCACCACTGCATTTCAAGTGCTGTGTTTCAAGTCTCATTAAAGTTGCAGATAGAACGTAATGTGTACATATTTTTATATCTTAAACTATGATCTTTGACGCAGGAACCAGAGCTCTTACTGAGGTTTCTACAGTACATGACTAGTAATTTACCTACTATATAAATTAAAGTATTTAAAGTGTAACTGGAATGGTTCTAATTTTCCAGGAGGCTTTACTTTTGATTGTGTGATAATTCTGGGAAAGCCTGGGGCTTGTTTGGGACATTTGCCCTGTTAAAAACCTTCCTGAAAGTCAATATGCTAAGTCAGTGGAAAATGAACAGTGCCATGAATTCCTGAATTGCTTTTGATTTTTATCTTATCCTCTCATTATGGGGGCGTCACAAACTCAAACTTATTCTCTCTCTCTCTCTCTCTCTCTCTCTCTCTCTCACCCACTCATTTTCAGTGAGGTGGAAACCCAGGGTTCAGATTCACGTCCCTTCTCAGACAGTTCCTGCAGTAAATCTCCTTACATACACAGCTCTGACCATTACGGGAACAACAGCTGTGGCCCCCGAGGCCCCCGGGCACCTTTTGTGGCCCCTCCAAGCCCAGCCAGCCTTGCCTGGGCCCAGCGTACACGGAACCAACCAGCTAGCCTGGCCCTACGTAAACAAGAGGAAGAGGAGAACAAGAGGTGCAAAGCTTTATCGGACAGCTATGAGCTCTCTACAGACCTACAAGACAAGAAGGTAAGGCATGCAAAAAGCACTAGCCAAAGATTTATTGGGCTGTACAGAACCATGTTGAAGAAAAAAACAAACATCTTAAACCAGCCTATGGTGATTTGCGAGTCTTAGCTGGTTTAAGATGGTCTAGTCGTTCTCCCAGCCTCGCAAGCTGGCAACTGCCCAAAGCCCCTTCAAAACCAGCAAACATATCTGTCAGACCAGGCTGGGAGACCAGCTAAGACAGCTAAAACCAGAAAGATTTGAATTATGAACTGATCCAAATCAAATCACAATCATTTCAAGCAAATATAACTGATGTAGCTGTCGCTGTGCAGGTGGAGATGTTGGAGAAGAAATATGGAGGTTACTTCGTGAGTAGACGAGCAGCACGCACCATCCAGACAGCGTTCCGTCAATATCGCATGAACAAGAACTTTGAGCGCCTGCGCAGCTCAGCCTCTGAGAGCCGCATGACACGCCGCATTATCCTTTCGAACATGCGACTGCAGTACTCGTTTGATGACCGGCACCCTCAACTGCCCACCCCGACTCACTACAGTCACAGTCCAGGAATGGGTCCTCCACATTCTCCAACCTGCACCACAGAGCCTAGCTCCCCACGACCAGAGTACACTCACCTAGAGGACTCCTTCTCTAAACAGGTTAGTATTCAGTTTGACTATGTCTAAACTCCTTATAGATATAAAGGGTCTTTGGTGATTAAGCATGTATTTACCCTGCTGAAAATACCAGCAAATCTGGTCACCAGCAAATATTGTTTTTGGATGGTGGATGCTGCTGTATTGGTGTCCACACCAGGTTTTGTAACTAGCTTAATCTCAAAAACTTTGATTTGCTGTCCTTACACTATGGCCTAACCTGACATGACATGATAAGGTGGCAAGCGTTACAAGGTATCTCTTTCATGTTAATCAGTTTTTGTCCAAACCAGCCACAACAGCAACAAGCAACAAGCAACACTACATTTTACTGATCGCTTGGTTTAGATTTCTGCAGCGATGAATAGCCTCACCCACTGTGAAATCTCATTGGTCCAAAATCCTGCTTCTCAAATGTATTCTGATTGGCTCTGATTATGCCATCTCACTCAACATTATCCCGTTCAGTGTGGACAGAAAAATTGCTTGTCACTGGAACCTAATCACATCACATCTGGTTAGGACATCTGGTTAAATGAATGGTTTGTGTAAATTCTTTCATATTACAGCAAGTTTATTATGAGCAGATTCGGACTTCTCAGAATCTGTCAAATCATGATAAGATAATGCTTTGAAAGTCTCATATCCTGTGGTTCCTAAGAATGCAATCTCCATTTATTTACTGAAGGTGAAGTCCTTGGCCGACTCCATTGATGATGCCCTGACATGTCGACCACGGCGAAATGATTCCCAGGAAGGCATAGGGGATGGAAGTGCTGTTGTGGATGACTTCGGAGAGTGCATCTGGAGCAGCAACAGCCATGCATCCCTCCGCAGAGGACTTGGAGACAGGGATCGAGGCGGTACTGGAGGTTTGAGCATGCACGAGGATAGCACAGCCACCTCCTACAGTGACGTCACACTCTACATGGATGACGGACTACCTTCCTCACCGCTGTCCCTAGACCGAGCACCTAGCAGCACGGACACCGAGTTCTGGGGGGGTGTTGGATGCGGGGTAGGCGGTAGGGAAGACAGCCGTGACACAGAAGGGGGAGGGAGCAGCAACAGTCGTCGAAGCACACCTTGCACAGAATGTCACGATTACCGTTTACGGGGAGGACACTTACCGCTTCTTACAATTGAACCACCTAGCGACAGCTCAGTGGACATGAGCGACCGCTCAGACCGAGGTTCCCTTAGTAGACAACTGGTTTACGAGCAGGATTCAGGGGGAGGGTCGCCTCAAGGGACACTAAAACACAACCCCAATGCTCGTTCAACATCCTCGACAGCCGCGCAAGGTCAAACGCGTCCAGGTAGCAGATCGTTACCATCACATATCCCACACCACATGGCTCATCATCACCATCATCACCACCACCATCACCAGTATCCTGACACCCCCTCATCCTCTTCCTCACCTCAGCAGCCCCCGGCCACGCCGCTTTCATCCTCCTCCTCAGCACCGCTGCCCCCTGGTGGCCTGGAGCAGCAGTGCTGCTCAGATGGTGATAATGACTCGCTTAACTCCACCACAAACTCTAATGAGACCATTAATTGCAGCTCAGGCTCCTCATCAAGGGACAGTCTAAGAGAGCCACTCCCCCCTCTAGGAAAGCAGACCTACCAGAGAGAAAGCCGACAGAGCTGGGACTCTCCTGCTTTTAACAACGATGTGGTACAGAGAAGACAGTATCGCATCGGACTGAATCTCTTCAACAAGTAAGAGATTATGAAACTCTGCATCTTACTGTGGCCCCAAAACATATTTGAAAACTTAAGCCACGTTTAAAAATGTATGAATGTGGTGACTTTAAAAAACAAAACATTGAACCAAGTGGCATTTATTTAAAGATGGCACACTGGCACACATTCATGTCAAAACATGTCACAAAAAAGTTAGGTTTTAAATGATAAAACAATCAGATATACTTTTCCAATATCTGACAAAACATTAGTGGAACATGTTTATAATTAACTATACCTGTGGTTACTCTGTCAGGGCTCCTGTGTATACAGAGGATACTCACTGCAACTAAATTCAGTTGTCAGTTCATCTTTTAGTGCTTAATCCTGTCATGTACACACACAGTTCAGTAAAATACGGGAGTGACATCCACATGCTACAACCGAATTAACTCCTGAAAAATTCAGGTAGTGGCAACCGCAATTTCAAAAATCCCACGCAGTGTGTACGGAACCGAACTGAACAACTAGTTGTTAATGGCGTGATTAATGGCGAAACACTGCGATTCTGTCGACGCCAGTTAACTAAACATTGTCAGATGACAATACATCTCTAGTGGATAATCTCTTTGCTCAAAAACAGCGAACAAAAAAAGGTTAAACTGGTGGAATTCATGATTCACAGGCGCAAGACAATCAGCATAGCTATGGCTACACTTTTCAATCATTGCAATTGCGGGAGTCACTCCTGTATTCCGTACACACATGGAATGATAATTTAGGGGATTCACTCCCGCATTTAAACGCGGTTGTCTCTCCTGAAACTTAGTAGTGTGTATGTGGCCAAAAGGTAACTGACTTTATACACTGTCTAAAAATCACCTTCCAAGAATGGTTATGAAAAGAGAAGTTAGTTCCAAAAAAAAAGATTTTTTTGCATCACACTTGGTTTGATATTTTCATATCTATGCAATGAAATTCCTACATTTTAAGTGTGGCATCTAAATACTTTTTGTGGCCACATAAACAACAATCCCACCATTCAACATAATTCTTGAAACTGTCCAGTAGAGCTGGGGGATAAAACTATATAGATATTCATCAGGGGGGAAAAAACTATATAGATGATAAACTTTTGAGTAATTTTCAATATTTAGCCTATGTTCTACATCGAGATGATCGGATCAGATATGTGTCGCTAAAAATGCAAGCAGTTGCAAGTTGGTTGTGTGCAAGTTATACACACAACCAGCTAACTGACATTTCACAGTCATGAAATCAGCCTGTTAGTAAGAATTAGCAGGCTATCAGTTACCCTGCTGTCATGGAAACTGGCAGTGAGGCTCGGTAGCCATTAGCTATCCAGCTAATTTGATCTTGTTGTATACCAAACAAGACAGCACTTACAATGAAATACAGCTATCGACTGAACACAACAGCAACTCTGTCATTAACACCATTGCTGCTTATTTATGTACTATTTAGTTAAATGTTTTTTCATGATCCATAGCGCTGTCACAAGGTGCTTCTCAATCGGAAGGCTGCAGCCTAGTTAGGCTGTGTCCATCCTAGACCAAGCCTTCTGACGCTGTAGGTTAGGCTCCGCCTCAGCATTCAGCACTAGAATGAGATGATCTAGTAAGTGCGCACGGCTACGTCCTAAAGGTTTCTGCCTCCACGATCATGGCACAAAAACTTGAAGAGAGAACAAGTAGCATCGAAGATGACAGTTGTGGAAATTGTGCTGATCCTCTACAAGTTCTTTGTAGATATGAAGGAAGAAACCAGGACAGTGCGCAGTCGTGCAATAGCAAGCAGAAAGACTCGTTTTCAACATTTTTTTTTTTTATGAAACTGGGACATGTGCAAGGGATTGTGGATTATTTAAGGCTGCAAATGATGCACTTAATGCATCCTCCAAAATATGGCGAACAAAGGCTGCAAAACAAGGCTGCCTTCCAAGGGTCCTCAATTCAGATGGCCTTCGAAGGTGCTTGATGAAGTAGTAGCCAAGATATCAAGCCTAACTAGGCTGCAGCCTTCCGATTAAGAAGCACCCACAGTCAAGAATGTGTTTCTTCTTCTGGTGATGTTTATTGCCGGTCAGCGATCCATCTTAAATATCGATATCGAATTATATGAAAAAAAAAATATCGTGAAAATATTTTTGCCCATATCGCCTAGTCCTACCATCCAAATGATAGAATTAAAGAAACAATATTGTGAATGGGTCTGAATAAGACCTGATTAAAATTAATCATAATGCGCAGTTTGCAAAAATATTATTCTCTGCCCTATTTTGCATAATGATCACAAATCTGCTACACCTTGATTCTACTTTGTCCTTACAACTGTATTGTTGTTTTACTGTACTGCAGGAAGCCAGAGAAGGGTATCCAGTACTTGATTGAGAAGGGCTTTGTGTCAGACACACCAGTGGGCATTGCTCGCTTCATCTTGGAGAGAAAAGGCCTGAGTCGACAGATGATTGGAGAGTTTCTTGGCAACAGGCAGAAACAGTTCAACAAAGATGTATTGGAGTGAGTTCACACAATACAGACTTCAGGAGCTAGGTTTAATGGTCAAGAGTTTTTTAAATAAAGACAAAAGGTTACACTGAATATAATTTTTTTTTAATTCTCTAAAGTGCAGTAATTTATGCAATAACATAGGAATGCACTGTATTTAGACACTGTATTTAGTTTCTGATCATTTGTCATTGGCCTAATTTGTGAAATGTTTTCAATTTTAAATAGCTAAAGATCTTCACTACACTACACAAATAAAAAAAAGAAGAAATATTGAATACAAACCCTTGAAATGCTTCTACAGACACATGTATACCACAAAACACAATTTTCCAAGCATTTCTGGCACAACTGGGACATCGTTATTGACAAAGAGGGACACCTGTTTCTGTTTTATTTTATTTATCTTGGGTGGATACTGGAGTTAACATGAATATACATACAGTTTTTAGACATGCCACATGATTCCATACTCTTTTTTTATTACTCAGCTGTGTTGTGGATGAAATGGACTTTTCCGGAATGGATCTCGATGACGCTCTGAGGAAGTTTCAGGCTCAGATAAAAGTGCAAGGAGAGGCCCAGAAAGTGGAAAGACTTATTGAGGCCTTCAGGTATGTAGGGGTGAATGTTTCAGTTATTTAGCAAAAATCACACTTATAAACAGGGCCTTTTCAGTCTATTCTGGCGCCCTAGGCAAGATCCCAGTTTGCACCCCCACTGGGGGAGGGGGGTGGTTGGGGGGTGTGGCGGTGGCCTCCTCTTTCACGCATCAGCAGGTGGCACCCTAGACAACCACCTAGTTCGCCTATGCCTAGAAAAGGCCCTGCTTATAAAGATAATAAAATTATTAAACCAAGTGGTATCTGGAAACAGTGTTGCTAGACTTTTTCTCAGAGCTTACTTGAGTTTTTGCAATTACTTTTAACCAACTGGTCCTGAGGTCATTTTAGAATATGAGGTTCACATAGGTGTCCTAGCATTTTTAAGCATGGGGTATATGTCCAGTTAATTTTTCGTCACTCAAATGGCATTTCTCTCTCTTTATCTCATAGTCAGAGGTACTGTGTTTGTAATCCAGCACTGGTGAGACAGTTCCAGAATCCAGACACCATCTTCATCCTGGCTTTTGCCATTATCCTCCTCAATACAGACATGTACAGCCCCAACATCAAAGCAGAGAGGAAGATGAAGCTGGATGATTTCATCAAGAACCTGCGAGGTGATCTTTAAATCTCTTTCTCTTTTCTCTGCATTCACACGCTGGCTAGTTTGGTTGGCCACTCACTCTTTTAAGTGTACGGCCACAAACATAGACCATGATTTCACCTTATTCTCTTGATTTCTCTCTCAGGGGTAGATAATGGTCAGGACATCCCACGTGACTTACTAGTTGGAATCTACCAGCGCATACAGAAGTGGGAACTGAGGACCAATGATGACCATGTTTCTCAAGTCCAAGCAGTGGAGAGAGTCATAGTGGGCAAGAAACCTGTTAGTACTATTGAGACATTTTTCAAACTCTTATACTAGGCTACATTGTATTTTATAGCTAGCAAGAAAAAACACATTTTTAAATTTGTAGGTTTGAAATCATAATTTGCTACCTGTCTGATGATCTATTTGTAATGCAATTCCAAGTTAAATGTAAATGTCCGCTCTCTGTATGTAGGTTTTGTCTCTGCCTCACCGCAGGCTGGTGTGCTGCTGTCAGCTCTATGAAGTCCCAGACCCCAACCGTCCTCAGAGGTCTGGAGTCCACCAGAGAGAGGTCTTCCTCTTCAACGATCTGCTAGTGGTAATACTGTCAATCACTCAACCAATATTACCGACACCTCTTTATAACAGTTATGTTCTGTTAAGTTTACAGAATCAAAATACCTGTATTAAAATGTGTCACATTCTTTTTCTTTGTTATTATATTATCAGGTTACCAAGATCTTCCAGAAGAAGAAGACCTCTGTCACATACAGTTTCAGACAGTCCTTCCCTCTGGTGGAGATGCAGGTTCACATGTTTCAAAACTCCTGTAAGATTTCATTAATTTGGTTCATTTATATCTTTCTCATTAAAACAGATTTATAAACCAAGAAGGGTCATATTCAAACTACCCAAGCATGACTTGAAATTGTCTGATAAACTGTGAATTACAGGTGCATCTCAATAAATTAGAATGTTGTGGAAAAGTTCATTTATTTCAGTAATTCAACTCAAATTGTGAAACTCGTGTATTAAATAAATTCAATGCACACAGACTGAAGTAGTTTAAGTCTTTGGTTCTTTTAATTGTGATGATTTTGGCTCACATTTAACAAAAACCCACCAATTCACTATCTCAAAAAATTAGAATATTTTGACATGCCAATCAGCTAATCAACTCAAAACACCTGCAAAGGTTTCCTGAGCCTTCAAAATGGTCTCTCAGTTTGGTTCACTAGGCTACAAAATCATGGGGAAGACTGCTGATCTGACAGTTGTCCAGAAGACAATCATTGACACCCTTCACAAGGAGGGTAAGCCACAAACATTCATTGCCAAAGAAGCTGGCTGTTCACAGAGTGCTGTATCCAAGCATGTTAACAGAAAGTTGAGTGGAAGGAAAAAGTGTGGAAGAAAAAGATGCACAACCAACCGAGAGAACCGCAGCCTTATGATTGTCCAGCAAAATCGATTCAAGAATCTGGGTGAACTTCACAAGGAATGGACTGAGGCTGGGGTCAAGGCATCAAGAGCCACCACACACAGACATGTCAAGGAATTTGGCTACAGTTGTCGTATTCCTCTTGTTAAGCCACTCCTGAACCACAGACAACGTCAGAGGCGTCTTACCTGGGCTAAGGAGAAGAAGAACTGGACTGTTGCCCAGTGGTCCAAAGTCCTCTTTTCAGATGAGAGCAAGTTTTGTATTTCATTTGGAAACCAAGGTCCTAGAGTCTGGAGGAAGGGTGGAGAAGCTCATAGCCCAAGTTGCTTGAAGTCCAGTGTTAAGTTTCCACAGTCTGTGATGATTTGGGGTGCGATGTCATCTGCTGGTTTTGGTCCATTGTGTTTTTTGAAAACCAAAGTCACTGCACCTGTTTACCAAGAAATTTTGCAGCACTTCATGCTTCCTTCTGCTGACCAGCTTTTTAAAGATGCTGATTTCATTTTCCAGCAGGATTTGGCACCTGCCCACACTGCCAAAAGCACCAAAAGTTGGTTAAATGACCATGGTGTTGGTGTGCTTGACTGGCCAGCAAACTCACCAGACCTGAACCCCATAGAGAATCTATGGGGTATTGTCAAGAGGAAAATGAGAAACAAGAGACCAAAAAATGCAGATGAGCTGAAGGCCACTGTCAAAGAAACCTGGGCTTCCATACCACCTCAGCAGTGCCACAAACTGATCACCTCCATGCCACGCCGAATTGAGGCAGTAATTAAAGCAAAAGGAGCCCCTACCAAGTACTGAGTACATATACAGTAAATGAACATACTTTCCAGAAGGCCAACAGTTCACTAAAAATGTTTTTTTTTGTTGGTCTTATGATGTATTCTAATTTTTTGAGATAGTGAATTGGTGGGTTTTTGTTAAATGTGAGCCAAAATCATCACAATTAAAAGAACCAAAGACTTAAACTACTTCAGTCTATGTGCACTGAATTTATTTAATACACGAGTTTCACAATTTGAGTTGAATTACTGAAATAAATGAACTTTTCCACGACATTCTAATTTATTGAGATGCACCTGTATAATAACCAACATTATCTCTTTCCCTCCCTTTCTCTCTCCCCCAGACTACCCTCATGGTGTCAGACTAACATCAGCAATCCCAGGTGGCGAGCGTAAAGTTTTGATTGTGTTCACAGCTCCCAGTCAACAGGATCGCACACGGTTTGTCAGTGATCTGAGGGAGAGCATTGCTGAGGTGCAGGAAATGGAGAAATACAGAGTGGAGTGTGAGTACAGTGCCCCCTGCTGTTCTCATAAATCAACCAAACTTTTCCATCATTCTGGCCCCACTACTTTTGATTTCCAACATTGACTTTTCATAGGTTCACAGTGACCCTATCTGGAATATTGATGTTTATAATGACCATATCTGTTAAATTTGATAATGCATAGTAAACACAATGTAAATAATGTAAATATTGCACATTATAAACACTTTGCCAAGACCTTGACATATCAAGTATCTAATGTATGCCCATGGTAGAAATGGGTCATGATAGACAGCCAACAGCCAACTGGTTGATTAGTGTAGTCAACTAGTTTTAGATTTGTCCTATTTTTTTTATTTAGGTTACCTTAGTTTTAGCACCGTGCTGTAGCAGGCTGTGCTTTAGCTGTCAGAGAAGTTGTCATTAACTGTATCCCCTGTAAAGCACCGCTGCTACAGCACTACAGTACACATACAGACTGACATCCCTGACCATTACGTTGTCTGTTTTTTTTTAAACCCACAATGAAATCTCATTGGTCAAAATTCCCACTCCACAAAACTGTATATTTAACATTAGATGTGTTCTATTGATTAGAAGTGATTTTGATAGTGATTTTGCAGCATTTTCACTTTCAGTCTGGACAGGAAATAATACTTGATGGCGGAAACTTGACATGTTGCGCATGCTTAGGACATGTTATTCCACACACTTTTAATCTAAATTTGTGCTCTCCACTCTTGTTTCTCCTGCAGCTGAGCTGGAGAAGCAGAAGGGTGTGATGCGCCCCAGCCTGCTCCCCAACAGCATTATGGGTGGAGGAGTGGGTGGGGTCAAGAATGAAGTGGTTAATGGCACTATGGGCAGGCCCAGTCTGGATGACAACTATTCCCCAGGAGAGGGCCTCAAACGCACTGCTCTCAGCTCCTCACTGAGGGACCTGTCTGAATCAGGTGAGACACACACACACATACATAAACTACAATCATACAATTAATCTGTACACAGACTGTTTTTAGACGTATGCCACACATAGATATTTGAACACTGCGTAAACGCTGTGCTTCTCAAATTTGTGGCCTTAACCATATTTTGTTATTTGTAGTCCTAATATAGCTGTTTGCTGTGACTGGCAACCAAAATGTATGCAGTTAATTACACTAATTTTAAAACCACTCTATATTCATGGCAAATATAGAATATTAAAGGAATAGTTGACCAAACCTGTATGGTTTTTCTTTTTCAATGGAACACAAAAGAATGTTGAGTTGGGACTGTCAAGCTGCATAAAAAAAAAAAGACCATAAAAGCAGTCCATATGACATGTGCACTATATTCCAAGTCTTCTGATGCCATTGGATAGCTTTGTGTTTAGAACCAACCAAATTTAAGTCATTACTACTGAAAATCTTCCCCTCCGCTTTAGCCGAGGCACATTTATACCAGGTGCCTCAAGACACTGTGCGCCAGGTCTAACATTGAGGACATCAAACAGCATTGATTCTTGTGTCTCACCAATCGTGATGCGCCAGGTGAGAATGTCCGCAGGCCAAGTATGGACCACTTTTATGGTGTTTTTACTTTAGTTTTTGATATTTTTGTAGCTTTATCATAGCCCCTATTCCCATTCACTTGCATTGAATGGGAAAGAGCAGCAAGAACATTCTACCACCGTTCAGACAGAATGTATTCTTGTGTTAAAAAAGCTATATGCTGTGGAATATATAGAACAAAATTCGGGTGTCTCAAAACATGATTATTAAGTTGAAGCTCTTTTAATTTGAGATGGTGTCATGAAAACAACATCCATCTAGCGCATAGTTACATAGATGTTTACATAGAAAAACGGATGCAAAAATACATTCTGTGTGAACAGCCCCTAACTGCCCCTTTTGTGTTCTATAATGGAAGAAGAAAAAAATGCAGGTTTGGAACAAATAAAAATTATGACACAATTATAATTTCTGGGTGAACTATTCATTTAAGTCATTTAAGTTAACCATTCATTTGAGCTTTTGTTACAAGTAATCTCTTCGCATTTGAGGACACCAAAAAGGAAACATCTGTTAAAATTGACTGCCTTTAGTTCACGCTTTAATTCACTGACTCACACACACACTGCAGTTGTGATTGACGTGTACTAACTGGGTAACAGGGAAACGTGGCCGCAGAAACAGCGTTGGTTCCCTTGACAGTACAATGGAAGTAAGTCTCAGTGAAGCAGAGGTCTGTATCCTTAGCTTTAGTCCCCAAACCCAAACCACCCGCATGTCTGCCTGGAATCCCCACAAAACATGGTGCCATCCTGCATGTGTCCTCTCCATAGACACAGAGCCATATGTGTGTATCTTTTGTGGTCTGTCGAATGTTAATGTACACGTGCACTGAATTGTTGAAACAATAGCATTAGTCAGTGATTGTGTAGAGGTAAAAGCCTGTTAAGATTTACAGTCATCCAGGACATCGTATATTGAATATCTTGTAGAATTCATCTGGATCTGGACACCTTGCATTGACCCAGAATAAATTATATGAGACATTAATATTCTGTAGAGAAGCCGTAGAACATTCAGAGCAGCATGTGGATTTTAGTCACAATTTAAGTGCTCTGTAATGTCATTATTTTTAGTTCTGTGGTGCTTTGTAGTTTTGAATGTGGTTTCTGCAGATGTTTGGTATGCAAAATGATGTGCATGGATAACTTGTCATTTTTTTATTGTGCTGTTTTCAGCTCTTCTTTTTGTTTTTTTCTACTGAGTCCCTCTTTATATTAGATTGCATCTCTTATAAATGTATAATTAAATGAGAATGACTCGAGTACACTACCAGTCAAAAGTTTGGACACACATACATTCTTTATTATTACAATTTTCTACATTTTAAAACAATGCAATAACACAATTGGAAGAATGGGAATTATGTAGTTAACAAAAATATGTCAAGCAATTCATAATTATCTTATATTTTAATGATTAAAATCCTAGTTTGGTAAAAAATGTATATGAAGTCACAATTTATGCTTGTCTATAAAACTAATTTCAAGCATTTAAGCATAAGTCATTAAATCAAAAGGTTTTTAACATCATGAGAAACTTGACAGTTCCAAACTTTTGACTGGTAGCAGAACTGCTAATTATTTTCTTGTTAGCACATTTTTACATTGACACACGATACAAATAGCATTCCATTTGAAGTTAGAACCATCGCAACTACTGAAGTACATTGGTATTAATAGACATTTGGGGGGTGCGTCCCCCCATTATTTAGATTAGTTGACATTGATTGATATTGTTTTTTGTTTTTGTTTTTCAATGACAGATTCTGCCATTTTTACATTTGGTCCCCTAATACTAAATATTCAGTTACATACTTGGATATTATGGACACATAATATAAAGTTGGGCCCATGTATCACATGTATCACATGTCCTAACTGAACATGCTAAAACAATGTTGTTGCATTACCCTAATCAACTCACCCCTGTTTCTCCTCCCCGCCCAACAAAACCACTATTCTCTCTGTATCCTTTTGCTTTGTCTTCTCTTCCTTCTCTCCAAATTTCTCTCTGTTTATCACTCACACTCTCTTCATACTTCTTTCTGGTCTTGCCATCTTTGTACACACCATCCTTTCCCTCGAACCTTTTTCTTTCTGGTTCTCCTCTTTTCCTTTCTCGTATCCTTTCCCCCCACTCTCTTTGTCTTAGGGTTCCATTATTAGCAGTCCGCAGCCTCACCAGCGTTACCCAGTAGCCACTGTACTTCCGGGATGCTATGGAACAGAAGACTACCGGCCTCACCGCCCCATCCTGAGCCCCGGAGTGGGGGTGGGGGGTGGGCCGGGGCAGCAACACACACCTGCGGTGACTGGCACTGGGCCAGTCTCCAGCAGCACAGAGAGAGGAATGAGTGGAGTGGGGACTGGGACCAACAACAACACAGGCTCCTTCCTGGGCTCCCTGTTTGGGGGCAAACGAGCCAAAGCCCCTATCATCCCCCCGGGTCCACCCTACCCCGCCCCTGTGGCCCCACCGACCACCGGAGGACCACCGCCTCCTTCCCCTTCCTCCCTATGTCTGGCGGAGGGAGGGGGACCTTCCAAGATCCAAGCCCTGCACGCCCAGTACTGCCACACTACAAGCAACAATGTCAGTGGGCAACCTCCACCCCCATACTACCACCACCATCGCTACCACACGCAGACCATGCCGTCATCTGGTCAGGTGCACCATACACTTCAGCGGGTTACCTTGCCTCGTCGGCCGCCCCCCAACCCCTCCGTGCACTCCCCGTACCAGCCGATCTCCCAGCATACTTTGCAGGGTCGCTACGGGAGTATGGGCAACATGGGCTCCGCCCCCCCTCCCCCCCTTTCTCCTCACTCCCCACTCTCCCCTCACCCACAGTTTGCGCTGTTCCACACACAACCCACACACTCGGCCAGAGGGGGCGCCACCAACAAGCCCCCTCTCACGCTGTCGCACTCGCACCCACACGCACACTCCCTCACCCACCCCGTGCACGTGCAAACGCCGCACCCGGCGTCCCACCCCGCGCACCAGCCTCACTTCGTCTTCACCAGCCCTCCTCCTCCGCCTTTCCCTGCTCCCACTCAGCCGCCTCCAGTCTCTGTGTCCGCCACTGCCCACCACGGGCAGCCGGCCGCCCAGTATCTGCCCCAGTATCCACCACTGTCCTCCATTCCCCCTCCCCCCCTCCACTCCCCTTTACCCCCCCCTTCCTCCCCCCTTATCCCTCTTATGCCTCTCTCCCCTCTCCCCCCCCAGCACCAAGGCCCTCCTTCCCAACCGGGGGGTCAGCAAGGACCCTTGCCGGGTCAGACTGGAGCAGGACCTGGGGGGACGGGTACAGTCGAACGCGCCAAATCCAAATCTATCAACCGGATCAGCACGGTAGTGTGAGCCGGGGGAAGTCGCGAGGCTGGGGGTCGCTGAAGGGTCCTTTGGTGGTTGGAGGAGGGACTGCTGCGAGGGTGGAGGAGGCGGGCAGCAGCAGGTCAAAAGGCGATAACAACACTAGTGGCAAAAAGAAACGCAGCCTCCTGAGACTCTGTTACTTTCACTTGCGTTTCCCACAAGTGTAGGGCTAACAAACGGGTACTGAAGGGACTTGACGAGAAAAAGCTGTGCAAACAAACATGTGAGCATGTGGTATAACGTGATGACAACAAAGTATACAGATAGTTTGATACACATGAAAGCTCTCAGGTAGATTAGTGCTGAGTTGTTGTAGATGCCATTGTCATATGGTAATGGAGCCAAACAATAACTTACATGCTTCTCCTTAAAAAAAATAATACATTCAGTCATAACTTATAATCCTTAAGCATGCAAAAGGATTACAAACATGTGGACTCAAACAAAAATCAAATGTCCACAGTCTTGATTCAATTGCTTGTAGCCATAATGTTAGGGGAAAATGTTTGAATAGCACATTCATTATTGCAGGTATTCACAGGCATTGCTGAACCAGTTTGAATACCTTTTTTGAACTGAGAACCTGTCCAGAAAATGTGAAGACCAGATAGCATACTAATGACTCTATACTCCATATATTCTACTAGACATGAACATCAAAGCACAGTACATGTTCAGTGATTTATTACATTCCAGAACAACTATCCAAGTAATGTTTTTAGCATTAGTCGATAGCAGTCGCAAAGATGCAATAAACTTTTCACTCAGTTGATGTCCAGCTTCTACTTGCTGAATTATTTTAAATGTTCCATTGCTCTGCTCTTTTTGTACACATCTATAACATTGACATGAATGAGTGTTCATAGGGATAAATTATTGTCAATCTGAATGAGAATTATTCACCTGCAATGTCCATAATTCCATTGTTTCTATAAAATTGGTGTTCATACCTACAGTTGCACCAATGAAATACCACTTTCTGTGAAATGCTTTTTTTTTTTTTTTTTTTTTTAAAAACATAAATACATGCAGAAATGGATAAACAATAAGCAAATTTCATAAATGTCACAAATTCTCTATAACAAGGTTGTTTTAGAAATATTTATTTTTCTTATAAAGTTGAACCTAAAGTAATGATTGTGTGCAAAAACTAGACTGAAAATCAGTGTTTTACTGAACATTACATTTAACCAACAGTTTGTCTTGACACTGAATTGGTTCATGAAGAAACCAGAAGGGCTTGAATTAATTGAAATGTCCTTAAATCAGTTTCATGTATAAAATCATCCACCCAGCTACTAATTGGAGCCAATTTGCGACCTTCATAGTTATCCATGTCTAAATTCTCAGTCCTTTTTTTCTAAAAAAAAAATTATATATATATATATATGAAGCATATAGTTACACACGTATGAAGGAAACATTCCAGAAAAGATTGTTGCCTTTCCATTTTGTCATCACATATTTGAAATGTCTGTATTATATAGTGTAAATCAATGGGTCATTGCATTAATACTGCTAATTGTTTACAAGCTGTTTTTTTAATATATATTTTATGATGTTATATAAACGTTTGCTATGAATTTAATTTTAATTAATATAACCTATTCTGTTATGTCATGAAAATACAGATGTTATAAATTTGACAAAATATGATTTTTCTCATGCTTTGGCATTCAGTGGTGGAGTGTCAATGATGTGTTTTATTGTTATTATGATTTTTATGGACAAACACACTTGTCTTTACAAGTGTCCTTGAATAATGGAGAATTTGAATGGGTATTATTTAAGCTGTACTAGTCATGACGCTTTTGATTCAGCTTTCTTTGTGTGCAGCATATTTTCAATTTGGGCTAAAAGATTACCTATTTTGATGTGTTAAACATTACGCCAATTTTAGTTTGCCAGAACCTTGCTCTTCTTTTTTAGTCTTGATAATGGAGGAGAGGAGGAGAATGGAGGAATCAATATATAATTTATGCACTAATACAATGATTTCAGTTTCACTGAATGAGACATCAAGGTTCTAGCGTTAAGCAAGGCCTTAGTGTAAGTAGTGCTTGAAGTTTCTTTTTGTGTGGATGCATACCGTGATCTCAAGTGCTGTTATATATTTTTGGCATTGGGCATAATGCAGATGCTCAGTATTATACAGTATATCTTGTTGTGACGCTCAAATGTGGAGTGTAAGATATTCATGCCCTTTTCCTACCCTATCATAACATCATACACAAACTCTTTGTATAAGTTCAAAACCTTGCCAAAACACAAAAGTGTCCATATAAAGATTTGCTTCTGTATATATAGTCATTATATATGCTTGCATTAAACACAAGTCACAGTAAAGAATAATAGCGGAGGATGGCAAGTGGAAATGGGGCTCTAAGTACAGATATTGTTACATATCCATAGCCAAATACCAATGTAAGATTAGAATAGAAAGTTTAGAAATCCACACAATATTCATTGCATTCACTTTATTCCATAATCTTTTTCTTTATCTGTCTGTCTTTGCTCTGTGAATTATTTTGCATGGGTATGTCCGTATGCTTTCTGAGCTCTGTATAAACAAAATGTACATAAAGACTGCCACATTATGATTTAATATTGATAATGGAATGGGAACAACTGTATTAAAAGGTGTGTGCGAGCTTGCGTGCGTGTGGTTGGGAAGATTTGCATTAAGTGTATATGATTATTGCATACTGTATGTATTTTGAAGGAAGAACGTGAAAATTTATTTAATCTGTAAACTTGTACAAGTGTGTATGTCAAAGCAGATGGAATTGTAATTTAGAAAAAAAAAAGTATATGAAGTCACCTTATTTGTGTACAGATATTATATGAAATTAAGCAAATTCTGAGAGATGTTAATAATTATTGCATATTATTATGAATAAAAATATATATAAAGTGTCCTGCAATGGAAAACAAAGTTTGTGATGTGTATGACTTTGATGTTTTGTTGTTGTTGTTGTTGTTGCCACAGAAACATACATACATACAAACTGTTACATACTATAAGAGGGAGATACAATGCATTTTTTTAATTATTATTATATTAATACGGTCATAATATTATTATTTTTTACTAAATATTTTGTTAGTTATAACCACAAATTTTCCAAATTTAAATTTAAAAAATAATTTGAATTTGTAATAAACAGAAAATATGTTTCAGTAGATTTCATGAAACTGATCAGATAAATAGTGAGTCATAAAACATATTTAAGTCCATACAAAACAACTTAAAACAATGTTTAATTGATATTACCTTGGCTTTGTGCAAGTGAAATATTTCCTAAATGAGCTAATAATTGTATACGGTTATGGGGGAAGCCACTGTTCATTTTGATCTAGGTTGCCATGATAAACTTTTAACTGTATGATCTCTAAATGGTTTGTTGATGTTTTGCCACTAGTCGTCGCTACTCATTTAGTTTCACGTACACAGAGGAGCTGCTAACCTCGTGTGCGCAATTTTTTTCTCACTGGAACTACTTCTCTGAGAAAGAGGTGAAATATCACTCCGCGTCACGTCCGCTCATCTACCTGCACCACTTATACAACTACACTCAATTCGACGTTACATAGTGAGCAGTCCAGTTTAAACACACGCATACAATCACGCAGCATTTGCCATTACATGGGGGATAATCAATGAGCCCAACCCTGCATTAAAGCGGGTTCGTCCAGGGACTAGTTTTCATGTAACGAGCAACGTGGAGGGATAAGACCGTTCTCGCGTCTAGTCAAGTGCATGTTTCCCAACTGAGATCGATGGATCTTGAGAGAGCTGTGCTTAGGTCGTGATGAACCCAAGATGGCGTGGAGTTCAGACAGGATGAACGGAGGATAGTTAACGAGGAAAAAAAACACACTGGAACAACGCAGAACGAAACGGTTATTATAACGAAAACGTCAACTTACACAGGACGTGTAGGAGTCGGTAGAAAAGAAGATATCCGCGGTCGTCATCGCTCAAACCGACCGAGAGAGTGTGTGTGTGTGTATGTGAGTGTGTGTTGTGTAAGTGTATGTGTGCTGGGATGGGCTGATTGAGGAGGCCGCAGAGCCACTGCCACCTAGAGACTGACCCTCTAGCGAACAATAGACCCTGTGATCATCATACAAGACACCGACAAATCATAAAACACACCGGCTCATTAATAATCACTGCGAGGCGACACCGACCGTGCTTGAAGAACTCAGACCAAGTACAGAAATGTAAGACAGTCGGACTCGGATTCAACCAGCTACGTTTGCTGATGCATATATGTGTGTTATATCCAATGTAGTTGATCATGTGATCGATTTAAATGGCACATTATCAATCAGACACCTGCAATATGAGAAAACTACTGTATCCTCACCTGGTGTGCGTGTGTGTGTTTAGTTTCATAACTCAGCCGTTCACTTCAATTGAATCTTGTGTGGCGTTGTTACCTATTCTCTGGACTGTTTTGGTGTTTACATTATAGGTTAATTTGATCATAGTTGTGTTTTTGCCGTTAAATCAGACGTGTGTTGGATTCGGTGTGGGTTTGCTGACTCAAGGATTGTGAGGCTTCATTGTTTTGGTTGTTAGCTGGACAGCTAACGCCGTGCTTTTATAAAACTAGCGTGTGTGTTCATCGCAACTGCACATGATGTTCGCGAATCAGTCTTAAAAGAGTCATTTAATAACTCTTTAATGGTCTGTTTGCTTTTACTTGTCCATTTGAACGCTTTCCTCGGTTCTCACGCGCACTGGGGCCGGATAGCAGGCTAAGCAAGCTAAAGCTACAGGAAATTTAGCAGTACGGTCGTGTCTCTATACAGGGCCTTAGCAAGGTAATCTATGCCCCCTTCCTATTAAAACATACAGTTTAGAATTTGTTGTGGGGCCCCTGGACCATTGGGCACCCAGAATCGTTACCACCTTTCACCCCACTAGCTACGGCCCCTGTCTGTGTATCTTGTGAGGTGTCTACCTGTCTAGACAGTGTTTTGAGGTATCGTAAGGGCGTTTGAATACGCATATGATTGATTTGGTCTAATCCTGCTCTCTTAATGGTTCAGTTCATTAGCTGAATTGCTGTTCAGTTAGACAGTTCACTTGGTGTGACACATTTATTGAGCTACTGGATTTCGTAAACTGATTGTTTAATATAAAACACATCACATCTTCTGTTCGTCTGTAGGTGAGAATGGTGACAGTCAATAAACCCCGTTGTTGTGATAATTTGTAAATAATCTAAAAGATGATTTTGTGCGAAACGTGTCTAAATCTTGATTATTGATGAGCAGTTGCGCATGTTAGTGATTGATCATCGTTGATCAGTCAAAATGAGAAGCAAATGTCATTATTAGCTTGGGGAATGACGGCTGAGCGAATTCGTCACGTGATGGGTTTTTGTTGTTTTCATGTTAGCATGCAAGGTAACCTTTACAGTAGGATCTATAGAAGTGCATGAAATGTTAAACTATACGTTTTCCTGTTATAAGTTCATGCTGTATAGTCGTGCGCTTCTTTTGAGGATATGATGAATGAGTGTTGTGCATAGGTTATTATTACATTTCTCAGACAAGGCCTAAATGAAGTGTTTTGCTCCCTCCCCCATTTTGTTTGTGGTGTGAGATTGAGAGGAAGACGAAGTCAAAAGCAGGGTATTTCTGAAGTTGTAAAGGGTATGTTTTATTAGGATGTTAGATGGAACAAGGTACTTTTGTAGATGAGATTCCAGAAAATGAGTTTCTCTGTTATTCAAGAGCTAACATCAAAGTGCTTGTCAAAGGAGACTTCCTCTTTTGTCTACTGAACTACTTGCTTAATAGTTTAGTGGATGTTGTCTAGATTTAGCGGATGTTTAGTCGTGTTGTCCAGGCCTGTTCGACCAGGTTTATGGCCTATAATGTTATTCATTTTATCAGACTTGCTTTTGTGCAATAGTTATATTTGGATCTAGCAGTGGTGACCCTTATGGTGATGTGTCAAAAGATTTGTCATGGATGATGTTTGTTTATGTGAATTTTTAAAGGAATAGTTCACCCAAAAATTAAAATTGTCTCATCGTTTACTCACCCTCATGCCATCCCAGATGTAAATGTCTTCTTTTCTTCTGCTGAACACAAATGAAGATTTTCAGAAGAATATTTCAGCTCTGTAGGTCCATACAATGCAAGTGAATGGTGGCCAGAAATTTGACGGTCCAAAAAGCAGATAAAGGCAGCATAAAAGTAATCCATAAGATTCCAGTGGTTTAATCAGAATCAGAATTAGCTTTATTTCCAAGTATGCTTACACACATACAAGGAATTTGTCTTGATGACAGAAGCTTCCAGTGCCAAGAGAATGCAACCATATATACATACATCCTAGGGGTGTAACGGATCTTGGTAAAAAACTGAACAGTACAGTTTGCCAACCATGGTTCAGTAAACATTTGCTTTGCGGTTCATCTATAGTTTAATAATGCATCTGGATCATACAGTTTGGCAAAGAAATAAAGCGCCAAAACATGCACAGTTGTAACCTCCGCTAATTCACCTGCATGGCTCTGTAGATGGACACACTCTGCCTGTGTTTCACGTGGGTCAACTTTCAACAGAGAGAAGCTGTCCTATTAACTGTTAGTATTAGAGCCTGACCGATATGGGATTTTTGAGACGATACCGATTTTAGAGAGGGAAAATTCACCGATTACCGATATGGTGGCCGATATAATTAATTTTTGAGATGGAATGAAAACAGACAATTTTATGTGGATTTTTCACTGGTTTTGCACCGATATGACTATGCAAAGGTACTCAGAAGGCTGTTTTCTTAAATATTTTTTATCAAAGAATATTTGACATTATTATTATTATTATACATTGTCAACAAATTCTAGAAATGAACACTGAGAAAATAAAGAATAAATAAAACTACAATAAATAGCTAAATAAACATCAGTACTGTTTAATATCAGTCAGTTGCTGACCATTAAAATAAAGAATAAATAAAAATACAATAAATAGCTAAATAAACATCAGTACTGTATGTTTAGTATCAGTCAAGTGCTGACCATTAAAATAAAGAAAAAAATTAAAATAAAACAAATAGTTAAACATCAGTACTGTTTAGTATCAGTCAAATGCTGACATTAAAATAAAGAGTAAATAAAAATAAAATAAATAGCTAAATAAACATCAGTACTGTTTAGTGTCATTCAAATGCTGACCATTAAAATAAAGAATAAATACAAATAAAATAAATAGCTAAATAAACATCAGTACTGTTTAGTTTGTCAATTGCTGACCATTAAAATAAAGAATAAATAAAAATAAAATAAATAGCTAAATAAACATCAGTACTGTTTAGTGTCATTCAAATGCTGACCATTAAAATAAAGAATAAATACAAATAAAATAAATAGCTAAATAAACATCAGTACTGTTTAGTTTCAGTCAAATGCTGACCATTAAAATAAAGAATAAATAAAAATACAATAAATAGCTAAATAAATATTAGTACTGTATGTTTAGTATCAGTCAAATGCTGACTATATTAATACTGCCGAGACAAGAGATAAACAGCGGCAGCGGTGTTACACCGTTTTCTGCTATACAAGTTCAGGGGAAACTTTCAACGGTGGAAAACCAGACTTTTAAATATTAAATTTTTATAAATGCAACAACTGGTATTGTTCGGTTGAAGGGGGTACCAAACTGAATCCTGAACAAAACAGTTTGGTGAATACATGTTTACACATTAGCTTCCACTCAGCTGACAACAACAGAAAGTAGCTATGTGATTAGCTAGTTAGCTATAAGCTCGTCCGTCTTTTACTCTCCATGACAATGTTGTTTGTTTTACTTTCCAGCATTGTGTCTCACCAACTAGGTGATAACATAGTGTGAAATCAACACTCAGCAGGCACAATCCACCACCGCACTGTTGTCTGCTGAGCTGCAAAAAGATGTTCTGATGTTTACCTTTCAATCTGCTACATTACTGACTGCACTGACAAACTAGAACTGGCTAACACAGCAAACATGTGATAAACATGAGTGACATGGTTGTCAGGGACAGTGTTAACGTTATATTAGTTATATTGAAAAGGGAAAATTATGGGGTCATTGTTTATTAACTTTCCAGTATGTATTTCACAAACTAGTGAGCAACTTACCGAGACACCGCTCAAATCCGCTCTGTCTGCAGAGCCACCGTCAGTTCAGCTCTGTAAACAATGGAGTCGGAGCACGCTCTGCTGGACAAACTATGCTATGACACCAATTCTAAAGCATTGTTTTCTGCATTATATGTTCTGAAATTTTTTTTTTCATATCAGTAAAATATACGCCGATACAATTTATCGGTGAAAGGCTAATATCGGCTGACCGATATATCAGTCGGGCACTAGTTAGTATGTTAAATCATTTGATGACGTCACAGTTCTGCAAGCGTTAGTTGGCAAAATGGGAAGCAGAGAAAACGAGCTGCAAGAAAGAAGCCCCTGCGTCATTTAAGTCTCCTGTCTGGGAACTTTTTCTATGCAGTCAATTACAACAGTGATGGTCAAAAAATGTTTACAAAACAGGCACTGTTTGCAGACATTGCTTGACGCGAGTGCCGTATACTGGTAATACATCGATATTTGATTAGCTATTTACGCTGACATCACCCGAGGATATATAGCGTGTGGTGCGCACAGCCACAGGTGAGCCCGAAACTGCACACAGACACACTCCCTTCTGTCTTTAAACAGGCACTCGGTGCTAGTTCGGACAGACGTGAAACAAGAAATAAAGCGCTTGGGGTGTTCATAGCCAAAGTTATGTTGCTCTACTCCGTTGATGAAGATGTGGGTTTTCCGCGTATGATTAAAATACTCGAGACGTGTCTCGTTTTCATTTTAGCAAGTTTATTTCTTCTGTAGTGATGTACAGATTCTGAACGTTGAATATACGTTGAGTTGAGTTTGAAATGCACTTTCTGTTGATGCATGTAGCGTAATAATGCAGGTTTTTAAAATGTTGAGTTGGTAATTAGAGAGAGTTTTTTTTTTTAAATTAAGGACCCTAACGAAAATTAATAATGGTTTTACTATAGTAATATTGTAGTAACCATGACTGTAATAACAAGGACTGTTATCACCATGGAATCCTGGTTTTGATTGAATGAACCTATGGTTTTATGAAGTAATACTGTAGTAGCCATATAGTAACCATGGTTTTACTATAGTAATATTGTAGTAGCCATGACTGAAGTAACAATGACTGTTGTCACCATTGTTTTCTTGGCAGAAATAATAGTTTTGATGCAATTAACCATTGTTTTACAACAATAATACTGTAGTTTCCATATAGTAACCTTGATTTTATGATATTGTAACGATGACAGTAACCATGTTAATTTTGTGATTGCTATGATTTTACTAAATACAATGTTTATACTATGGTTACTGCAGTAAAACCATGGTGATTTGTAGTGAGGGCAAATCTCTTGAAGTGTCCGTTACCAGATAGAATATTTTTACTTTGGGTTTGGCATTAATATTTTTTTTCCCTCTGAACATAAATACTGAACCGTACCGAAACCGTGACACCAAAGCCATGATACAAACCGAACCGTGAGAAATTTGAATCATTACGCCTCTATTACATACAAACATTTAAACTTGTATACATATAGTGACATAAAAGTAAGATATAACAGATACAAAAGAGGAGTGCAATCGAGCTTGAAATCATGATCGTACAATAGAGTAATAAAGTTGTTTGGATATTTTATATACAGTTATGTGCAGGTGATGTAATGTATTGAAGAAGAGTTAGGATATGTTAAAGAATATAAATGAAATATGGATATAAGTAACAGAAATAAGTTTCAGTTTTTACTCTTCATGAGGTGGATGGCCTGAGGGAAAAAATAATCTATGTCTTCTGAAGTAGAAGTCGACTGATAGTAGATTTTGCCGATACCGATAACTAAGGTGGTGAAAAAGGCAGATAACAGATTAACTGGCCGATAGTTTTTTTTAAAACCGAATTAAAGAATGTAAAAAATCGTAGTCTTTATTATGACGGCCACAATCATTGATGGTAAACGAGTCAAAAATTAAATAAAATCCCAAAAGCAGTTTGTGCAACAAAAATCCCAATTATAACCAGAAAAATTATGATTATGTGCGTAATGCAGGACTTTTAACTATTAACAAGCCCAAAATACACCAAGGACCCTTTTTTGAAATGACAACGACTTGGCTTCGTTGCGATGCTCTAAGTAAATATTAAACAAATTAAGCTTTTTATAGCCTATATATTCATCAGATGAAGAGTTTGTATGTGTATATTTCATCTAATGAGGTTCATGGATAAGGAATGAAAACAATAGTTGAAAATATTGGAAAAGAAAAATATCGGCATAGATTTTTGCTGATAACCGATAGTGCCAAAAGCAACTATTGGCACCGATTAATCGGTAAAACTGATATATCGGTCTATATCTATTATGAAGCAATCCAATCGGTTTTGGGTGAGAACAGGCCAAAACATAACTTCTTTCTTCACTGTTAAACTTTGCATCAGCAGTCTTCTTGGCGATCATGATTTCAAGCTTGATTACACTTCCTATAGTGCCATCTAGTGCTCTGTGCATGCATCAAGTGCTAGGAAGTGTAATCGAGCTTGAAATCATGATCGTGCCTAGAGACTGCAATGGAAAGATGTACAGTGAAAAAGGAGTTACGTTTTGGTCTGTCCTCACCCAAAACCGATTGGATTGCTTAAGACATGAAATTGACCACTGGAGTAGTATGATAAAAAATTAACAATTGCTATAGATAACTAAAGTTTCTCACAGTAAACAAAAACAATAGGCCTCATTCATGAAACATGAGCAGAATGAAAGTCTGTGTAAATCGTTCGTACAATCGTTCTTGCATAAAGTGCTGCATTCAAAAGGCCCAATGGCTTTTATATTGATTTTGAAGTTGTATTGTATTATTTATATTCAAGTTAACATATATATATTTTGTTTAAATATGGTATGATATATATATATATATATATATATATATATATATATGTATTTTTTTGCATCCAGAGCTATGGATGGAGCAGAGGAGTTTGTTCCACCACCGGAATGTCCAGTATTTGAACCATCACGGGAGGAGTTTGAGGATCCACTTGGATATATCGCCAAAATCCGTCCTATAGCAGAAAAGTCTGGAATATGCAAGATTCGCCCACCAAACGTAATCATCTCATTCTTCTCTCAAAGACTTTTTTTGTACACCAGTAAGGTTATTCCACAATCATTGTTCTTGGTCTTTTTCTTTGTTATACAGGACTGGCAGCCACCGTTTGCTGTAGAAGTAGACAATTTCCGTTTCACACCACGTATTCAGAGACTCAATGAGCTGGAGGTCAGAGCTGCATCCTTTTTAACTCCTCGCCCACTCGTCTTATTACATGAATCACGACCCACCTGTTCTTATGTTGACCAGTCAATGTAATACATCTGTTTGTTCCTAGGCGGAGACACGGGTGAAGCTGAATTATCTGGACAGAATCGCCAAGTTCTGGGAGATCCAGGGATCCTCTCTGAAGATTCCCAACCTTGAGCGACGTATTCTGGATCTGTTCAGCTTAGCTAAGGTAAATACTGTAGCTTTTTATAGAGCTGATTGAATTGATTAATGAAACTGGAATGATAATAGGAAAACATAAGGGGCGGAGATGAGGTGTAGAGATGAGGCCCAGCTGTATTGAGCCATTTCCTGGACATCATATAAACCTTTTGCATGCACTGGAGATGTGTTCATGGATTCAGTGTAGGAAAGATGTGATGCTATAATAGCAGTGGCAAGGTAGAACAAGCATCAAATGCACCTTATGCAGCCAGCAATATTTCATTTTCCACACACCCCCCTCTAGGCCACATGTCCTGTGTTTTGACTTCTTTAAACTCTATGTAAGCACACATATTTAGTATAGCATTTATGTAGATCTCTAAATTGCAGTAAACTGATTTATTTTTTTAAACTAGATAGAAATGTACATACTGTATTGTATTGGCTAGTGAGAAATTCAAAATCACACGCTCAATGTCCTTCCTGCTAGATCGTGACAGAGGAGGGTGGTTTTGAAGCGGTTGGTAAGGAGAGACGCTGGGCACGTGTGGCACAGAAACTTGGTTATCCTCCGGGTAAAAACATCGGCTCTCTCCTGAGGTCACACTATGAGAGGATCGTGTATCCTTTTGAGATGTTCCAGTCTGGAGCCAGTTTACCGGTACAGTCTGTGTTCGACGTCTTCTGTTTTTTCTGATGTTCTTAAGTTGTTCTTGAAAGTTCATTTTGTGGAAACACAGACATTGTTGTGAATTTAAGATAGATGTCCTTGTGTGATCGTGTGTGTTCTGCTTATCCAGCCATGTAAGCCCAAGCCATATGACAGTGAGGAAATAGATAAGGAATACAAACCCCACTCCATCCCTCTCCGCCAATCAGTTCAGCCATCCAAGATGAGCAGTTACGGCCGACGAGCCAATCGTCTCCAGCCAGAGGTGAGTGAAACCTCCTCTGAACCGAAAGTATTTTTTTTACTCCTAAATCACTTTCATCATTGATATTTCAATAATATGAACTGTATAAAATTATAAATCTTCATTAGCTCAATTAAATAATCTGTTGTAACAGAATGCAGAAAATTCTTTATGGCTTTAAAAACGAAATAGAATTCTTTGTGTAACATTTCCAAATAGTATATATCCGTTAAATGCTGAAATCAGTGTATATAATGTTACAATTGACTGTATGCCCTATATACAGGTAGTTTCTTAGGTGAAATTCAACTAACCTGATCCTTGGCTTCAATATTGTCAGTAACAGTGTATAGTGTATATACAGATGACTTTCTTTAAACCTTTGGTTTACAGAGATGTATAATTCTCCAGGGTTTTATGGATCCATCCAAATAAGTGCTTTTGGAAAATCAGCTCTGACCATGCTCCTTCCCAGCATGCTTTGCTCCCTGTCCTGTAAAAAGCATTGTTGCGTACATCTTGTTCTCATCCCTCTGTCTTCTTGTTGCTCTCTCTTTCTCCCTTTCTTTCTCGCATATACATTGTCATTACACTGTCTTTTTAAGACCATTGCCCATAACCATCATTTTTCATAGCGTATTAATGTACTCATTCCAGTTAATTTAGTCAGCACAGCATTTTCCCAGTGTTTATTTTGCGGGTGTTTGGCTGTTTAATTTGCTTGCCCATTAGCTTGGCCAATGGATTCATACAAACTAATGTATCCATAGCAAAAGAAACTCGGACATCTTTATTTTAGCTTTTCATTAATCATAGTTGGGGGGAAAAAAGCCCTCTGAATGACTAAGTTATTGAAACATTGTTTTCAGGTTTTGGATTTATAGAGCAAATAAATTTGCCTATTAATAAATTGCATGTTTTAACACAAATAAAATCTTGAAAAGTAACATTAGAGACTGATTTTCACATCTAGACATGTTACTTAGTTTTTAAATTTGCTGTCTTTACACTGCAAAGGTGGCCCAACAGATCCATAGGGCCTTTCCCACTGGTGGTACTAAAGCCCATTTTAGGTACTCTTCCCCAGGACTTTGCTTTCGCACCTAGGAACTATAGTCCTCGAAGCCGTTTTAGGGGACATTTTTAGCTCCTACTCCAGGGTAGATATTAGGCCCTTTCTCACCTTCAATCCTGGTACTTTTCCCATTGTAACTTTCTAGATGAGAACTCGTACAAGGAACGGAACGCCCGAGGAGACTTTTCCCATTGCATTTGCATTCACAAAAGTAACCACCGTAGTGACGTCATCTATTATCTACCATTTAACTTGTGATGTTATTTGTACACGTGATTACAAAATCAACAACACCGACGGAGTCACGATATGAGTTTTCATCGCATCTGTACTGTGTGACTGTAAAGCAAATAAAGTGATTTCTGGATTATTACATTGACTTTTTCTTGGGATGACGGATCTAAATAATCAGATGTTTATCAAGAGTGGGTAATTGAACTTTATTATACACTAAACCATCATTAAATCTAGTTTACATGAGGGAAGTATTGCGTGCCTGTTACTGCGTGGTTAACTTGCATCAAGATGTCTTTAAGTCAATGAGTGAGTATTTCAGTACAGTAATTTATTTAGTCGTAAAAGCCTTTTGGAAAATTTTGTGTTGAAAAATAGGTTTAAAATTGCATTTTCAACTTGTTGTCTGCTGAGTTCAGCGTGTTCTGCGCAGTTAAACAGTGCTTTCACCACCTCATCTCATCTCTCACTCCGGCTGCAGCAGGGGAGCGCCACACGTGCGGCTCACGCGTGCTGTTTAAACTGTAACCTGAAGACAATAGGCTGTGTCCAAAAACTGGAAAATGCTGCCTTCGGAGGCTGTATAAGGATGGATGAAGGTAGCATAAAATAAGGTGCCTTTTAAACTGTTCAGAGAGTTCCATTCATCCAAAAACACTGTTGTTTAAACCATTCACTGATTAGGCAGTTGCCTTCGTTTTCTGTTGAAGCCAAAGTTCGTATAAAACGGCTCTAAACAAACAAAAGTGTAGCTCCGATCCCAGCTTCCCCCGTCAGTGTTGTTGATTTTGTTGTTGTTGTTGAAACGCACATGCAAAAAATGTCAGAATAAAAGTGGTCGATACTGGATGACGTCACTATGGTGGTTACTTTTGTGAATGCGAATGCAACGGGAAAAGTCTCTTCGGGTGTTCCTTTCCTCGTAAGAATTCTAATCTAGAAAGGTATGTATTTACACAAATCACAATCACAGAAAACAATGTGTCATTCCTGAATGTTAAATTTTTGACAGTATTGCCCAGTGGTCCTGTTAATCCTCAGTACAAACGCTCACAAAAAAAAAAAAAAAAAAAAAAAAAATTTACACTGAACAATTGCCCCTTTTCTACACTTAAGGCCTTGGTATACTCACAGAGAAGTTCTTCGCTCAGAGCCAAAAATAAATTTGAAACCGCTGAGCAGTGGTATACTGTTTGTTTACGTTCAGACACCAGCCACGCCGCTGGGGGAGACATTTAGTGGAGCATTTAAATATGCGGACATACAAGACTACATGTAAAACCTTAACTAATGTGACATTACAATGTGTTATCAATGATTTCATGCCTCATTCTATGAGTAGAATTCACACGAGCAGTGTTTTACTTACTCATTGATGATTTAAAGTAATATATTCAGTGAATAATGTGTAATTTGAAATGTTAAAATTCTGCATTCATGGCGCTAAAGCGCTAATGCTATACGCAGCCATAATATGCAACGATTACATTGGTATGACACTGGTACTACTACAAAGATAGGTGTATTAAAGTATGTTTATAGGTAGTATACAGACAAAATAATGATGGTAAGAGAGGCATATCTGATGTGTGGACAGATGTGTGAATTGGCTGCAGATGGCACATGAGTAAAGCAAACAACAGAGTGAATAGACACTTAAGAGTATTTAAGTAGATCTGATTCCTTTGTTGACTAATGAAACAAAAAAAATCAGATGACGGTCTTGGAAAATGTCTCTACGCGAATGTACGGTTGTAGGTAAGTTTGCACCAGCTTGCTAATAACTCTGCACGCCGGTGTGCTCATGTTGACTCTTCTTAACTGACTGAATGGGAATTAGCGGTTGGCCTCAAAGTAGGTGGAGCTCCAGGTCACACCCACCGATGACATGGACCAATGGCAATAACAAGGTGGTTAGCAGCAGTTACAAATTTTCCCTGAAAGTTCGCACTGGTGAGCTATTACGAACCACAGAAACAAACTCAAAACCACCTTAGTTTTGGGCAGATTTCTTTCGAAATGACGTCACACCCGTTCGTTTTTCGGTTTCGTATGGAGTATACCGGGGCCTTTATTCCCTTTTTGACTGTCACGCGTTGTTTTGTTCCCTCTGTCTCTCTCTCTCTCTGGAATCCATTTTGTTATGGTTGTTGTCTCCCCATGCAGGGTCCAGAGGATCCAACTCACCACCCTCTTACAACTGGCTCTCAACACATCTCCTCGGTACTGCCTCGTGCTCTCTCTCTCTCTCCCTTTCCTTCCTCCCCTTCACTTTCCTTACTTTCTCTCTCTGTTGCAAACTTTCCCTATAATGCTCTCTAAAATCCTTGTACGCCCTCTTGCTGTTCTCATGCCTAGTTATGTGTCTAATGTCTCTTGTCTTTATGCATTCATTCCATCTTCCTCAGTGTGTGTTAGTCATCTTACACATTTCACTTTGCTTGTCTTGCCACACGTTTAGCAATGTTGGCTTGCTTATGTTTCCTCCTTGGTGGTGGAAGTGGTTGCCCCTCTTTGGGTTGCATAATACTTCTAATACATGATGTGCTGTATAATAGGAAAAGTTTGCCCAAAAATGGAAATTTTGTCAACATTTACTCACCCTCACGTCATTCTTCATGACTTTCTTTCTTCTGTGGAACACAAAAGAGCTGTTTATTGCAGAATGTCCTAGCTGCTCATTGTATTGTGACCACAGCTATCAACTTTTGCTATTCACTTAAGTCTGTTCCTTGCACAAATCTATCATATGTAATATAGTGCACAAGTTCTGTGGACTACTTTTATTGTACTTTTTTCATGCATTTTTGGATTTTGACAGCCCCTGGTTTCCATCCACTTTCATTTTATGTATAGAGCAGCTTGGACATTCAGCTTAACTTCCTTGGTAATCCATGGAAGACAAAGCCATACTGGTTTGGAACAACATGAGATTGAATAAACAGAATTTCTCATTTATGGGTAAACTATCCCTTTAAGATATCTTTTATCCCTGCTGTTCTCTTAGTGGCTTGTTCATGCTGTGTTCTTGTCGCACACATTTAGTGATAACGTTGCGAAAATGTTTGCAATAAAAATGTTTATTAGAATGACAGGCTTCAAGAATGGAACATGGAGAAACATTCTGCTTCTATTGTTGATGTGTTTGACATCTAGTCGTAATGCTTACAGTATATACCTGTTTCCTGGCTTCTGCATACATGAGCAGTAGACCATTTCATGCAGTGCTTTGTATTTAGCTGTGTTTGGATGAATTATTGCTTGTTTCTCTTGATAACAATGTCACAAAACTAACATGCATGCGTGTTCTTGCTTAAATCTCCAATAGTGCCTCAAACATTTTTGCTTTGCAGCGATAAACTAGTGTGGTTTCCATACTGTTTGCATTAGGGATGCACAGATATGGATTTTCTGGGTTGATTACGATAACCAGTAATTAACAGCTTCTGGTGGATTATACAACAACCGATAAGTGTACTTTTTGCATTGAAACCCTTTCAACTGGTGCGCTTAGCAAATTAAGACTAGACACATACTTTATGCAAGTACACTAACGCAGACCCATGTGCTTGGCCAACATGTAGTCCGGTTAAACATAAATAACATGCGTTTTTGCATTACTGTGGCGTTGTCAAACCTCAGTACTCGTGGTGGAGATAGTTACCTTCAACAGTTTGTACCATAGAACCCAGGTGTGTTGCTATAAATTTATTGACTTTAACTTACTTGCTCAACAAGATTCTCTTCTGTTGCTTTGCCTTTATAGTAATTGACTTGAAATAGAGAACTCACCGTAGAAGCTAACAGATCATACTGATGTCTATACCATCGCTTGCGGCAATGTTGAGAATGCAATTCCTATTTGTGTTGAGTTAGGAATTACTTGCTGACACATTTGGGAATGCACATTTTTTAAAACCACTCACTCATTTCACAACTTGAAACACTGTCTTAAAAACATGGTACTTTTGGTGTGAAACTCAATGAAACAAATTATCGGTTAAAGTATCGCTGTTATTACACTTCCGTTATAGAAAAAAATAATTTTTAATTTTCTAGTTATCAGCAAATAATATATCGGCCACTGATATATATCAGAACTAGCTTTTTACTATGGGTCTAAATGATTAACATAGAGGAAAGAAAAACCCTCTCTGACAGCAGTCTTTGCATAGAAACAACATAACTTCTAATCCCATAGCTCACTTGTAAACATTCCCTGTGCCCACTAGCCGGAGCCTACAGAGGAAGACATAGAGAAGAACCCTGAGCTGAAAAAGCTTCAGATATACGGGGCTGGACCTAAAATGATGGGGCTTGGTCTTGTAGCTCGAGACAAGACGAGGAAGAAAGGTATGTGCTTGTAGGCTTTATACTGTATATTCTATATATATAAGGTTTACTGGGAGAAAGAATATTATTTTAAGATTTTTTTTTTATTTTTATAAACGTTACAATTACATGTTAAGAAGGTTTGATAATTGCACCAAAAATGATCTTATATATATGTATAAAACATATAACATTTTATAATGCACCATGTTAATTCATGCATATGACATGTTTTTAGGGCACTTTTTTCTGGCACATTTCAACACATTAAAATAAGTTATCAGTCTGAACATTTAGGTACCGTTACCTGTTAAATCAACATGTACTTTTAACTTGCAATAATTAAATTATAATAAAATGTCATTAAAATGGACATTTTTAGTCACTTTTGGTGGTATGTTTGTCCCAAGCCCTGGTTCATTTCTGATTCTGATTTGACCTAATAAAACCTCTTTCACCAGATGAACTGCAGTCAGTGCCACAGACTGTAATAGTGCGGGACAACACTGCCTGTGCATCTGTTAAGGAGGAAACGGGAGAGACACCAATCACAAAATTAGATCCAGACATTCTCCCACCACCCCCAAACCTCATTGTCAAAGAGGACGTTGATGATGACAAAAGTCACATAGGCGATCTAAATGACGGCAGAGATGAGCCTTGCACAAAGATGACCATGAGGCTCAGACGCAACCATAGTAACCCACAGATTGTAAGTATGGAACGCTGGGGCGTTATTACTCATTTGACATGCAAAGGGGTTAGCCAATCATAACAGAGGTAATTTGCATAATGAAATCTAAAGATACAATAACAAAATGGTCTGTTGATTTTATGGTTAGAGAGAGGGTGAAAAATGACCCTGTAAAAATAAAGACTTTTTTGGTGCAAGAAATCTTTACCAAACTTATAAATGCACTTCAGGTAATGGATAGCATAACAGTGTAGGAAATGTCCCCTTCAAAATGAACAGAGAAACTAAATAAAGTGCTTAAATTAGATTCACAATGTTAAACTCTTTCCAATCTTAAACCCAGCAGACTGAAAGGGTTCTGATACAGGTATTATTTCATCCCATGTAGCTTTTCTCCCAATAAAGATTTTGAAATGTACCAGAACTGTTTATTTTGCACATTTAACAGAATTGTATTTCAGGTGGACTCATTTGTATGTCGGATGTGTGGACGTGGAGACGAGGATGAGAAGTTGCTGCTCTGTGATGGTTGCGATGATAATTACCACACTTTCTGCCTGATACCTCCACTCACAGAACCACCCAAGGGCAATTGGCGTTGTCCCAAATGTATAGCGGAGGTGAGAAAGACAAGAAGGAAATAATTGTTTTTTTTTTTTATTCTGTAATGTTTATTCTACAGGATTACATTACATTGTGAAGATCAGTTGTGCACATTAAAAAGTAATTAAATCGTACTACAGTAGAGCTCTCTCAGTCAGCTCTGTCTGTGTGTTGTTTGACTATTGATCTATTTTTACTTCCTCAGGAGTTTGTAATGCATAAATACTGAAGTGTGGGTTTAATTGTATTTCTTAGTATAGTGATTACATTTAAATAAATGTGTTCTCTGTGTAGGAGTGTAAAAAGCCTGCAGAGGCGTTTGGTTTCGAGCAGGCCACGCGAGAGTATACGTTACAGAGCTTTGGTGAGATGGCCGACACCTTCAAAGCAGACTACTTCAACATGCCTGTCCATGTGAGTGTTTTTCCTGCCCTTACTCGACTGTGGGACCCCACATAAACTTATTTTAGAAATTCAGAGAAGCAAATTGGCACTTAATTGTGGTAAAAAGGCAAGAATTTTTTTCTGCTGATTTGGTTGGGCCAGTAGTTTCAGATTTGTACTTTCCCTGCCAATATCTTCACTGATCCCAACAGAAAAATTATAAATATGAATAATTTTGTCAACATATTTTGGTGTCAGAACTATTTATTTTTCATTCATACAACCAAAATTGCATGAATTTATTATGTTTTTAATTTACAATAAGAGCTCGAAAATATGCTTCTATAATGTAGCTGACATCTGTAAATGAACACACTTAAATGAGGTTTAATGAAAAATAAAGTTTCTTATTATTCACAAGATATGAAGTTGGAGACTCAATGTGTGTTCTGACGGCGCACATTTCCATTTAGTTGCATTTTATTTTTAATTTTTTCCCTTTTTCTCCCAATTTGGAATGGCCGATTCCCAATGTGCTTTTTTTTTTTTTAAGTCCTCGTGGTCACGTAGTGATTCGCCTCAGTCCGGGTGGTGGAGGACGAATCCCAGTCTGAGATTCCCTCCGCGTCTGAGATCGTCAACCCGCGCATCTCATCACATGGCTTGTTGAGCGCGTTGCCACGGAGACATAGCACGTGTGGAGGCTTTACGCCACCCTCCGCGGCATCCACGCTCAACTCACCACATACCCCACTGAGAACGAACCACATTATAGCGATCACGAGGAGGTTACCCCATGTGACTCTATCCTCCCTAGCAACCGGACCAATTTGGTTGCTTAGGAGACCTGGCTGGAGTCACTCAGCACACCCTGGGATTCGAACTAGCGAACTAGAGAACTCCAGGGGTGGTAGCCAGCGTCTTTACCACTGAGCTACCCAGGCCCCCTGTTTAGTCGCATTTTTTATTTTTTGCAAGCCCACGATTCATTTTAGGAAATGTGATTATCTAATCAAAATATGCATCGAAGTTAAGATAAAATATGGATGAATATTGTCAGTGATTTAGATACAGCCAATCCCCACGTTATTGTTTTTATTTCACCTTTAGAGGGCACTGTTATATGGTAGGAGTAAGGTGTTCTAATTGTAGAATCTTCCAGCGCTGGGCACAGAGGAACACGGAGGAATTAAAAAAAAACAAAAAAAAAAACCTATTGATCTATCCTATTAAGATGTTGTAAGAATGCAGCATGACAGTTCCGACAACTGACCAACAACTCTCTCAAACTGGCCCAGGGCCGATCTTATTGTTGAGCTGCTGTGTGTTTTGTCCTTTTGCTCATTTTCATGTGTGTTTCCAGATGGTTCCGACAGAGCTGGTGGAGAAAGAGTTCTGGAGATTGGTTAGTAGTATTGAAGAGGACGTAACCGTAGAGTATGGTGCAGACATTCACTCTAAAGAATTTGGTAGTGGTTTTCCTGTCAGCAATGGCAAGAGACAGTTAACGCATGAGGAAGAGGTAAATTATTGCTTGTTGTTTTGGAGACCTTTTTCCGTTTCATTCTTGCATATTTTCAGGCCATAAGAACAGGAGTCATTTTAACTTCTCATTGTAGGAATATGCCCACAGCGGCTGGAATCTGAACGTTATGCCAGTGTTGGAGCAGTCAGTATTGTGCCACATCAATGCAGATATCTCAGGCATGAAGGTGCCATGGCTGTATGTGGGGATGGTGTTCTCTGCTTTCTGCTGGCACATCGAAGACCACTGGAGTTACTCCATCAACTATTTACACTGGTAACATTACAATTTTTGACCAAACTAAAATTAGCGACTAAAAAACATATTGAGAGGAATAACAACCCTATTTAGCTGCAGTGTGCACATGGTCGTATTGCTTTCTATACACTTCATTATTGTATGATACAACTGCTTATAGTTTTGGTTAGTTTTTTCTTTACTAGATCTTTGGTGTATTTGTTTTTCCAAAAAATATATAGCACTCAACCTCTGTGGTCTTATTTTCATGATCACACTAGGCGCAGCACTACAGGCAATGACTGTGCGCTACATCTTATCCAATTTTCGTTAAAGTGCTAATTTGTAGCACAATTTCTGTGTTTGCGCTATCTGCAGGTGTATGAATGCAAACTGTGTCCATATTGTATGTTAAAGAAATGGCACAATGCGCATATTGCTATATTTCGGAGAAATAGGTCATTGCACCAAGACGTTTACGAAGCACGTCTAGTCTCGGCACAGTCTCTAGAGTCAGTTCCTGCATTGGCAGTTTGGTGATTCCACCAGCAGATGATATCAAAGAGCTATCGATCACTTTTAATACTAGCCATAATTTGTGTGTCAGTAGATCAATATGATTAATAACGAGTTTTATTTAAATAGCGGCTGTCTAATGCTCAAGGATGCTGTACAGAAATTAAACCCAAAACATTTAACAGAGTAACATATACTGTAACAAATATACATTACTAAACAATAAACATTGGCAGAGAAGTAAATTATATTTCAAGCAAGTGAGACACAAGCCAGCAGGATAAGAGCGAAAAGTCCCAAAGAGGCCAATAGAGAACATACAACACATACATTGCGTTCCAGAGTAGCACCTGCGACAAAAAGACAGCAGAGGATGCATTGCATACAGGCCATTTGCACTACCAGATTCTTATGAATGGGCTGTCTTCAGGAAATGGAATATATAATAAGATGCAGACAGTGGTGTAACCGGAGAAGAACCTCCTGAATTAAATTTCAGTTGACCCAATCCACTAGCGATTTGCATGCGTGATTTCGCCAACCCCCTTGTGCCTAGACTTGGTGCATGATAGCACAAAAATATCTAAACTTCATGGCCATGCTCACTGACTTTGTGCATTTGACGTATCGCGTAGTGCTCCGCTTAAGGCATATCACTCATAAAATAGGGCGCCTTCTGTGTCTTTTTCTTGAATAAAAGTTTTCACGCACCTTCTTAGCATGGAGTTATTTCCCTCAAATTTAGTCCAGGAAAAATATAAAATGTTTAATTACCACCCTTTGTGGATTGATTATATTAAAAGGAGATGATTTCACATGGTCTCTCTTTAGGGGTGAGCCCAAAACATGGTATGGTGTGCCATCATCTGCCGCAGAGAAGTTGGAGGAGGTGATGAAGAAACTCACACCTGAACTGTTTGAGTTCCAACCAGACCTGCTCCACCAGCTAGTCACCATCATGAACCCAAATATTCTCATGGCTCATGGAGTGCCGGTCTGTAACACTCACGCTCATTATCAATGCTGTTAACGTAATGTACCCTAGAGGAAACACCCTGTGAAATTTCTTTTTGTTAAATTAAATTGAGTTTCTATGATGCCTTTGTGTTGGCTTTATTTGACTTTTTGTTATGTGTCCTGAAAATACAGGGGCTGTTAAAGCCCGTAGCAGTTAGATGCGGAAAATGCAAACAGAAGCGTGTAATTTGTTTTGCAAATTTCTTTGCATTACATACACTATTCTAAATGTTATTTGTAAGGTTTTTCTTACAACTCATAGCTCTGTAAAGCCATGAAGAAATTTTGTTCCCTATAATCTTTTGTCATTTGTGTTTGCTTTGTAGTTTCAGACTGTGGATGTATAGCTATGGAGAACACAAATTTTAGTCAATTCATTTCTTTTATGATTGACAGGTGGTACGGACCAATCAGTGTGCTGGAGAGTTTGTCATCACTTTTCCACGAGCCTATCACAGTGGTTTCAATCAGGGATATAACTTTGCTGAAGCTGTCAACTTCTGCACTGCAGACTGGGTAAATACACCACACCCCCTTACACCTTAGATACACTTTAGATGCACTATGTAAGGCAGTTTGACAATGCACATTTACTGAGCTTGTGCTATCTCTCCCTCTGTGTCAGCTGCCCACTGGGCGATCTTGTATCGAGCATTACCGGCGGCTGAGGCGTTACTGTGTGTTTTCTCATGAGGAACTCACCTGCAAGATGGCGGCCTGCCCAGAGAAGCTGGATCTGAACTTGGCAGCAGCAACACACAGGGAAATGTTCATCATTGTACAGGAGGAGAGGAAACTGCGTAAAAGCCTACTGGAAAGGGTGAGAGAGGGAAATAAGTGTAAAGAGAGGTGGAAAACTTTGGTGCAATAGTGTGTGGCTGAAATATTTGGATAGTATGAAGAGTTGGAGTTAATAGGAGGAGTAATAAAGGGCAGATTAAAGCTACGTTCACTATGTAACGTTTGGCCTTCTTGCAGCTAAAGCATAGAACTGCAATTTACTTGCGGTAGAACACTGTTTTGGTTGTTACATGATCTGGGCTTTGGCTCTGCTCTTCTGCGTGGATGAATCTGATGTTTTGAGGAGAACCGGTGTAACCATGGTTACAGGTGATCAACTTACCAGTACGAATGTCACTATCAACAACAAAGCTAGCCCCCTCACCTCAAAAAAATCAATAATATAGAAATAGCGAAATAACGAAATTCCAAACAATATGTCTTATGAGCAGGTAAGTAGCTGTTCCGCTGTTGTTTTCAATTATATATAGTGTAACAAAAGTTAGGCAATGATGACATTAGACATAACGATTGCAAGTCATATCTCGAAATTGAAATCAAGCACTGCAGTACCACAATCCATAATAAAATGCCACATTAGAGTGGCTAACACTATCTAATGAACTACTGCAGTAACAGAGCTTATTTGCTAACTATCTGTCCAATAAAATGTCTTGCCTGTCGAACGAGAAATACTCCATCTCTGGGTCGGTTTTAAATCCTTTCAGATCTTTTGAGTTGTCGCCACCTCTGAAAAAGCCAAGCCGATGTTGATTCGAGTTTTATTACTGGCTCTATCGCTTTCTCTTTTTGTCTGCAGATTCTTTTCGGTTCGAGGTCTCTTTTAAAATGGGTCGGTGTTTCCCACAGGATTTTGTGAGACTGTGGTGGGTGGACCTCAGACCCTCTAAGGAGGTCCAGGGCATGGTCCCCTGGAAGAAAATTTTAAAGTTAAATGCATCAGTCTAGTGCACTTTGACAGCAAAATTATGAGACTAGATCTATGAAGAACTTTGTGCTCTTGTAAACAATTTTGTGCTCTAGTAGTAATTTAAACACATTGGTTGTATAGATATGAATGGTGATGACATACCCACAAAGCATGGTAAACAAGACGGAGTTTAAAGCAGCTCAAAATTACTCTGACCTACTGCCCCTTTCTCTGCTGTCAAAATCACCTGCTGTCCCTTCCTCAGGGGAGGCTGTCTCCCCTGTTGCCCCTATGGGAAGTATCTGCCCTGCTGCCCCTCTCTGAATGTCTGTCCCTCTGTGAGAGTCAGCTGAGGCTGTCTCTCCTGCTGCCCCTATGGGAAGTGCCTGCCCTGCTGCCCCTCTCTGAATATCTGTCCCTCTATGAGAGTCAGCTGAGGCTGTCTCTCCTGCTTCCCCTGCTGTCTCTTCTGCTACCTGGAGAAGCTGTCTCTTCTGCTACAAAGAAACAAGTAATGTTAAAATTCCACTGTTACTCCAGTTTATTTCTTGACAAAAGCCTATGAATAATCTGTTTGGCTATTGACTTGTCATCTAGCTGTGCTAGCTATCCTAGCTAGCTACCTCTGTAGCATTTTCTTTCTCATATGGTGGTGGATTTCGCTCTCTCTTCTTGAAATATTTAAAAATGCTCATGATCTGAAAATCAAAGGTACAAACATTAAGCTTAAAACAGTAGCGTTACTTCAACTTGATTAGTTTACCTTACAAATAGCGTAACGTTACATGATGAGTCAACTTGCTCCTTGGATGCTGAAAATAGTCATGTTGACAGAGCCGCTGGTAATAACGTTAACATTAGATAATTAGCTAACGTTAGCTAGCTAGATATAACGTAACTTACGTTATACATTGTTTTTCATGACAAGCAGCCGGATATGTCAGTCGATATAAGCGAGGAGACTGACCGCTAACATCCTTAGCTAACGTTAACATTACCTAACTTAGCTAATGTTAGATTAACATTAATTATCAGTGGTAACTTCTGCAGTAACATTATCTGTTTGCTGTCGTACATTGCAGGGCTTGACATTAAGCATTGTCAGGTGCCTGTCCTCATTCACTTGTCCGGAGAAAAAAAAGGACATTCAAGTTACATGCGCAAGTAACGTCAAAGTTTCTGTTTTATGTTTCCTAAAATTATGACTAATGCCCAACCTAATAGTGTACCTATGCAATCAACTCGATTCTCTGCGACAGAAATGTAAACTACACTCGGTAGGGGAGGAGGCTATTGTTATATGGTAATTATTTTATGTCACATGTGGTAGTTAAAGAAAAGGGCTGACTGACTGGGAGTGAGATGCTTTGCCGAAGCAATGGCGCAAAACACAAAGTTAGAGATCTTTAATGTTATTATGAGAAGTGTAAAAATATATTTGGTTCATTATGAAATGTGTGGGCCACCACAGTCTAGGTAATTAATGGGAAACACTGCAGGTAATTTCCCAGAGGGTTGCCTTTTTGAATGATCTATGGTTAATGTTGCTTATTTGTTGTGGCTACAAGCTGTCAGCTTCATACTACCACCACTCCTATCACCGCATATATACACGAGCTGTAGTAGCTAGCTGGACCTTCTTTTCTTTATTTATGGACATGACGTAATTTTTCAGTGTGAGAGTGAATTTGCACTGCGTTTACAGTTTATTGTACTATATTAAACTGTATATAATGCTTAATGTATAATAATGCTAAGGGGTCCTGATAATTAATAGTCCTCCCAATAATGCCAAATGTAATGTCTATCACTAGTTATGCTATGGCAAACATTATTTTACTGGATAAACATACACATATTTTTGAAAAGAATAGTTTAGAAACATGTAATCAGTGAAAATGCTATTCTGAAACCTACAATATTAATTTAAAATGCTTAAAATATAATCATTGACAGTGTACAAGCATATGTATCTAAACAATTACAGTTGAAGTTAGAGGTTTACATACAACTTAGCCATATACATTTAAACTCGTTTCTCACAATTCCTGACATTTAATTGTAGAAAACATTCCCTGTCTTAGGTCAATTAGGATCACTACTGTATTTTAAGAATGTGAAATGTCAGAATATAATAGTAGAGAGAATTATTTATTTCAGCTTTTATTTATTTCATCACATTCCCAGTGGGCCAGAAGTTTACATACACTTTGTTAGTATTTGGTAGCATTGCCTTTAAATTGTTTAACTTGGGTCAAACGTTTTGGGTAGCCTTCCACAAGCTTCTCATGGTAAGTTGCTGGAATTTTGGTCCATTCCTCCAGACAGAACTGGTGTAACTGAGTCAGGTTTGTAAGTCTCCTTGCTTGCACATGCTTTTTCAGTTCTGCCCACAAATTTTCTGTTGGATTGAGCTTTGTGATAACCACTCCAATACCTTGACTTTGTCCTTAAGCTATTTTGCCACAACTTTGGAGGTATGCTTGGGGTCTTTGTCCATTTGGAAGACCCATTTGCGACCAACCTTTAACTTCCTGGCTGATATCTTGAGATGTTGCTTCAATATATCCACATAATTTTCCTTCCTCATGATGCCATCTATTTTGTGAAGTGCACCAGTCCCTTCTGCAGCAAAGCACCCCCACAACATGAGGCTGCCATCCCCATGCTTCATGATTGGGATGGTGTTCTTCGGCTTGCAAACCTCACCCTTTTTCCTCCAAACATAATGATGGTAATTATGGCTATTTTGTTTCATCAGACCAGAGGACATTTTTCCAGAAAGTATGATTTTTGTCCCCATGTGCACTTAGTAACTGTAGTCTGGCTTTTTATTGCGGTTTTTGAGCAGTGGCTTCTTCCTTGCTGAGTAGCCTTTCAGGTTATGTCAATATAGGACTTGTTTTACTGTGGATATAGATACTTGTCTACCTGTTTCCTCCAGCATCTTCACAGGGTCCTTTGCTGTTGTTCTGGGTTTGATTTAAACTTTTCGCACCAAACTTAGATCATCTCAAGGAGACAGAATGCGTCACCTTCCTTAGCGTTATGATGGCTGCACGGTCCCATGGTGTTTATACTTGCATACTATTGTTTGTACAGATGAACGTGGTACCTTCAGGCATTTGGAAATTGCTCCCAAGGATGAGCCAGACTTGTGGAGGTCCACAGTTTTTTTTTTTTCTGAGGTCTTGGATGATTTCTTTTGATTTTCCCATGATGTCAAATAGGCACAGAGTTTGAAGGTAGGCCTTAAAATACATCCGCAGGTACACATCCAGTTGACGCCAATTAGACTATCAGAAGCTAATTGCCTAAAGGCTTGACATCATTTTCTGGAATTTTCCAAGCTGCTTAAAGGCACAGTTAACTTATTGTATGTAAACTTCTGGCCCACTGAAATTGTGATAGTTTCACTTTTAATTGACTATCTGTCTGTAAACAGTTGTTGGAAAAATTACTTGTCATGCACGAAGTAGATGTCCTAAATGACTTAGTAAAACTATAGTTTGTTAATATGAAATTTCAGAGTGGTTAAAATTTTTTTTAATGACTTCAACCTAAGTGTATGTAAACTTCTGACTTCAACTGTATGTGTTTTTCAGTGGGGCAGAATTATAAATATTTCTATTTTGGCTTAACCATTGCCCTCTGCTGGGCAGATTTTTTTGTCCCACTCCATCCCCGATGGATCATTTTACTTTATGATAAACAGTACTTTTTGTTAAGTTTTACAAGTAAAGGAACTGTTTTGCAAATGTCCTGAAAGACAAAAATTATAATAAAATCAACTTTTTATTATTCAGGCTTTGTTCATATTCTTGTGAGAGTGTAGAATTGTGAATTCAGTACTGTAAATCAAACCAAATCCTTGTTATAATATTTTAATAAAATTCAGGAAATAAAATTTCTGTTTTATCCTATTAATCAAAGAAATAATAAAATTAATCGATTATCAATATAATCTTTAGTTGCAGCCCTATTGTAAACACGTTTACTACTGTAAATTGGCTTAAAGTGGTGCACATATCCGATTATTCGTTAATGAAATTCGATATAGTCAGTTTTTGAAATGCTGATTGGCTGTATTTTGTACTATGATGTCGTCTCTCAGGGCATTAAGGAAGCTGAAAGGGAAGCCTTCGAGTTACTGCCTGATGATGAGAGGCAATGTGACAAGTGCAAGACCACCTGCTTCCTGTCAGCTCTGGCATGCTCAAACTGCCAGGAGCGCCTCGTCTGCCTCTACCATGCCCAGGACCTCTGCTCCTGCCCCACCGAAAAACTCTACCTCAGGTAAACCAATACTGCATGTCTGCACCTGTTCGTCTATGCTCTCTTAGGATGTTCATGGTCAAGAGTTTTCAGTGGGAAGTGTCTTTGACTTCTGACCCTCTTCTGTACAGGTATCGCTATACTCTGGATGAGCTCTTGGCCATGCTGCATCGGCTGAAAGTTCGCGCTGAATCTTTTGACTCGTGGGCCAACCGAGTAAAGGAAGCCCTTGAGCAGGAAGAAGGCAACAAAATAGGTAACGGCATTCTCACAATCCCTGTATTTGTGAACCGTTCTCGTATCAACTCTTTTAAGAAATGCCAGTTTGATTAGACAGCTTTTTGTGATTTATAATAAAAGGAAATCATCCACCGAAAGCCCAAATGGATGATTTTGTTCAAAAAATGCCCTTTCTCATTAGGCATTAAAGATCTGGAGGTTTTGAAAGAAGAGGCAGCGGAGAAGAAGTTCCCCAATAATGAGCTGCTCCAGCGCCTCAACACCGTCCTCACAGACATTCACAAGTGTCAGAGCAGAAGCACTGAGCTCCTCAGCAATAGCCAGAACAGCAGAATGAGTCTGGTGGAGCTGAGGACTCTGGTGGAGACCATGCAGAACCTGCCCTGTGTTATGACAATGCTGGAGGAGGTGCAGGTAGGAAGGGGAAGGTGGGGGGGGGTGGATTTATCCCTTCATAACACTGTGTCCTAACCAGGTACAGCACAACAAATTCTCTCCGTGTTTTTGTCATAAAGCCTGATGAAACATTTTGTCATTCTTTTGGATTCTACTTCTCCTGTTTCACTTGATAGCCCTGCCCACATTGAAATCTCATTGGTACCTCTCCACATTATTGTATTTTATGCATTGTAAATGTTTGCAGAGTCTTCAATTTAAGTGTGGCTGGCAGTGTTAAAATCCAACCACTTTCCCTCCTCCTCCAGGCTGTGTTGCAGAAGATAGAGGAGTTTGATTCCCGTGCACAAGTTCTCGTCAACAGCACCAAGGGCGAGTGGAGGCAGGACTCTCCTCTACCTGTGGCTTCAGAGATCCAGGCCCTGCTGGATGAGGGAGCATCTCTGCAGGTTGTTGCCCCAGCATGTGAGCTCCTGCGTGGGCTGCAGGAGCAGGCACGCTGGCTGGGAGAGGTCAGGCGGACGTTGGGGCCAGAGGGGGGTGAGGTGACTCTGGCTGTGCTGAGGAACTTGATGGAGGCGGGTTGTAACGTACCGCAGAGTCTGTCAGTGGAGACTGCCATGGCTGAACTGCAAGAGCTGCTGACTATAGCAGAGCGCTGGGAGGAAAAGGCCCAGATATGTCTGGAGGACAGGTGAGATAATTATATGGAATGGAATAAGGCACTCTGGTAATACAAAGTTTTCAATCTCCTAATCTCATTGTCTTTTTTCACCCATTCTCTTAATCTGTTTTTCTGTGTGAACAGGCAGAAACATCATCTCTCTACACTGGAGGCCATTGTGAACGAGGCCCAGCTCATACCAGTGCAGCTGCCTAACATCCTGTCCCTGCAGGCTTGCCTGAGCAGAGCCCGTGCTTGGGTCACTGACCTGGAGGAAATCCAGGTAAGAACATCTTAATAATCAAGTGAAACACATGTCTATAAAGACAAACTAGAATTATTTTGACAAACTATTTTAAAGACAATTTTTCTAATTATTATTCATGCAGCTTATACAGCCTCATGTTAATTGAGATGCTACTAAAAATACTTGTTTGAATATTCTGTAAAAACCTGAAAGTTAAAAATGGAAAACACTTTGTTTTCGCTTTTAATTTATTTGGTGGTATTACCGAACTGTTGGCAAACAACAACATAAGATTTTGGTCATATTGCTCACCCCTATTACAAATATGAGTAATCTTATATCACAATAACGATATATATCAGGATATAATTAAAAAAAAATCTGGAAAATCCAATTATTGTAATGCCTATTTTTGGATAATGCAGACAGTGAATTAAATACTTTATAATAGAAAGCCACTTCCTCTTATATAGTGCTGTGAAAAAGTGATTTCTTCCTGATTTCTTCTGTTTTTGTGTATATTTCATACTAAATTGTTTCAAAAATTCAAACAAAATCTAACAAAACAAAGGCAATCTGAGTAAACACAAAATACAGTTTTTAAATTATAATGTTATTTATTGGAGCAAAAAATACTTTTTCACAGTACTGCATATGTTTTTCTTTATTTGGAACCTGACAAGCATAGTCCAAACACTCAACTTGGTTTTAAATCAACCCTACCATAAATTTAAGGCAAGCCTGGCCGGTTTGTTTCCTAATATCAAACATCATTCAAACATAATTTTAGTAAGGGCGATGATGTGTAGTTTAAAAACCCTTTATTTTGGTGCATGACACAGTTTTGTAGCTGTTTTCCTTGTCAGTGTTAGTTAGAATGTCGGGTTGTCTAGCCATTTTTGATGTCTCTGGAGCAAAAATAAGGGAAAGCCTCCTAGACTCCCGCGCACTTACGCGCTTAAGAGAGCGCACGATACTACGTGAAACAGATGCGGGTGTCAGATGAGAAGCATATTAAGTGCTTATGAAGCGCTGAACATGAGATGAATGTCATTGAATTTGCTTCGGTGGCCCGAAATTTTCAATGTCAGAAAAACCCTGTCCATATTTCTTCAATTCTCTCAGTCTCTTGTGAAGCCCTGCCCACTGATAGATACACTCATGCTGTGCACATGGATATTTACATATTAAAATCAATGTAACAATCTCTGTCGGTTGACACTTTCTATCATCATATCGCCCAGCCCTAATATATAATTTATAGTAGCAGTTCACTTATTGATTGCATTCAGGTCTACCATAAACCATACTGCTGTTTACATGAACTGAACCTCAGACAACCCCTGAGTGTTTGAGTGTGGTTAGTCAATCCCAACTTTATAGTCAAACAAACATGTGCCTTTAGTGTGTAAGCAAAAGTTCTGTAATAAACGTGTAATCTGTATTACATGTTTCTGTCTCTGGGCAGAATGGCGAACACTACCCGTGTCTGGATGATCTGGAGGGTTTGGTGGCCATCGGACGGGACCTGCCAGTGAAGATGGAGGAGCTGAAACAGCTGGAGCTGCAGGTGGCCAGTGCTCACTCCTGGAGAGAGAAGGCCAGCAAAACCTTCCTCAAGAAAAATAGCCAGCACAGTTTGCTGGAGGTGAGGAGACTGATGCTTCTAAGGATGCGTTTTTGCTTTAAATAAAGCTAGACTCAGTTTAACGTATGGGTGCAGAGCAAGTTCTTTTTAAAGGGTTAATTCACCCAAAAATGAAATTCTCTCATCATTTCAGATGTAAATGTCTTTTATCAGTAAAATAGAAAAATATCCCAGCCCTGTAGGTCCTTAAAATGCAAGTGGATGGTGATCAGATCAGATAGTCAGCATAAACGTCATCCAAATGACAAATTAATGTTTTCTAAAGTGATATGATCACTTTTGCGTGGAAAAAGATCTATATTTAAGTACCTTTTGTCTATAATCCATCACTTATGGTCAGCAGCTGTATGCGCATGACAATCGCATTAGCATGTTAAACACATGAGAAATGACGCACTCAGAAGAGCTGCACTGTTTACAAGTGAGTAGGAGGAATGCTGTACAGAAGCTTTGTTGATTTTGGTTTAGATCTGTATTTGTATCTGTTTGTTTACTCAGAATGGTGCTTTTGTGTGCTTATCCTGGATGTCTCAACCGACAGAAAAACGTGAGATTACGTCGTAACATGCCAAAACGAATACGTCTCGCGAGAGACCGCGTGATCTCAGCCCTCTTGTGACGTGAACGTGCATACTGCTGCTGACCGGAAGCAATGGTTTAGAGTTTAAAAAATACTTCAATATTGATCTTTTTTGCACCAAAAGTGATCATATCGCTTTAGAAGACATTAACCACTGGAGTCGTATGGAAGACGTTTATACTTACTGACTGTAAATTTTGAAGCTTTAAAATCTGATCACCATCCACTATATTCCACACACAAGATATTTCTGTTTTTCTTCAAATGTGTTCTGATGATTAAAGAAAGTCATACACATCTGGGATATCATGAGGGTGAGTAAATGATGGGAAAATTTCATTGTTGGGTTAACTATCCCTTTAACCTTACACGGCGTCTTAAAAATACAGGTGTACTGTATTTACTGTAAAACAACAGTATGTACAAAGATGTAACGGTACATGTCGCATTTTTACATTGAAAAATAAATGACAAACAGTGTAGATGCATGCAACACCGTGTTCTGTTTGAACAGCCCCTAATATCTTAATAGGGAAGAGAGTCATAAGGAATTTAATGATTTTACTTCTGATTCCAACTTCACTTATGTTAGATTTCTTAAACTTCCTCAAAACAATTGTTAATGGAATTAATGTTTTAACATATTGTTTGTACAACAATTCTAATTGCACTTACTGCATTTAAAACAGAAAAGATGGTACGCCATATCAATGGCAACATTTAAGGTGGCTCTGATGTATATATTGCATATTTCACTACTGTTCCATCAGCATTGGCAAAAGAATGTAGGTGTTCCAGAACCGTTAAGTTGTTTTATTTTTTCACAAAACAGATACAAATGTCATGAAAATCAGTTGATATAAACATACATACAACAGTTAGTTCCGGTCCTCGAATCTGATTGGAGGAGAGATGTTCCATGAGTATTGATGGTCTCACACCATCATCACTCAGACGCTTCACTGTGTGTAGCACTCCGCTTGTGTTAGTGCCATTCTAAACTAAAGTGTAAGAGCAGTGCAGATGTGTTAAGAGCTACTGTATACGTGTCTCTTTACATGTATTTTTTTTTTTACATTACATATGTTAGCCAGCAGGTGGAGGCAAAAGATCATTTTTGTGTGTAATATGAGCCAGTTAGGTGATGTGAAGTCAGCGTCGGTCAGTGTTTACATACAACAGCACTACATGATCGCTTATATTACTACTACACTACTAAAACTAGGAAATAGCTTTAAACAGCTTTAAACTAACAACTTCAGCATTACGGCTCATCACAGCTGAGAGACAAAACAGACTGATTAATTACACAAACTCACGGCGCTTAACTCTTACGAACTTTCCACATTGGAGAGGACGTCCTGTTTAAAATGCCGGAGGAGATTGCAGTTTCTATAGTAAATGACTCTTGCACACCGGCTACCGCAAAATAGGGAGAAATACCCCCGCTTGGATGGCTATTTTTCCACTGAGAAAGCTGATCTTCAGAAAGCTGACAGCATCTCTGCTTGGGTGTGGCAACAGGTGATCGCACACGCTCCGTCTCTCTCGCGCTCTCTCTCTCACACACACACACACACCCATCCATCCATCCTTGTTTATCCAATAACTTGTTAGAAACAGCACAAGCCGTGATACTATTTCTGAAGTGACATTTTTGAATTATTAATGACACCTGTGGCCGTTAAGTGCAGCCAGCTACATGAAAAATTTTACATATTGCACCTTTAATATAGAAGGGTAGCACTTTATTTTACAGTACTGTTCTACATTTATTTACTATATAATTACAACAACAACAGTAATTACTAGGTACTAAACCTAACCCTAACCTTAACCCATATTAAGTACATGTAGTTACCTAATATTACTCAGTACTTTCTTGGGTAAGTACACATACTGTAAAATAAAGTGCAGCCAAAGAAAGCTTATGACTGTTGGGTTCCGAGTACTTTAAGTTTTAACATTAATTTATCATGCTGTTGTAGCTGTGGTATTGCAGTTAGTGCATGTGTTTCAACACCAAAAGCTGTGGTGCTTATATGGGCAATGCAAGTTTAAGTCTGGTGCCATTTCTTGATCCCATTCCCATTATTTCCTTTCCTCTCGATCCTATCCCTATTAATAACAAATGACAAAATGACAAATTACTACAACCCCCGTTTTTTAGAAAGAGGATGTGTGTTCCACTATAAGTTGCTTTTTGTTTCGTTTTGTTTGAAGGTGTTGTGTCCTTGTGTGGAGAAAAGCAAGAAGCGGGAGGAGAACTCATTGGGCACAGTATCAGACTCTGACGTCAATGTGTTAGGCCTCACTGCTCAGGACCTCCGTGACCCAGGAGCTATCGTGAGTTTACGCAGACTGAACTGTCTAATGTTTAATCTGTTCATCAGCTTTTCACTGTGTACAGACTTCATATTAGCATTTTGTATCTGATATATCAGACTCTGTGCCTTTTTTTTATTTTGCAAGTTTATGTGGCTTATTTCCTCTTCACAAGGTGACGACATTCAAAGAGGGAGAGCGTCTGGAGAAAGAGGCCCTCCTCCGCTTGCAGCAGATCAATTTAGCTAAACCTGGCCTGGAAAAAGAAACGAGGGATGAACACAATGAAACACCCCTCAACTCAGCCGGCCCCAAGCTGCAGAATGGTAGCTCCTCCCCTTCCCTCACGTCAAGCCAAACAGTGTGCATGTGCGGTGGCCTGCCCCGCCCTTTGCTTCATCGGTGTCACCTGTGTAAAGACTGGTTCCATGGAGAGTGTGTACCCTTTCCACCACTGCTGGGCTCTTCTGACACACACCTAACCAAACCCCTCTGCTGGTGGGACTGGAACACGCGTTTCCTTTGTCCGCGCTGCCAGCGGTCCCGGCGGCCACGGCTGGAAACTATTCTAGCATTATTGGTGGCGCTGCAGAGATTACCTGTACGGCTGCCAGAGGGAGAGGCGTTACAGTGTTTAACAGAAAGAGCCATCAACTGGCAGGGCCGAGCCAAACAGGCACTGGACACTCCAGAAGTGCAGGGGGTGCTAGAGAGACTGGAACAATTAAAGGAGGAAATGCAGAGTATAAAAGAGGAAGAACAGGATGACAAAAAGAAATGGAATGGTGATACTGTAATTGTGCTATCTGACTCAGAGGAAACAGAAGATGGTGTTATTGATCTGACGGAGGATGCAAACTCCCCTAAAAAGAGTGAAAAGACTGAAAATGGTACACAGGTGAGGAGGTGCAGTTGTGGTGTTTTGTATAATGAGGGAGAACCCTGCAGTACAACAGCTCTTCTAAACCCTAGTGAGCTGCCTGTTTGTGTACTGCCTAGATAGGCAGCTGCCCTCTAAGACGGCATACTATCTGAAATGGAATCTCGTAAGTGATTGATTTGGAATGCTCTACATATGCAGCAACTATGTGCAGCTCACAAACGGTCATGGAAAACCTGGATATGTCAGTGAGTTTTAAAATGGTGTTCAAAGATCAGTTTGAATGGTTTGAGCAATTTGATCCGAATCAGTCATTTTTAAAATCCAGAAATCATGAATGACTGGAAAAGTAATGGAAATTTGTCAAAGTTTGGGAACACTGACAAATAGTGCTTCTCATGTGAAGTGCACAGGAGACTCGACTCAGTTGATTCCATTAGAGTTTGACATTTGCCAATGTTGTTAAGGTAAAATCTTAAAAGGATAGTTCACCCAAAAATTTTTATTCTTTCATCATTTACTCACCCTCATGCCGTATCAGATGTGTAAGATTTTCTTTCATCAGCAGAACACAAAGATGTTTAGAAGAATATTTCAGTTCTGTAGGTCCATACAATGCAAGTGAATGGTGATCAGACCTTTGTAGTTCCAAAAATCACATAATAGGAACAGAGAAGTAATCCACGAGACTCCAGTGGTTAAAGCCGTGTTTTCAGAAGCAATATAATAGGTGTATAATAGATCAAAATGCAAGTCCTTTTTTACAATAAATATTAACTTTCACTTTTACATCTGAAAATCACATGTGGTGCCTGTTTAGTTTCACTTTCACATTAGAAAAAGGACTTAAATAATGTTCTGTTTCTCACCCACACCTATCATAACACTTCTGAAGACATGGATTTAACCACTGGAGTCATATGGATTATTTTTATGTTTCCTTTATGTGATCTTTGGAGCAACAAATGTCTGATTACCATTCACCTGCATTGTATGGACCTACAGAGATTAAATATTCTTCTAAAAATATTTGTGTGCTGCTGAAGAACGAAAGTCATACACATCTGGGATGGCATGAGGGTGAGTAAATGATGAGAGAATTTTCATTTTTGGCTGAAACTGAAAATTCTGGACACACTTTACCGAAACTGAAAAGCGTTAATGATTTTAAATTAGACTTTGTTTGAACAAATTGTAATTTTTTCTGTAACTACACATTTCAGGATAAAATAGAGTAGACAGAGAAGAATTACCTAAGACTATTAAGAAAACCTTTGTTAACTACTCTGATGGATAACAGTAATTCCAGTGAAAGTCTTCATTGAACATGAAGACTTTTTTTTCCACATTCAATGTGGATCTGGAATGTAGAATGATGGATTCCGATCCGAATCATAAGGACTGCTTATTGGTGCTTTTATGCTTCTTTAATGCTTCTTTAATATTATAGCTTGGGAGTAATGACCTTGACACACAATAACATATTATCGGAGCACTGGAAAACGCTCTTTATTCATTCGTTAATGACCAAGAGAGTGATCACTTCATTTCTAGGAATGTGGACTTTAATGTCCAACATAAACTATGCCTTTTCAGCTAAGGTTTTCTGCTTTTTTTTTTTTTTTTTTTTTTTTTTTGCTCTATTGGCCGAAACCCAAAAATAGCATTTTATGCCATTTTCGGCCCAAAATCTTCAGCAGCCGAAATTCCGGTGCATCCCTACTAGTACTAAAATAAAATAAAAAACATATCACATTCCAATATTGTGGAATTTTTTTTTTTATTAATGCTCACCTTTAGAACAGCCTTTGCATCAGGAGCGCAGTTTTGATGCCTTAAAAAGGGCTCACTTGGTTTTGGAACGGAGCTAATTTACAAAGGCAGCTTATTAAATAGGAGACCAAGTATTTGTACATTCATGATGATTTTGCTTGCTTTTGTAAACCGTCATTTTGTCTTCCTGTGCAGTCTGGCTGTGAGAATGGAATCACAAGAAAGCCAAGTCCTCATGACGTTTCCGGTTAGTTCCTTCTGTCATTGATCAGCCTCCCTAATTTGAGTTGTAATAAAGCTGTTTAAAATTGAAAACGCTCTTTATAACCTGGTTTTCTATCCTTGGCTGTTCTCTCTTGTCAGGGCTGGAGTCTCTGCTGTCGTTAGTGCCATCTCTTAAAGGGCCAGTGATCGAGCTGACCCCGTCCACCAGAACACAGTTGGAGGAGCTTCAGCTAGAGGGAGACCTGCTGGAGGTCATGCTCGATCAGACACAAACCATTTACCGGATCCTACAGGCGGCATCACAGCCACCTCAAGATGCCCTGCACACGCTAATACAGGTGAGGGTAGAAGAGTTTACGGTTACCATATTACAAATAAGTTTCACGATTCCTCTAGTTAGTTGATAATCTCTTGAAATAGTGCTAAGATGCTGCTTTCTCATGTCGCAAAATAGTAGGGCTATCAATTTAAAATGTTAATTTAGTGTGATTAATTCTATAAAAAATACTGTTAAAAAAATTTATCATGCCTCCTGACCTGTACATAAAAAAAAAAGTACGTGTTTTCCTAACATCAAAACATTTCAAGCTTGAATTACATGCAACTGTGTTGCTACAAGCCATGTCAGCAGGGGGCAGTCAGCATGCCTCAACAACCCTCACAAGCAGCGCAGTCATAGAATGAGAGTCGGTCACCCGACACGTTCTTGACAACTGTTTGAAAGCACAACAAAATGCAGGGATCTCGAGATGTGATTTTTTTTTTTTTTTTTTTTTTACATTTTCAACTACTTTTAACTTGACAGCATCCAAAAAAACATGGTAATAATAGTGCTGAAAACCAGTGAAATGCTCAAAACAGCCATCTAATGCACATGTGCATAAACCAACAATTAAAAATAGCACAGACAAAATGCAAGAAAGTGTCCTGTGAGAACATGACAGATTGACAAACTCAGTTGCAAAAAGCATTGCTGTCGATTGTGGGCCTTTTCAATGATTACTAATAAAACAAAAAATATATTGACTTCTAATGCCTTTTTGTGTTTTCTTGTCAATGCTTTACTCATTTGCCACAATAATGCAATATATTTAAATCAGAATATCTATCTATCTATCTACAGTTGAAGTCAGAAGTTTACATACACTTAGGTTGTCAAACTCACTTTATAACCACTCCATAGATTTCATATTAGCAAACTATAGTTTTGCAAGTCGTTTAGGACATCTACTTTGTGCATGACATGAGTAATTTTTACAACAATTGTTTACAGACAGATTGTTTCACTTTTAATTGACTATATCACAATTCCATTGGTTTAGAAGTTTACTACATACACTAAGTTAACTATGCCTTTAAGCAGCTTGGAAAATTCCAGAAAATTATGTCAAGCCTTTAGCAATTAGCTTCTGATAGGCTAATTGGTGTCAATTGGAGGTGTACCTGTGGGTGTATTTTGAGGCCTACATTCAAACTCAGTGCATCTTTGCTTGACATCATGGGAAAATCAAAAGAAATTAGCCAAGACCTCAGAAAAAAAATCGTGGACCTCAACAAGTCTGGTTCATCCTTGGGAGCAATTTCCAAAGGCTTGAAGGTACCACGTTCATCTGCAAATAGTACACAAGTATAAACACCATGGGACCACGCAGCCATCATCACTGCTCAGGAAGCAGATGCATTCTGCCTCCTAGAGATGAACGTAGTTTGGTGCGTAAAATGCAAATCAATCCCAGAACAACAGCAAAAGACCTTGTGAAGATGCTGGAGGAAACCGGTAGACAAGTATCAATATCCACAGTTAAACGAGTCCTATATCGACATAACCTGAAAGTCTGCTCAGCAAGGAAGAAGCTACTGCTCCAAAACTGCCATAAAAAAGCCAGACTACAGTTTGCAAGTGCACATGGGGACAAAGATCTTACTATTTGGAGAAATGTCCTCTGGTCTGATGAAACAAAATTTGAACTGTTTGGCCATAATGACCATCGTTATGTTTGGAGGAAAAAGGGTGAAGCTTGCAAGCCCAAGAACACCATCCCAACCGTGAAGCATGGGGGTGGCAGCATCATGTTGTGGGGGTGCTTTGCTGAAGGAGGGACTGGTGCACTTCACAAAATAGATGATATCATGAGGAAGGAAAATTATGTGGATAAATTGAAGCAAAATCTCAAGACATCAGCCAGGAAGTTAAAGCTCGGTCGCAAATGGGTCTTCCAAATGGACAATGACCCCAAGCATACCTGAAAAGTCAAGGTATTGGAGTGGCCATCACAAAGCCCTGACCACAGTCCGATAGAAAATTTGTGGGCAGAACTGAAAAAGCGTGTGAGAACTCAGTTACACCAGTTCTGTCTGGAGGAATGGGCCAAAATTCCAGCAACTTATTGTGAGAAGCTTGTGGAAGGCTACCCAAAACGTTTGACCCAAGTTAAACAATTTAAAGGCAATGCTACCAAATACTAACAAAGTGTATGTAAACTTCTGACCCACTGGGAATGTGATGAAATAAATAAAAGCTGAAATAAATAATTATCTCTATTATTATTCTGATATTTCACATTCTTAAAATACAGTAGTGATCCTAACTGATCTAAGACAGGGAATGTTTTCTAGGATTGAATGTCAGGAATTGTGAAAAATGTAGTTTACATTTATTTGGCTAAGGTGTATGTAAACTTCTGACTTACACTGCCGTTCAAAAGTTTGGGGTCACTTGACCGAAATGTTTCTCTTGCTCTTAAAAATCTTTTGATAAAGGCTCATGCTTAAATGTTTGAAATGAGTTTTGTAGACAAAAATATAATTGTGCCAACATATCAATTTATTTCATTACAAAACTAAAATTTTATGTAATTTTATTTATTTATTTTTTTAATGGATGATTTGGACCGACTAATAAAGAAAAGCATAGACAGGAGCATAGTGCCCCGCATAGATGGGAAATCCAATACTTTTTAAAAAGCATCCCAGGGTGATACCTCAAAGTTGATTGAGAAAATGCCAAGAGTACATTTCTGCAAATTCTAGGCAATGGGTGACTACTTTGAAGATGCTAAAATATAACATTGTTTTGATTTATTTTTGATTTTTTTAGTGACAACATAATTCCCATATTTCCATTTCTGTTATTCCATAGTTATGACGACTTTACTATTATTCTAAAATGTGAAAAAAAAAAAAAAAGATTATATATATATATATATATAATAATAATAATAATAAAGAAAAAAAAGTGAACCTAAACTTTTGACCAGTAGTGTATATACATATATATTGCCATTATATCGTCACTAAAAACAGCAGCAATATATATTGCTGCCCTTGTATGGGCCCCTCCATAATCCAATTTGACTCATTTTGTGTTTGTATGTGCGGCAGATTGAATTGCAGGAGCAGAGAAGCTCAGGTCGTGGCAGCAAGTCAAAGGACTCCAAAAGGAAGAGAAAGAGCCAGAAAATTGATGGCGAGCCGAAATCCACAGAGGCTTCAGAATGCAAGAAAACAAGACCTGTCAATCACACATCCCTACAGATCCACACAGAGGTACTCCATCCTCTCTCAACCCATATGAAAAGTGGTGGGACAAATGACAAACCTTGGCTCATGATAATTAATTAGGTGATGTAATGTTGTCTTAATTGATTTGCTCAAAGGCAGATAAGCGAGCGCTAGCCATAGTAGGATTACCACTTGCACATTTGTTGGCTGAAGCTTCTGCTTGGTCCTAAAGTCTTTGTTTAAAATGGTTCACTACAATTTTATTTTATTCTTCACACTGTTGCCAAGCTTAACCACGTTTTGCTTGTGAAAACTTGATCAAATGATGATGATCAGAAACAAACACTCCCTCTTCTCTCTTGCAGATATTGTGATGGTGTCCTGAAGCTGTTGAGGGGCAGATGGTGGATAATAGGAGAACCACAAACAGATAAATGCAGGGCATCCGACTCATCCTCCCTATTTAATAAGCTCAAACATTAACTCTCCTCTTCAACCTATCAAATGGGGCTCCCACCTTCATACTAAACTGCACTCCTCCATGTGTTTTTTTTTCTTTGCCTCTCTTTACACCCATAATATTGAATGGTGCACTTGTGCAGGGCGCAAATCTCTGTTCTCTTAGAATAGGGATAAAATGAGATTTGCCCTGTGTCTGTGAAGTTGTCTGTTGTAACAGTTTGTGTACCAAACTATGCTTATCACAGTCAAATGCCGTGTGCTGCAAAATACGACTTGTCCAGGTATACACACACACACACACACACATTTGACAACCTGAGAAAGGGGACGTTTAACAGGAGATTGGCATTACTGCCATGATAATACTTGTATTCTTTTGTACTGAGTCTCGTGTTTTGTTCAGGGAGACTCGACATTGTGAATAAACTAGTACAATATTTTGAAAGCGTGATGGAAAAAACAAAGGCATTTACGTTCTGGTGCTACTTTCCTAAGATAGGTTACTGCATAGTCCTTTCTCTTTTCCTCCTCTGAGTTTTGCTTTATTAATTGTCATTTTCTTTCAGCGCTTCTGTTGTCTCTTTTGTTAAGCGATTTGCTATGTACCCCATTCCCTCTCCACAGAACTGTACAAAACCTCACTTTATCTCCATATTTTGTTGCTGGGGTTCTAATAATTCTATTATTATTATTAATTATTATTGCTATTGCCGACACGCATTGTCGGGAGTTTGTGTATAAACCTTTTTATTTCAATGTTGCCTTTGTTTCTTTCCACTCTTGTTAGAAAATAAAAGTTTAGAATTGTTTTAGGAAGCTGTCTGTGTGGTCACATTGTTGATCTGTTTCACTGGGGCAAATTTTAAATAAGGCAGCTCAGCAGTTCACAATCTGGACTGATACATATAAAGGTTGCAGGTTTGATTTCAGGTAGTAGAGTGTTGAGTTGCGGAGATTCGTAACACCAGCGTGCCATTAAGAAAGAAACTGCACACCTTAGGTTGCGACAGAGTAGAGCTAATGTTTTTGATGTGGACTATAGTCAACTATCCATAAAGCACCAGCTAAATAACAAAAGTGCAGTACTAGGTTACCATCAATGATCATGGACGCACACATCAATACTTAATACATTGTTTTATATTTCTTGTACATTTTACATTTATACTGATAAAACTGAGCAATTGCAATAAAAGCACAAAATAAAAAGAGCATTTCTAAAATAGATTTCATATGTGATGTTACAGACGTTTTATAAGTGGTTGGAATGTGTGTTTACATGAGTTTTAGTCTGTAACATAGCTAGCAACAGAAAAAAAAAATGAGGTGCTTTGAAAAGATCAGCACAGTGTTCATCTGAGTGGTTTAAAGTCACTTTTGTTTTTTTGTTTTTGGACTATTAAAATCATTGCTGTTGTTTGAATCAAAAGTACCCATGTGAAACTGTATGGGGGGTTCACTTGAAGCCAATTAGTTGAAAGCCATGTGGTGAAAGATTAACTTGTCAAATAGTAATACATTTAATCCTTCAACTATATATTCCCTTTTCTTTTTTACATTCTCAATTGCTGCTTTAAAAAAAAAAAAAAAAACTCTGGTCCCTTTTCACATCTTTGATTAATTGCTTTTAAAATCATAGTACTTAAAAAGAAATATCAAAACTGATTTAGAGAGACAAAACATGAACCCGTATTTGAAGTTTTAACAAAAATCTGCTCCGAATCGAACACTTGAACGTAATTCAAACCCCTTTTTCAGACAGGGGTTTGAATTAAATGGAAGTTTTCAACAGTTTCCATTCAGAGCAGCTGTAATCTTGACTAAAATAACATTTGGTGAAATGGAAGTGATAAACCAATCTATAAATATCGATTGATATTTAAAATTCCACAATCATTGCGTTTTGTGCAAACTGACCAATTAAACAGAAGGACTTCCATTAAATTTCATGAAGTCTGAGCTATGCAGTGCATAGCTGTGAAATATCAATAAACAGTAAAGTTCAAGAACCCTGTTCCTGAAGAAGACCATCCAGAAGCTTCTCGCACATGTAGAGACACCGTGGAACATGGAAGAACCCTAAACACATCAGATTATTCAAATATACATTATTTCCAGAATGTCAATCAAAATTAGTGTACATCATAATTAGCCAAGCATTTATTGGAGCTGGAGAATGACTGGTCAATTAATTACAGATTAATATTGGCCATGAACGATCACACAATAATAAACTATGTGAAGCTTTGTTGTGGTGAAAGCCATTTTCTGTAGCTACTACCTTTGAAGGGTCCTCCTTTGAAGTCCAACACAACTTCTCCCTGACGGCTCAGATATCCAAACCACTCACCATGTTCCTCATCAGAAAACTAAAGCAAAGGATAAACTGCGTGTGGAATCTCAACTTATAGTGACATTCATCTCATTTACTGTAGGTTTACAAATACTGAAACTGATCGTAACCTGAAGGCTATAGACATATTTAAAGTACTCCAGAACACTAAATCATTAAGCATACAACATTTGTGATCAAAAACAACAATGGAAATGTTGCTGCTACATTCACATATGAGATGTAACAGTTCAAAAGTATTGTTTGGTGTCTCAAACACAGAATACATCTTACGTGACAGAAAGTGTAGTCATAGATCTGCTTGAATCGGTCCATTAGCATGGGCTTTCTGCTGTGACTGTAGGCCATCAGGTATGCGATCAGAGCTTCACAGTGAGGCCACCACAACTTCATATTCCATTCTAACTGTGTATACAATAAAGACATTTATTAAGTCAAGTCACAATTAAAAATACACATTCGTTACACGTTTTTTGAATTATTTTAGAAGTAGCTTCTACATCAAAATATTTGTCCATTTGACACCCTTAATGACAATAAAACAGATGTAATCTAACCTGAGTCGGACAATGTCCATCTACATCCAGGAAGTAGAAAAGGCCTCCATGTTGTTTGTCCCATCCAGTGTGGAACGGAACCTCCATGAACTTTTCCACTGCAGTCTTCTCAAGTTGCGCGTCTCCTTTTGTATGCGCATACTGGAGCAAAAACCAGCCAGCTTCCAAAGCATGACCTTAAGTGAGATTTCCAAAAAAAAATCTGATCAGTTTCCCTTAAACTCCAGTGCATTTTTGGGCTCATAAAAAAAATAAAAATAAAGTAGTACAAAAGTATTTTTTCCTCTATTTCATTCCATCACAATATACAGATCTGAAATGTAGGTGGCACTGTAACACATTTCAGCCCTCACAGATGTGCTCATCCATAGACATTCAGTCTAATTTTCAGTTCATGCACCACCCTTGTTTTATTGAATATCTTGGCCTCTGAGTGGACTAGAAGCTCTATCTAGGTGTCATAAGAAAGCTGAAATTCTCCCTTTTGTGATATTTAAATTTTTATCATCAATAGTTGATAAAATATTTTTATTTGTTTAGCATGCTTTTCCTGCTGGATGGCATATTTTGTTCTGGACATCTAAGATATAACATTGGATTATTCAGCCAAGCAAGCTCACAGACAAGTAAAAAAAATAGCTCTTTTTAAAAAAAAAAAAAAAAACCTGTCTTAAGTAAGAGCAGATATAAAGTTTTTGGCTACTTGGGGCTTTCAGCAGCAATGAGCAGCACATAAAAGAGCCATTAGTATTTGATGTCTTACATAATTAACTTTGTGGTTCTTTTGAAAATCTTTCGAATCATGGTATTAGGGCAACAAAATAAACTGTAGTCACATTCTTGAGAATGAGAGCTTCCATTTGATATATGACTTGTCTATTTATGTCCTATGTGAAAGACTTTTACATTAAACTAGTATTACTACCCCATTACCTCTAGGGGGTGCTAATTTGTGACAAATGTTTTCAGGTCTCATTTTGTTGTTTTATGTAACATAAATGCAAAAGTGATGGTATTCTATGAAAGTTCAGTTTCTAAGCTTTCAAATGATACCTCATATGTCTGACTAATGTATCTGGGGACTTTAACGTTTTTAACGTAAACTTTTTTCACTATATAGCACCCCCTTGTGGACCCACCGGCAGGTCCATAAAGTATAATCTCTGTATGTATAGTACGAAGCCCCTTAGAGGGCATGTCGGGAATAGAGGGCATGTTTTTTTCTGAAATACTTTTGTGTGCCCTTACAATAGTTTGTGTTCCCTAGCAATAGTTTTGCATTCTCACACAATAAATTTACCATGTTTTTACTACAGTAATCATATTTGAACCATAATATTCATGGTGAAACCATAGTAACAAATACAGGAAAGTGAAAACTATGGTAATAAAAATCATTAATTTGTGATTAATATGGTTTTACTACAAATAGTTTAACCATGGTATTTGTGGTAAAAACTATAGTAACCCCAAGATTAACCATGGTTAATCTATAGTAAAACCATGGTTACTATATGGATAAAGTTTACTGTATTAAAACCACAGTTTCCGGCAACAAAAAAACATGGTTACTTTTAATTTAATAACCATGGTTTCCCCTAGAAAAAGAACATGGTTAGCCTACTACGGTCATGGTTACTACAATATTAATATAGTAAAAACAAGATTTTCAGTCTACATGCAGTCTACAATACTATAGCAAAATCATGGTTTCCACCAAAAAAACATGGTTACTACATAGTTACTATTTTATAGTTTTGTGTTCCCACGTAATAAATTTACCTTGGTTTTAATATAGTAATACTGTAGTAACCATAACTGTAGTAACCATGTTTTTTGTTTGTTTGTTTTTTTACTTTTACTATAGATTAACCATGGTTAATCTTGTGGTTACTGTGGTTTTACTCCATATTTGTAGTAAAACCATAGTACAGGTGCATCTCAATAAATTAGAATGTCGTGGAAAAGTTCATTTATTTCAGTAATTCAACTCAAATTGTGAAACTTGTGTATTAAATAAATTCAATGCACACAGACTGAAGTAGTTTAAGTCTTTGGTTCTTTTAATTGTGATGATTTTGGCTCACATTTAACAAAAACCCACCAATTCACTATCTCAAAAAATTAGAATATGGTGACATGCCATCAGCTAATCAACTCAAAACACCTGCAAAGGTTTCCTGAGCCTTCAAAATGGTCTCTCAGTTTGGTTCACTAGGCTACACAATCATGGGGAAGACTGCTGATCTGACAGTTGTCCAGAAGACAATCATTGACACCCTTCACAAGGAGGGTAAGCCACAAACATTCATTGCCAAAGAAGCTGGCTGTTCACAGAGTGCTGTATCCAAGCATGTTAACAGAAAGTTGAGTGGAAGGAAAAAGTGTTGAAGAAAAAGATGCACAACCAACCAAGAGAACCGTAGCCTTATGATTGTCAAGCAAAATCGATTCAAGAATTTGGGTGAACTTCACAAGGAATGGACTGAGGCTGGGGTCAAGGCATCAAGAGCCACCACACACAGACGTGTCAAGGAATTTGGCTACAGTTGTCGTATTCCTCTTGTTATGCCACTCCTGAACCACAGACAACGTCAGTGGCGTCTTACCTGGGCTAAGGAGAAGAAGAACTGGACTGTTGCCCAGTGGTCCAAAGTCCTCTTTTCAGATGAGAGCAAGTTTCGTATTTCATTTGGAAACCAAGGTCCTAGAGTCTGGAGGAAGGGTGGAGAAGCTCATAGCCCAAGTTGCTTGAAGTCCAGTGTTAAGTTTCCACAGTCTGTGATGATTTGGGGTGCAATGTCATCTGCTGGTGTTGGTCCATTGTGTTTTTTGAAAACCAAAGTCACTGCACCCGTTTACCAAGAAATTTTGGAGCACTTCATGCTTCCTTCTGCTGACCAGCTTTTTAAAGATGCTGATTTCATTTTCCAGCAGGATTTGGCACCTGCCCACACTGCCAAACGCACCAAAAGTTGGTTAAATGACCATGGTGTTGGTGTGCTTGACTGGCCAGCAAACTCACCAGACCTGAACCCCATAGAGAATCTATGGGGTATTGTCAAGAGGAAAATGAGAAACAAGAGACCAAAAAATGCAGATGAGCTGAAGGCCACTGTCAAAGAAACCTGGGCTTCCATACCACCTCAGCAGTGCCACAAACTGATCACCTCCATGCAACGCTGAATTGAGGCAGTAATTAAAGCAAAAGGAGCCCCTACCAAGTATTGAGTACATATACAGTAAATGAACATACTTTCCAGAAGGCCAACAATTCACTAAAAAATTTTTTTTTATTGGTCTTATGATGTATTCTAATTTTTTGAGATAGTGAATTGGTGGGTTTTTGTTAAATGTGAGTCAAAATCATCACAATTAAAAGAACCAAAGACTTAAACTACTTCAGTCTGTGTGCACTGAATTTATTTAATACACGAGTTTCACAATTTGAGTTGAATTACTGAAATAAATGAACTTTTCCACGACATTCTAATTTATTGAGATGCACCTGTAACCACAAAATTATGAGTTTCATAACAATAGTTTTCATTTTCCTGTAATATTACTACGGTTTTCACATAGAATTTTGCGGGGAAAGCAAACAATTGCGAGGGCACTCAAAACTTATTTATTTGAGGGCCAGCAAAAATATTTCAGAAACAAAAATCCTACCCTGTCCTCTAAGGGGCTCCATAGTGTAGGTGTGCAGTTAAGGCTTCATTTGATTTTGTAATAATCAGTTACCAGGGTTCTGCACTCGCCCTTGACAGCCAGGTAATTCCTTTCCATCCAATGTGACATTTTCCAAAATGGCTTTCCCATCTCTCTGAGAAGAAAGACATTTATAAAAGTGATGGATGATTTGTTGTTATCACCACTTCAGAATTTCTATTACTTTTTCTATCATGTTCAGTTTGATTAAGCTTAGTGATTGCATAGAAAGTTTCACGTAATTCATGCTTGCTTACAATGAGCACAAAGTATTTGCTCACCTGTATATGCTGTAGTATCTGCTCCACACACCAGTCGCTCAACTCTTTGTACTTCTCCGCAACCTCGGTTCTGCCTTCTGTCAGCTGATCCACCAGGCACAGGAGCATCATGGGAACTGCCATGCTGTTGACAGGCAGATCACCAGAAAGCTGAGGACGACCGAGACCTGATGAATCGATACGGACCCAGTGCACCAACTGATCCATCATGCTCTCCGCATCTGCCTGTGGAGAAATCCAACATGACAAAACCCTTACTGTCTGACACCTGACTATGCAATCATTGACAATTAAGAAGCAAAAATATAAACTAAACTGGAAATATAAATCAGAGGTGTGAAGACACACACACAATATATTATATATATATATATATATATATATATATATATATATATATATATATATATATATATATATATATATATATATATATACACACACACACACACACACACACACACATACACACACACATTTGTGCTCAAAAGTTTGCATACCCTGGCAGAAATTGTGAAATTTTGGCATTGATTTTGAAAATATGACTGATCATGTAAAAAACTGTCTTTTATTTAAGGATAGTGATCATATGAAGCCATTTATTATCACATAGTTGTTTAGCTCCTTTTTAAATTATAATGATAACAGAAATCATCCAAAAGTCCCTGATCAAAAGTTTACATACCCTTGAATGTTTGGCCTTGTTACAGACACACAAGATGACACACACAGGTTTAAATGGCAATTAAAGGTTAATTTCCCACACCTGTGGCTTTTTAAATTGCACTTAGTGTCTGTGTATAAATAGTCAATGAGTCTGTTAGCTCTCACGTGGATGCACTGAGCAGGCTAGATACTGACCCATGGGTAGCACAAAAGAACTGTCAAAAGACCTGTGTAACAAGGTAATGGAACTTTATAAAGCTGGAAAAGGATATAAAAAGATATCCAAAGTGCTCAGTGCATCCACGTGAGAGCTAACAAACTCATTGACTATTTATACATGGACACTAATTGCAATTTAAAAAGCCACAGGTGTGGGAAATTAACCTTTAATTTCCATTTAAAACTGTGTGTGTCACCTTGTTTGTCTGTAACACGGCCAAACATTCAAGGGTATATAAACTTTTGATCAGGGCCATTTGGGTGATTTCTGTTATCATTATGATTTAAAAAGGAGCCAAACAACTATGTGATAATAAATAGCTTCAAATGATCACTAACCTTAAATAAAAGTATTTTAATAATAGTAGTAATATTTTTTGCATGATCGGTCATATTTCCAAAATCAATGTCAAAATGTCACAATTTCTGCCAGGTTATGCAAATTGAGCACAACTGTATATATACAGTATATTATTATTTTAGCATAGTCATTAAAAACTAGTCACTTTTTGATCATTCTCAGACAAAGTACAACCTACCTGGCACATTAGTGATAGTTAATTCTATACAGATTATTTCACATTAATTCTTGCCAAATTAGGTACTTTGAAATATTGACTATAGTTTTACCTGCATCTCTTTGTCTTGTGTAATCCTGGATAGTTCATCCATGGCCATAACATAAAAACACTCGCTGAAAATCGTCCTTTGAACCTTCACAGCTCGTCCATCCCTTGTCAGACAGAATGCACATTTCCCCGGACCGCTGGAAGCCTGAACTCGAGCAAACTTTTGCAGAAATACCCCACCTGAAATGTAAAACTCTCTGGTGTAAAAGGGTCTCTGCATATCTTACTGTGTGATTTATGAGTTGCAAGATCCAATGTTAGCATATAATCCTTAAAACATTTTTGACAAATAAAAGTTCAGGTAAAATCCATTTTAAGTTATGGTGCTCTTCAGATACAGTGAAATTCATGCAATTTATTTGGCCCTTTTAATGCATAAGTAACAAAGATAATTTAAATACAGACCTGATTTAGCAGCCTCGAGAATCTCAGGTCTACGAAATCTCTCCATTGTGCGATACAATCTGCTGTACATCCATACCTTGAGGATCAGTTACTGATTTATTTTATCATCAGACACCATCTCAAATGTAACATTGCTTTCGTGAATAACAACTGATAAACGGTCTGTGGCTGATGATAAACTGTAAAAAGTACTAACCTGTCTTCCCTGTAACCACACATATTTCAGCTCATCATAGACCTCCCCGTCTTTTCCAAGGCAGTTAAAAAACCCACTAAAGTCAATGAAATTAAATAAACATTTAAAACGTGCATAATATTCAATACACGTGTCAAATAAATGCACATTCATGTCTAATATGAATTTTTAAAATTTGTGTTCTTAGCAATGTAGCACAGTATTCAGAGGTTGTCATCATGGCAGAACTACAGTATTCATGTTCTGTCAGATGTGCCTTAAAAACAATTTGTCTGACTCTTGTAATTGTTCAATTCAACATAATCAGGCACTTTTATTTATTTAGAAACAATACTTTTGAGCGAACACATTTTTTGAGATGTTAAGTATATATAAACTCACTTTCAACTGCTTTTATTTTCAGAAAACTTAACATGTGTAAATATTTGTATGAACATAAAAAGATTCAACAACTAAGACATAAACTGAACAAGTTTCACAGACATGTGACAAACAGAAATGGAATAATGTGTCCCTGAACAAAGAGGGGGTCAAAATCAAAAGTAACAGTCAGTATCTGGTGTGGCCACCAGCTGCATTAAGTACTGCAGTGCATCTCCTCCTCATGGACTGCACCAGATTCTTGCTGTGAGATGTTACCCCACTCTTCCACCAAGGCACTTGCAAGTTCCTGGACATTTCTGGAGGGAATGGCCCTAGCCCTCACCCTCCGATCCAACAGGTCCCAGATGTGCTCAATGGGATTGAGATCCGGGCTCTTCGCTGGCCATGGCAGAACACCGACATTCCTGTCTTGCAGGAAATCATGCACAGAACGAGCAGTATGGCTGGTGGCATTGTCATGCTGGAGGGTCATATCAGGATGAGCCTGCAGGAAGTGTACCACATGAGGGAGGAGGATGTCTTCCCTGTAACGCACAGCGTTGAGATTGCCTGCAATGACAACAAGCTCAGTCCGATGATGCTGTGACACACCGCCCCATACCATGACGGACCCTCCACCTCCAAATCGATCCCGCTCCAGAGTACAGGCCTCGGTGTAATGCTCATTCCTTCGATGATAAACATGAGTCTGACCATCACCCCTGGTGAGACAAAACCATGACTCGTCAGTGAAGAGCACTTTTTGCCAGTCCTGTCTGGTCCAGCGAAGGTGGGTTTGTGCCCATAGGCGATGTTGTTGCCGGTGATGTCTGGTAAGGACCTGCCTTACAACAGGCCTACAAGCCCTCAGTCCAGCCTCTCTCAGCCTATTGCGGACAGTCTGATGGAGGGATTGTGCACTCCTGGTGTAACTCAGGCAGTTGTTGTTGCCATCCTGTACCTGTCCCGCAGGTGTGATTATTCGAATGTACCGATCCTATGCAGGTGTTGTTACACGTGATCTGCCACTGCGAGGACCATCAGCTGTCCTTCCTGTCTCCCTGTAGCGCGGTCTTAGGCGTCTCACAGTACAGACATTGCAATTTATTGCCCTGGCCACATCTGCAGTCCTCATGCCTCCATGCCTAAAGGCACATTCACGCAGATGAGCAGAGCTCTTTAGTGTCCTAAGTTTTTATAACTGTGACCTTAATTGCCTACCGTCTGTAAGCTGTTAGTGTCTTAATGACCGTTCCACAGGTGCATGTTCATTAATTGTTTATGGTTCATTGAACAAGCATGGAAAACATTGTTTAAACCCTTTACAATAAAGATCTGTAAAGTTATTTGTATTTTTACTAAATTATCTTAAAAATACAGTGTCCTGAAAAAGGGACGTTTCTTTTTTTGCTGAGTTTATATATGTCTTGCACACAAGGGGAGAGAATGTCAACATTCGTTATTTTTAATTTCAAGTGGAAAAGGGTTAATTTAGGGATCTATCAGGCTATTTTTGTCTTTCAGTTTGAAATAATCAGAGTCCGCATCATAAGTTGTGATGTAGATGGTTTCATTTTCCATTGAATTTCAGTGCCTCTACGTCATGGGTGTTCTTGATATTATTCAAGAGAAGGCGTGGCCTTTACCACTGGTTTGATATGGAATTATATGGGTGCAAAAATTCTGCGCAAGCAAAATTATATTTTGGGTGGACAAAAAGTTATTTTGCATGTGCTTGAACTCAGTTTTGTAAAGTAATGTATCTTTTTGCAAAGCATAATACATTTATTGTGAGCACAAGATCTCACTCGCTCTCTCTCCTCGTATGTGCTCTGTGTGATCTCGGAACTTTAGAGTGTTCGCTTGCTTTTCCACCCATATTCAAACAAGTCCCACCTCCTACGTCAGGACTGACTATTAGAAGCTGCACACAAGCGCTCTGTGATTGCACATTTGAGGTAGTTACAGCAACCATGAACATCTCAGTGTAAATGTTGCAGAACAGCCACAATGCTCCATTTTCCGTACACACTTTATATACTTTATGTAGTTAACATTACAAAAGATATTTACCCTGTGGATTATAGACATCCCAGGAATCTTGTAAGGCTTAACTTACTGTAATGTAAGTTTTTCAAAATACAGTAGCCTGGGATCATGCAATGCTAAGGAGTTTTTCTATTTTTAAAAACTTTTTGCAGTCTCAAACAATTGAGGTTCAATACACTTTACACTGAATTTACCCCAAACTATGACAGGAGACATAATTAGCTTATTTTTCTTCTGTTTCTTCTTATTAATCATTTTTGCCATAAGGGTTGTGGTAGAATGCATAAACATAATAAAAACAGCATACTGAACATGTCAAGATGCCCCACAGCTTTGAAATGCAAATATAAACAGCTTTTCTATTATCAAGAACAGAATGTTAATTTAAGCAATATTCATAAAATCCTTTATTTTTATAATACACAAGGCTGTCGAACAAATGGGAGAGGACACGCTAAAGAAGGTGGACTAAATAACATGTTTATTAAAGGAAATAATATTTCATAGAATAATAACAAAAGAAGAAGGTTCAGTTGTTGCAGATCCATAGTAGACTGTAATCATATTTATTTTAATAAACTGATCTCTCAGAATATCCTGTGGGATCGATAGAAGTCAAATTAAGTTCCCCCAAAACTACACTATTATGTTACTCTTAAAGACTTTTACACATGGGAGAGAATAAACAACTATCATTTCAGATGAAAGTGCTAGCCAACATGGCCAAGCTAGTAACTACTTAAGTGTAACTTGGTAACAAATACTGTCAAGAGAACCAAATACTAATATAGACCTTACTAAGAGAGCTAGCCAGATAGTTAGCTAGCTAGTAATCCTATTGGCAGTGTACAGACTAAAAATATATATTTCATAAAGGTTAAAGAAAAACAGTTGTCAACAAAACAACTCCTTTCATGTGGTCATAGTGTACTACACATTTCCTTTCTTGAAAACAAACTATCCCCTTCTACTCTTCCTCTTTTTTTTGATTAGCAGTATGATCTGTAATCTTGCCAGCTAATCAAAATTTACCACCTCGTCTCTGATTGGCTAAAACTCTGGCACATATAATGCTGTGACCTTGTTGAGCAAACAAGCAGTCAAAGCTATGAGTGCACACCGAGTGGGTAGGAGGAGAGAACGAGTGAGATCTTGCACAAGCACAAAACAAAACAAAGTTTCAGAATTCTGTTCAAATTCACATTCAAATAAACTTTAAGCACAAAATGTATTTTTGTTCCCTCAAAATGAATTGCAAGGAGATACATTGCTTTACAAAACTGAGTTCATGTGCGTGCAAAATACCTTTTTGTGCACTCAAAATATAATCTTGCCTGCGCAGAACATTTGTGTGTGTTCCAAATTTTACGCACGCAGAACATTTTTGTGCACGCAAAATATCATATTGCACGCTCAAAATATAATTTTGCTTGTGCAGAATTGTGGCACACATATAACTCCATAGTTTGACAGTGTGACGTTGCCATGCATATGCCCAGCGCTTCAAACTCTCAAGCACCCCATTTGAGAGAGTTGATAGTACTGTGACGCAAGCTCCCCCATGGCTTGCCATTTATTTGCGTAAAAATTACAGATATAAAATGATCAGTGTGATTCTATGTAATGTATTGTGAGCTTGCAAAACAGTGTATACTTTAATTGTGCATTCTGTTACTAGTAATTGTGGGAATCTTTGATGTGGTTAACTGCATTATTGGCATAAAGCTGAGTGACTGGATCAGACAGTTGTTGTTGAGTTCACTCCCCCTTCTCCCTCCACTCCATTGCTGATAACGCCCACTTTGAGTGCATCATTTAAAAATGTGGTGAGTGCTCGACTGTGCTGAAACATGGGGTGTTGTGACCCTTTAAAGAGCACCTATTATGGTTTTTCAAATATTACCTTTCATGTAGTGTGTTATATAGATGTTTGTGAATGTAAAAAAGTCTGCAAAGTTTCAAAAATCAAAGTGCACGACAAACGGAGTTATTGACTCCCAAAAGAAAGAACCGATTCTGAACACCTGAAATGAGTCGTTAGCAATTCCAGACTTACTTCCTGTACTAACCAACGTAATTTAGTCTTCATTGGCTGCTCGTGAACAGCTTTGACCCGCCCTCACACACTACACCAATAACAACAGACTGGGACATTTGACCAATCAGAGCAGAGTAGGCTCTTTGAAAGGAGGAGTTCAGAATGAATCCTTTAGGACGGATCATTGAATGAGTCGTTTTTGACACTGGGAAAAAAAGGTAATGCTGCAATTTAAATTATGAGCAAATTAAAATGTTTTTTGACCTTGGATGGATGTAAATCTATTGTATGAGACCTTTAAAACAAAATTAGGCACGTTTAAAAACCATAATAGGTGCTCTTTAAGAACAATTCCATTGCTTCGCCATATGTACAGCATGTTCATCATTCAGGCTCACACCATTGATATATTTCAACATCCAATTAGACATTTAGAAGATTTTGAAGGGAAAGCTACTAAGGACATTAATTAAAAATGTGAATCGTTTCACCCGTATTGTTTATCATGGGAATATTTCAGCCAGAAATCCACAACTCTGTCCAATTCAGTCCGAATTCTCTCTCGATATTGTTCCAGCAGTGCTGCAATCATTGTTCCTACAAAACAAAGTGTATGTTTAGGGTCATGCATGATGGTTGTTTAGATTTATGGTAGGATTTAAACTCCAGGATGTAGATATAGCAAACATCATGGTGAATCTGGTAGGTTAAAAATCAACCTTGCATTTTGCGCACAAATCATTGTTTATCTCTCTACCGTGTCAGCTGATGAATAGTCTGTCAAAAGCCTAAACTTACGGCATAATCAATAAGCAACAATTAAAAGAGTTCAAGGAATAGTTCACCAATATTTTGTTTTTTTATTTCATTAACCTGTTTTATTTTTTGTGGGAAAAAATGACTTAACATTGACTTAATATCTGTTTCTCACCCACACCCATCATATCTCTTCTAAAGACATGGATTAAACCACTGGAGTCTTATGGATTACTTTTCTGCTGCCTTTGTGTGCTTTTTGAAGCTTCAAAGTTCTGGTCAACATTCACTTGCATTGTATGGACCTACAGATACACTATATTGCCAAAAGTATTCGCTCATCTGCCTTTAGACGCATATGAAATTAAGTGACATCCCATTCTTAATCCATAGGGTTTAATATGACGTCGGCCCACCCTTTGCAGCTATAACAGCTTCAACTCTTCTGGGAAGGCTTTCCACAAGGTTTAGGAGTGTGTTTATGGGAATCTTTGACCATTCTTCCAGAAGCGCATTCTTGAGGTCAGACACTGATGTTGGACGAGAAGGCCTGGCTCGCAGTCTTCGCTCTAATTCATCCCAAAGGTGCTCTATCGGGTTGAGGTCAGGACTCTGTGCAGGCCAATCAAGTTCTTCAACACCAAACTTGCTCATCCATGTCTTTATGGACCTTGCTTTGTGCACTGGTGCGCAGTCATGTTGGAACAGGAAGGGGCCATCCCCAAACTGTTCCCACAAAGTTGGGAGCATGGAATTGTCCAAAATCTCTTGGTATGCTGAAGCATTCAGAGTTCCTTTCACTTCAACTAAGGGGCCAAGCCCAGCTCCTGAAAAACAACCCCACATCATAATCCCTCCTCCACCAAACTTCACAGCTGGCACAATGCAGTCAGACAAGTACCGTTCTCCTGGCAACCACCAAACCCAGACTCGTCCATCAGATTGCCAGATGGAGAAGCGTGATTCGTCACTCCAGAGAACGCATCTCCACTGCTCTAGAGTCCAGTGGCGGCGTGCTTTACACCACTGCATCCGATGCTTTGCATTGCACTTGGTGATGTATGGCTTGGATGCAGCTGCTCGGCCATGGAAACCCATTCCATGAAGCTCTCTACCCACTGTTCTTGAGCTAATCTGAAGGCCACGTGAATTTTGGAGGTCTGTAGCAATTGACTCTGCAGAAAGTTGGCGACCTCTGCGCACTATGCGCCTCAGCATCCGCTGACCCCGCTCTGTCATTTTACGTGGCCTACCACTTCGTGGCTGAGTTGCTGTCATTCCCAATCGCTTCCACTTTGTTATAATACCACTGACAGTTGACTGTGGAATATTTAGTAGCGAGGAAATTTCACGACTGGACTTGTTGCACAGGTGGCATCCTATCACAGTACCACGCTGGAATTCACTGAGCTCCTGAGAGCAGCCCATTCTTTCACAAATGTTTGTAGAAGCAGTCTGCATGCCTAGGTGCTTCATTTTATACACCTGTGGCCATGGAAGTGATTGGAACACCTGAATTCAATTATTTGGACGGGTGAGCGAATACTTTTGGCAATATAGTGTATATGTTCAGCCATAGCAGTGGGAAGTAGGGGTGCTGCAACACCCCGTGGCTGCATTCCAGCCCACCCAGTAAAGTGCTGTCAAAACAGTGCATGCATGAAAAAATGGATGACAATTAATGTTATTTGAAAACCGTCGTATTCTGTGTTAATATGTTAGATATTTTATGGTCATTAATCTTAATCAGTTTGTAGAAATATTTCAACAAATGTTAATGCATGCTTCTAAAATTGTTCTAGCGGCTATGTGTTCAGCAGGAGAGAGTCATACGCATCTGGGATAGCATGAGGGTGAGTAAATGATGAAAATGTTCATTTTTGGGTGAACTGTCCCTTTAACCTGAGTTTGCATTTTTTATGTAACCCCAGTGTGATGTTTTTGTGGCTTTGGTGATTTATTTTTATACCACGTATAAATGTTCCTACCTCGTATCACTACAAAAAAGAAACATCTTTTCTTTGTGGCAGCAAAAAAATAAATAAAAATAAAATAAAATAAAATCACCGCGGCCCGCGTGTATAAGAGGGAGGCGGCCCTCTGCAAATCTCAACCAAAGGCGTGAAACTAGGGCGGGACTATCTGTTTTTGCAATTTGCTATTCTGTGTAGTGCAAGAATCGCATACAGAAGCTTAATGTTCTGAACTAAACCTACTACAAGTTTTGGCAATAATGTCGAGAAAAAGAGTGCCGAAATTTCTACAGATATTTATAAAACGCAAACACTGGTTACAGGCAAATGGCAAATAGTGTGACAGCCCTCGGCGTCGTTTCATGGCATTAAACAGAAGCTTGTTCCTTTAAGAGACTTTGCTTGTGCTTCGCGCTACATTAATATTAGATGCTTCACTGCACTAAAAGCGTTGAGGAAAAGAAGCAGCTATGAGGAGCAGTTTACACTCTACTGACTGTCTCCTTTTGAAAAGGGAATTTTTGAAACTGGGCAAGTTTATAATAGTTATTGGTTACACGTCCTTACAAAACCATCGTGCACGCGACAATTAAATAAAACAATCCGACAAATCGACATTCAGGCAGTTCATGCCAACACTCTTTTGCATGTCCCTGCTTGCAAAAAATAAAAATAATAATAATGAAAATAAATATAATTTCTTACCTGGTTTGCAAGATGAAGAAAATTTCGGTCCTTCGCTAAACTGTCTTACAAATGTATCTTTTTTTTATTGACAGTTAATATAACAGCACTGTTTAAGCCACTCAATGGACTCTTCCTTAATTTTGCAGAGGCAATGAAAAACAGCGCATCATATGACCAAAACCCCTGACAGCTGGTCCTGTTTATTCCGCTTTCCAAAGATCATTTGTCAGCTCCTTTCCCTGTTCATCCAATCACAGTTCAGAAGAAAAGACAGAGGGGCGCGTTCTCTAGAGCCATATACGCGCTACAATTACGCAATACATTTAACAACGTGCACGTTCCTGTCTTTTACAGATGAACTAGTTTTACTTCAAATGCAGACAAAAGAATAGATTTACATTAAACAATCAGATTTATGTTAGTCGAAAACATGTTTGTTTGATGTAATAATTACAACAAGCCTTGGTCAACATGTGGTAATATGGTGGCAAAAACAGCCCACATGAAGTTGATGGTGATTACACAGATCGTGTGAGAATAATTGTAAAGGACATCAACTCTGTGGACTGTGGAGTCCACCATAAGCTGTCAATTACAGAGTAAGCCACACAGAGCAAGCAGATTCTTAAAATTAATGTTGAAAAAATTTCAAACAATGTAAAAAGATCTTGAATGCCTCATATTGTTTAATCATTTATTCTTTATATTTTATTGTTGATTTGATATTTAATATTTTTCCATATTTTGTTTATTTCTGTGATCCAGTGGTTGTTTGATATGCTGACATTACATTTGTCAACATGATCTTTTCAGCAGATATTCCAAGAATTCCTCAGATAATGCTTCTTTATCATGTGAACTTAATGTTTTACATTGCGTTTGTTAATTATTACAGTAAAAGGGAGTTTGTATTAATGGCCCTACATATCCATATGTCAAAAATGTGCTTTATATTATTATTATTTGCAGTCTGTTATTACACAGTCATGGCAATGTTAAACATGTTAAAAGTCCCTACTACATGCATGTCATTTAGAAAACAGAATGATACAATTTTAATGTGAAATTGGCTACTGTTTTCTTGACATATATCCAGCACAAATGAATAATGGTTAATATTTTACATCATATAAAAAAATAAGTTAGATTTTAACATCAAGAACATCAACTCAGGTTGTCAACAACTAAGAACTACTTCATGAAAAAGAAAAGTAAAGCTAAAAGTAAAGTATTTGTCAGTATTAAGTAAACAAGAAAACATATGAAACCACATTTTATTACAAGCTATTCATATTTGAAAGAATACAATTGTGCTATTTGATATTCATTTCAGAATTGAATTATTTGCACTTTGAATCAACTACCCCTTATAAACACACACTGGGCATAAGAGCCAGATCCTTTAGGGTATCCATGACAGGAGACCATGGGGCAGCCATGACAGGAACCTCAAAAGCAGTCATGACAGGAATGTTTGGGGCAGTCATGAAAAGTACCTTTGGAGCGGCTGTGGCTGGAGCCTCTGGGACAGTGATGATAGGACCGTGGTCATGACTCTAGAGCAGGTTCTGGGGCTGCAGAAACAGGAGCCTTTGGGTGGCTGTGGAAGGAACCTCTTAAATGACCATGACAGAAACCGCCAAAGCAGCTGTGGCTGGAACCTCTGGGCGGCCATGACTGGAATCTTTGAGGCGCCAGTGGCAGGAATTGGGTAGCCTTGACAGGAACATTTGAGCTGTTGTGGCAGAAACTTTGGTGGCCATAGCAAGAACCAGGAACATTTGGGCAGCTGTGGCAGGAACCTCTGGGGTAGCCATAACAGGAACCTTTTGGGCATCAGTGGCAGGAACATCTGGGTGGCCATTATAGAAACTACTGGGGCAACCATGACAGGGACCTTTGGCACCCGTCGCAGGAATCTCTGTGTGGCCATGATAGGAACCTTTAGTGCATCAGTGGCAGGAGTCTTTGGGTGGTCGTAATAAGATCCCCTGGGGCAACCATGACAGGAACCTTTGATGGCTGTAGCAGGAACCTCTGATGTATCCATGACAGAAAAATATAGGTAGCCAGAGTAGGAACCTTTGGCAGCCATGACAGGAACCATTGAGGCGTCAGTGGCAGGAACCTCTGGGTGACCATGGCAGGAACCTCTGAAATGGCTGAGACAGCTCTGGAACTGGTGTGGAGTTAGAGCTTCGTATTGACCGAAGTCACTGAGTGGCCTCTAGGTGGAGACATATCCCTAGGAAAGCAATATCGCAAGACGCAAATATTGCCACCTTAAGCCAAGGCGCCAGTCGCTACCAGGGCTTGCCAGCCTCGCAAGACGCTAAGGCTTGAGGGATGGAGAGGCCGCTCATATCAGCCCACCAGACGCTAAGCTGATAGGAGAGAGACTTTTCTCCGTGACTTATGCAGTGGCCTGAGAAAAAAAAAATCATTGTTTAAATACAACACACTTACAACCTTTTTGACTTAGCAATTTCTTCCCTTGTCACAATCAACAACACAAAAACAAAAGCTCAGAAAGAGAGGAAAAACTCTTAATGTAAGAACTAAATTTTTTTATTTTTTTAGAATACCTGTTTCCTAAGGTATAAACATACAATTTGTCATCTATGCCATGCATGTGAATTGAAAATTTAACAGCTGCAGTAAGTATTGAATGGCAGCATAAGAAAGCTACTATATACTGTCTAATAACCAAACAAACAAACAAAAAATATTTTATTCAAAATATTCAAAATGTAACTATATCTTCAAAATAATTTTTTGCTGATCTGAGTTTCAGTACCTTAAACCAGTTATGAAGAAGGATATTCTCCAGATCAATCCGCCGCGATGGTTCACTCTGAAGGCAAGCAGATATCAGATGACAGCACTCTGTGTATAAAGATGTGAGAAACTGACAGTTAACCGTCTTAAACCTTACACCTGCTCTTTTTGATCATGTTTTTATAGGTTGTAAGATCTCACTACAGGTCAGAATTCTATAAAATCTGGAAAAATTATTCCTTCATTATCCATAAAGCCACTTGGCTCAGGTGTTACTTTTATTACCGTGTTTCTTTGTTCTGTTTTCTGTGATTTAGAATTACAATTTGATTTTTTGTTATGATGGAGAATTTTACCTTCTGACAAACCAGGTTTGGTCCAGGGGTTCACATTGATCATGTGGAGGTTGTTGCTGTCTGGATAGCATCCACAGACCAGTGTAAACAACAGCACCCCCAGTGACCACACAGTTGCAGGCTTGCCATAGTACTCGCCTGTCTTTGTGAACTCAGGTGGTACATCTGTGCCTGGAGGAAAGAGATTTTGTACAATGTGTAAGTATGATTTACCAAAGTCTTGTCTGTATCCATTAGCATGCATGCAATAAATTATTTGGTGTTATTTGTTTCACAATAGTGGCGCTACAACAGTGACTTTGGCTCTGTTTTGTCATCCAGGGCTCAGCATAACACCATGTCCAAGTAATTTTTGAGTTTACACTGAAACGAAAAATGCTGTGTGACAAGGCAAAATCTCAGCCAATCAGAACTTTTGTGAATTTACTGTGGGTGAAATATTAAAAAGATAAAAAATCAAGAAACTGGAAAAATGTAATGTTGCTCGTAGCTTGTTGGCGTTGTGGCTGGTTACAACAAAACCTCATTTGGAAGAAGAGATAATTTGTCAGTTTTGCACATTTCGCCTGGTTAGGACATGGTGTAACTTGTCACTGGAGTTTAAGTCTAAACTACAGCTTTGAGGTATATACATACATACCATTGAATGTCTTGTAAGCACTGTCCTTAAGGAGGTCCCCACACCCAAAATCGATTAGTTTCAACTCAAGGGTCTCACTGTTGACCAGGAGATTTTCCAGTTTGATATCCCTGTGAAGGACACCACGGTGACAGCACGTTTCAGCCGCTAACGTTGCCTGCCGCATGCAATGCTGCGCTAGCTCTTCATTTAAGTTGCCTCCATGGCGCTTCAGGAAATCAAACATGGTCTCACACGGTGAGGGACACTCCATGACCATGATGTAATATTCTGCCTCCTCCTGCCAGTCCAGCAGTTGAATAATCTGCGCAACCCTGGGGCCACTATTGGCAAGGATGTTGAGAGCCACTTCTGAAGGAAGGGGTTTGGGATAACCAGACTAGAAGAATGATCATTTTTATTATGGTTAGATTGAAGTGGTTCAAACTGATAACAGTAACTGAGAGGAAAAGACTTACAATTGTCATATAAACCAGCTTGTCCGTCTTCGTGGCAAATTTCACTGCCACCTGATCAACAAATTAAAAAAGAGGGATTTGTGTAAGAATTGGTAACAATTAGCATATGTGCAGAAGTCATATTATTCCAGTCATTAATCCTGAACAGACATGTAAAGTTTTGTCAGTTTAACTTCCAAGCATGAATTTAAACAGCCTATGTAGGGCATGTTTGGTCAGTTTAAACAGGTCAAGTGCTCTAAATAGTGGACATATGAGACAATAAAACAGCTTGCAAAGGATACAGGCAGATATAGACAGGATAAGACAGATATTGTAAGTAAAAAAATGAAACCTTCTGGCCATCCTCGATGCGAATGCCTTCAAAGACATCTCCATATGCTCCTTCACCCAGCTTATTGTCCAGAATTGGCTTATAACGGCAGAAAATGTCATCTATTAAAAGATAATCATTGTTGTTGTCATGAAATTTCAAGCATTGATAGCAGTGTCCTCCAGTGTGACATGCTATACGTTATTTGAAAAAATTATTTAAAAAAGTCCTATTCTTGTATAATTATTATCCACATAGTTTTAATGACTAATAACAGTAAATGGAATACTTATATTTTAATGAGAATAAATGGGATATTTACAGTTTTGAAAATTATTTTGTCACTGAAGATGTTAATGTTTTAATGGTGGTAATGTTTTGCAGATATTGTAAAAGGAGCAGAAGTGTGTTATGTTTGGTGTTGAGTGACAGTAATCTCACCATCAAGACTCATGTCCATGTTGTCCTCCAGCGGTCTTGTCTCAGGAGACACAATGTCCCCTGCTGCCCGATTGGCTGAAGTATTGTGGACTTCATCCTGATCCTCTAATGTGGGGGGGACCTCAAAGTGAGTGGCAGGAGGTTCCTCTATCCTGGGTTCTGGGTCACTGATAGGAGCAGTGTCCTGAAGATCATAGTCTTCTACAATATCAACCAAAAGCTTATTTTAACCAAATATAATTATTGCATATTCATATTAATGGATACTCATATCTACACTAATCATAATCATATTAAATTTATGGTAAAAATGTCAGTAGTGGGCATAATTTCACTGTAAAATAATGACAATGTTTCAGGCGTTCTTGGATAGCATATTGGTGCCTGTATATTTTACAGTTCATAACCATTTATTTAATCAATTTATATAATTTCAATATCCCAACCTAAAGATCTTTATTCCCAATAAGATAAAGTTAAATAAAATGGTCTTTCTCATGAACAATGGCTAATATAATGTCAAACACCATCAGGTTAACACACGAGGACATGAAAATAATGCAAGAAACATTAACTACACAACATAACACCCCAATATGCATTACTATAACAATGTAACAATATTCTAACAATATGCATAGGCAACAAATGTGCATAACTGAAATCTAAAATAAGAACAAATATAAGTATATAAATAAATATAATATGATGTGTTACACTGGGACTTCTGAACAACATTTTATTGTTTTGTACCATAAATAATAAGGTGACTCGTATTTTCGTCAAAATGTGATTAACAATATTTTACTGTAAAAGTTGTGATGTTCACAGCTCGGGTAAATAAAGAGATTAACCTGTTCTCATAATATCATGGTCATTTACCTTCAGTCCTGTTCTCAGGTGGACTCACATGATGACCCACTGTCTCCACTGGTCTAGAGCTGCTCTCTGTTGGGGTGACTTTTGCAGCTCTTCTCCACTTCCAGAAGCGCCTCAGCTTCTTTCGCCTCTTCTTTCTATCAGCAGAAGCAGCAGGATTCTCACCGGCCCGATGATTGCTGCAGGATTCTGGTGCGGGTCGATGGTGAGACTCAAACACTAGATCGCGAACCTTGTTCGTCTTACACAGTGAAACTAGCTGTCCCATAATGAACAGATAAACGCCAACTACACTCTCAGAGAATTACGAGAAATTCACACATTTATATGCAACTCTCACTGGACTTTAAGAATTCTTTCTGTTACGTCATAAACACCTAAGAACTTTAGAACATCAAAACAACGTCCGCTCTTCAAACACATTCTGAGAGAATTACACGAATACACAGATCATTAGGATCCTTAAGAAAATAACACAGGCTAACAAAAACATATCAGAAAAAATATAATTAATATAAAATATAAATACAAATATTTTGTGACTATACATTGTAAACTATATTAATATAACTATTTTATATATTTTCCCATATTATTGTTGGCCATTTTTGTACGTTACATGTTTGTTAGTTTTTCCATTTGTTTTCTGTCTGCATGTCGGTCTTTCTATTGCTCCAAAAAGTATTTGGAAATAAAAAAAAATGTATGCATATCATTGCATTAGATAACAAAATATAAAAGCAAGTGGCATTTATTTTTAAGAAGTATAGCATGAGCACACTTTTCAAGCAAAACATTTCACAAATAGAAGTTTGTTAGGTTTGAAATAATAATAATAATAATGATAATAAAAAGCATAATTGTTGAAAATAAAAACAAAAAGTATTGTGACAGTGTGTGGTTGTCAAGTGTTATTGGGTTAAGTTTAGGCATTCTTCTTGGTGACCTCCCATAGACCAGATTTGTAGAGCCTCCTTTTAATAATTGACTGGTGCACATTCACAATGACTGTTGCCAGAGCGGCCTGTAGATCCCTTGATGACACCAGATGGTTCTTTGAGACTTCCTGAAGCATCTTGCACTCTGCTTTTAGGGTGATTTTGGTCAGTCAGCCCGGTCTGGACAGATTGCCAGAAAGCTTCTCCATTTGAAAATCATTTAACATAAAGTGGAAAGGTGGATTTTAAATAGCTTGGAAATCGACTTCCGGACTCATAAGCTCATAATGCTTCTGACCAAATCAGACCAGTTGATTGAGGTTTATATTGGTTGTGGTCATTCTTCCTGATGTTCTACTAATTACACTTGCTCTTCTTCTAATTGGTGCTCTTGATTCTACACCCCTGATTAAAACGATTTATATTTCAAATATTCAGCAGACAATTAGATGGAGTTACAAAAGGTGCTTTTAGTTTTTTACTTTTAGTGACAGGTTGTGGTTAATGTAATAAACCAAATAAAACTTCCTTGTTTTGCACTGTAAATTAAACAATGTGAAGAACAACAACTGATAGACCAAGTGATCTTTCAGAATTCTTCTGTGTAACTGAACTGATTTAGACAAATGCCAAAATACTGACAGTGACTGCGCATTAGCATTATGCTCTTTACCACCCCTATACCATTTTTTTATGAGTACCCATCGGTGAACCATGTATGTACATGATACACAGTAATCATTCAGTGCCATGCTTTATATCAAAATTACAATAGCATAACCATCTGATACAATATCTGTAACATGGGAACGCCACAGTTCTTTTGTAGGGGGTTTCTATCTTCAATAAAACATTGTTGTAAGCTATAACTGTTCAAACATGTATGAAAAACAAACGATTAATATCAGATATAATGGAAAACACTGTGTACATTATTCCAAAATAAATTTGCATGGCCAGATGAGCTATTCCTTTAGTCAGATCAGTGCCAGTGTCTTGGGCTGATCACATTCAGGAGTGAGTGTGCTTGTGCAGTGCTGAATGGACTTTCTTCAGGTTCTGTCTCACTCTCACAAACTCCAAGAGCTGAACCTCCTCCTGTAACTTCTGTTCTTCTTCCTTCTCTTTCTGAGATATCAAGAGATACATAACTTAGATTGCATGAACACATTTTAAAACTCATGAAAATGTGCAGCCAGTTACAGGAAACTCCTTAAAGGGATAGTTCACCCAAAAATGAAAATTCTCTCACCATTTACTCATCCTCATGCAACCCAGATGTGACTTTCTTTCTTTTGCAGAACACAAATTATGATATTTAGAAGAATATTTCAGCTCTGTAGGTCCATAAAATGCAAGTGAATGGGTGCCAAAATTTTGTTGCTCCAAAAATCACATAAATGCAGCATAAAAGTAATCCATAAGACTCCAGTGTTTAAAACCATATCATCCGACATTATATGATAGGTGTGGATAAGAAACAGATAAATATTTAAGTCCTTTTTTTTATGCTAGACATTTTCCTCCCAGGAAATGCATAAAGAATGTGAAACACCAAAAACACAAGAAGAAGAATGTGAAAGTTAAAGTGGAGATTGACTGAGGAGGGAAGAGAAGTTATGGTAAAAAAAAAAAAAAGGACTTAAATATTGACCTGTTTCTCACGCACACCTATCATATCACTTCTGAAGACATTGATTTAACCACTGGAGTCTTTGGATTACTTTTATGGTGCATTTATGTGATTTTTGGAGCTTAAAATTTTTGGCACCCATTCACTTGCATTGTATGGCCTTACAGAGCTGAAATATTCTTCTAAAAATCATAATTTGAGTTCAGCAGATGAAAGAAAGTCAAACATATTTGGGATGGCATAAGGGTGAGTAAATGATGAGAGAATTTACATTTTTTAGTGAACTATTCCTTTAAGAAAACAGTAATAATAACCTTGAGGGAAATGGCTCATTTATTTTCTTTAACTCAACACACACGCATATACACACAGCGTCTTGATCCTGTACTAGAGCTGCTCCATATGAATTTGGGATTAATACTGTTTGGTAGAAGGAGGCCCCTTTCAGGTCCCTGTAGGGACCAAGGCCTCAACTTTGTTTAGAGAGAGAGATTTAGAATGGAGTTTGAATCTGTATCTAATCTGTATGAATCTGTATAAACTGAAATTATTGTTGAACATTAATCTTGTGCTATATAGTTGTCTTGTTAACTCTCTGAGCTAAATTATTAGCCCTTTTCAGCCAGAGCATGTGAGCAGAGCATAGCAGGAGCAGAGGGATCAGAATTTCAACGGAGCGAGGAGTGCATCTCACAAGATCTCCGGCTGCTCTCGAGGCGCTCACCATCCGCTCCTTCCAGAATGCGCTACGATGTCTCGTGCGTCCACATGAATATGTGTTTGCATCTACACTGACAATATGGTGTTGGCAGCTGTATTAGATCCAAGATTTTAAACAGAGTAGATTATCAGAGATGAGCCAATCAGTGAATAATAAGATTGGTCATCTGCTGGTAACAGAGGCCAAATCCAACAACAGACCACAAGGAGGTGAGAGCGCAGAGGCAGTTCAAAACACAGATTCATTTCTCGGACATACACTGATCAGCCACAACATTAAAACCACTGACAGGTGAAGTGAATAACATCGATTATCTCATTACAATGGCACCTGTCAAGGGGCGGGATATATTAGGCAGCAAGTGAACAGTCAGATCTTGAATTTCATGTGTTGGAAGCAGGAAAAATGGGCAAGAATGAGGATCTGAGCGACTTTGACAAGGGCCAAATTGTGATGGTTAGAAGAGTGGGTCAGAGCATCTCCAAAACGGCAGGTCTTGTGGGGTGTTCCTGGTATGCAGTGGTTAGTACCTACCAAAAGTGGTCCAAGGAAGGACAGCCGGTGAGCCGGCAACAGGGTCATGGGTGCCCAAGGCTCATTGATGTGCGTGGGGAGCGAAGGTTAGCCCGTCTGGTCCGATCCCACCGAAGAGCTACTGTAGCACAAATTGCTGAAAAACTTAATGCTGGCCATGATAGAAAAGTGTCAGAACACACAGTGTATTGCAGCTTGCTGCATATGGGGCTGTGCAACCGCAGATCTGTCAGAGTGCCCATGCTGACCCCTGTCCACTGCCGAAAGTGTCTACAATGGGCACGTGAGCATCAGAACTGGACCAAGGAGCAATGGAAGGTGGTGGCTTGGTCTGATGAATCACATTTGCTTTTAGATCATGTGGACAGCCAGGTGTGTGTGCATCGTTTACCTGGGGAAGAGATGGCAGCAGGATGCACTATGGGAAGAAGGCAGGCCGGCAGAGGCAGTGTGATGCTCTGGGCAATGTTCTGCTGGGAAACCTTGGGTCCTGCTGTTCTGGACTTTGACACGTACCACCTACCTAAACATTGTTGCAGACCAGGTACACCCCTTCATGGTAACGGTATTCCCTGATGGCTGTGGCCTCTTTCAGCAGGACAATGCACAGTGCCACACTGCACACATTGTTCGAGAATGGTTTGAGGAACATGACAAAGAGTTCAAAGTGTTGACTTGGCATCCAAATTACCCAGATCTCAATCCGATTGAGCATCTATGGGATGTGCTGGACCAACAAGTCAGATCCATGGAGGCCTCACCTCGCAATTTACAGGACTTAAAGGATCTGCTGCTAACGTCTTGGTGCCAGATAACACAGGACACCTTCAGAGGTCTTGTGGAGTCCATGCCTCAATGGGTCAGAACTGTTTTTGTGACACGAGGGGGACATACACGATATTAGGCAGGTGGTTTTAATGTTGTGGCTGATCGGTGTATGTCTGTAAAATAATTATTACTGGGGACGTCTGTAATGTTTACCGTCTATTCACATGGGACAAGCGATGTCTGCATCACAGAGATGGGAGTGTCCACTGCATTTACACACAGCTGTCACTTGAAACTGTATTTAGTTGTGCTGATTAATAATGCAGTGAATAATAAACATACTGTATCTGGGATTATTAGAAGTAACTGATTGCAATATTTGGCCAAATTATCCTGTTACACTCTTGAATTCAAAATATAGACAATCCGTTTACATTATGGAATTAATATAAATTATTACGATAACACTTTATAATTAGGTTGTATTTGTTAACACTAGTTAATGCATTAGGCTATCATGATGAACAATAATTGTTTTCACACCATTTTTTAATCTTCATTAAAGTTAATTTATTAAAAATCTGTTGTTCGTTGTTGGTTTATGTTTACTCGTATTGCATAAAAGGAATATTCCAGGATCAATACAAGTTAAGCATTTGTAGCATAATGTTGATTAACACAAACATTCATTTTGACTTAAACAATATGTGTGTTAACCTGATTTTAGTGTGATAAAATCGCTTACTGACCTTTTCTGTGGAAAGTTACATAAATTTTACAACTTCGTTGCCATGACGATGCAATGCTGTAAACCCTAAAACGACCATAAAGGACAATTTAAACAACTTTACAGATCAAATAAAAATAAATTCATGTAAGTGCTTTTATAGTATTATAAGCTTCACATTTCTGCCTTTAAACCCTTAAAAAATTGGCCCCATTCACTTCCACTGTACAGCAAGTGCCTCACTGAAACCTTTATTTTTGCTTCGTTTTTTAAAGAAAAGGAAGGGGCTAGTTGAAATTATTATTATTATTTTCAACAAATTATCACAATAATTTTCACAAATGCTGTTGATTGTGCTTAACTTGTATTGAACCCAGAACATTCCTTTAACTGATGTTAACATATACAACTTTTAATCTTAAAAATGTATTAGTATATTTTGCAGTTAACATTAGCAAACATTCATAATTACTGTAAAAGTATTGTTCATTGTTTATTCATATTAACTAAAGTAGTTACCTAATGTTATTGAACAAACTTATTGTAAAGTGTTACCATTATTACAACTATTACATTATAACGGTTTTCTAAACAGGGTTTTTTTTTTTTTTTTTGCAACTCGTCACTGACACTTCCAAAAATGTACCATGGTAACAATAGTTTCCACCAAAATACCATACCAACCACACTGATTGTAACTACAATAAAACTATGGTAATGCAGTTTGCCAGCACTTTCATCAAAAACGAAATGAAACAAAATTACAGAAATGAAACAAAATGTTTCAAAATTCAACTCATTCCGAGTCGTTTACATCAGACACGCACACACACACATCACAGACTGGTGTTAGCTGACCATCATCTCCTGATGTTTCTGCTGGCGTTTGAGGAGGACTTGTTCCAGAGGGCTCCTGCTCTGTTCTCCCTCCTCCTTCTGGGTCTGTTCTCTCTTCCTCCTCTCCAAAACCATCTGAAGCTCTGGCTTACAACACGCCACCAGCCCTCTGTCCCGCCCGAAGAACCAAAGCACAAGAAACAGTCAGAGACAGATATAAAAGTAGCATTTTTATATAATATAATGCTATTTTTAAATACAAACCAACCCCTAAAGTCAGAGGGAAAAGACTTGAAAAGAACGTAGTTCAAGCCCCAACCCCAGACCCAACCCTAACCCTCAAATCGAAATGGTTGATAAGAATGCCAAACCAACAAGGATGTTCTGCTTGGGTTAATCACATTAAGAGCCTGGCACTACCTTTAAATTATACATCTCAACAAAATTATATCATGTAGCCTACTCAAGGTAAACAATTTGATCTAAATTTTTCTTATACTTTCAAAATGATAACTCTTTCACTGAACTCTGTCATCATGAGCATTGACTGCTGTTATTGTAGTCATTTTAGGGCAATTTTTGATACCATCCAAACCAAGACTGAACTTTTCCTTTTTAGTACATCTCCAAAGGACATCACATTATTAGGAGGTTGCACATAGCAGGAGTGACCTGCCTAACATTACAGTGCCTGACACAGTGTGGCCTGAGTGTAGACTGCTGATAATACCAGCGGGTGTACGATTGCAGCCTGTGTGTCCACACATGGCTGCCTGACACAAAAGACCAAGGAGAAAGAACGAGCCATCATCAATTTTTCACCAGCCCCACTTAAAAAAAGCTCAGAGGTTTACAAAAGATTACATTTCATCAATAGGGGATATGAACATTTTTCTGGGTGGTAAAAGTTCCTATATTTTTAGTATTTGTCTCACTTTTTGTGGGCCAGTAACAGCTCTTTGTGGAGTTCCTGGTGGCTCCTTGAGGCTTTCACTGGGTTGTTCAGGTTCCCGGGGCCCTCGGCAACATCACATTTATCTGCATTTTCTTACACACAAAAGGTATTTCTGCAAGATTCTACAAGACACACTCTACTTCCATCATGCATTTTACTGGTGAAGCCTGTGAAAAATATCAGGGAAACAAACCTCGATTATGGCCATGATGATACAAAGAACTACAATGAAATGTGTCTGTGGACGATTTTGTTCTGGTCTGGGCTGGTCTTGATGAGTTGGAGACGTGGTTGTGTCCTGTGACTGCACTGTTGGATAAGGCATTTTTCAGGTCTTGCTCAGATGGTCTTGTCGGGAATGTTGGTGCGGTGGCTGATCTCATGGCACACACTCCTGCTGCATGCTGGGCAACTGTAAGTTGGGGTCGTCAGTGAAAGCAATGAGAGTAACAAGAGGGGGGAGATTGAGTTTCACCTAAGTGGGAATCTATAATTTATCTGCTGGTCAAATGCCTGTCCTGCACAAATCTTTTATTTGTAATTTCAAGAACAGATTGCTTACAGATTAAAAGAATGCATCAAGTTTACATGCAACTAAAGCATGATGGATAAGAAGACAGTAAGCCAACAGACTGATGTAAAAATACATTACTACCATTTCTAATGGGAAGGGGGCATATTCATTTTTGCACTGCACACTGTGTTCATTTAAAAAAAAAAAAAGCATTAAAATGAGGCATAGAATTATTTGAATAAAGGCTTCTACACAAAACAGCACAATTAACACACCAGTGCATGTATACAGTGAATTCAACATGCACTGAAACAGAAAACACGTTTGATTCGAGTTTGGACTTGTTGGAAGATGATTACCGTCATCATCTAAAACTACTTTACAATTCCCCCAGGAATAATTAATGACATTGTGTCACACACCTATTTTGCAACAAACATATCGGCCTAGGTAAAAGCATGTTATGTAAGAATGTCAGATCAGCTGAAAAATATAAAGTCTAGTTGTCAGCTCACCCAAAGTGTGTCACCGCTCCATGAGCGAGGTCTCCTCTGGACAGAAGTAAGTATGGGCTATCGTGTTTACCACACAGCACAGAGGACGGACACCTGAGAAAGGTGCGACTTTATCTCGCTGTCAGTCAATCTGAAACGCACTTCACCTTTACGCCGCGTGGGGGCAGTGTAATCTAAGAGGGGGACCGGCTAGGGGTCGTTCACACCGAACGTGTCCTTGCTCTAAAAGGTTCATTCCTACGATTCGGTGACATTTAAATCCCCAGTGCAAGTTCGGGTATTTAATTTCACCCTATTAAAATTGTAACAGGCTTGGTAAAAGTAATTAAGACACTTTATAATGTTACACACTGCTGTGGACCTTAAAGTTAAATGTTAAATAATTGAAATCATTTTAATTTGTTGCACTACTGTCTTTTCCTCATATCCCCAGAGCTGCACGTCAAACACCTTTGACAAAAATAGTTGCTAAATCATTGGATTCAAGACAAATCTATTCTAGAGACATTGTCCAATGTTGTACTTCAAACACATCGCAAAGAGATGCCGTATCTAAAAGCGACTAGATTATAGATTAATAGGATAAATTCTTCACTAACAATTTTTAAATAGATTTAAAAAAAAAAAAAAAAAAAATTCAAAAAAAATCTTAATGAGATTCTTTGTCTTGTCTTCCAGTAAAAATAAACATCCTTAATACAACTTAAATGTACCTGTAATTTTGTTGCATAAGATATTAAAGGTGCACTCAGTAATTTATTCCTCATTAAAAAAGTTTCAATCCTAAAGAAATTAATTTTGTTATTTTAAAACCTATGTATAAAATCATGACCTCTCACGGGATATGAAGACTCCATTCAGCTCATTAACCTTATAAAAGCTTTTTTTTATTCTACACGGAGAGGGTCCACTCATGGGGGCTGCCATGTTAGTATCACAAGACCAGCTGAATGCCACTCACTTAATCTCAGTAACCGTCCTGTTATTGAATACTTTCACTCTTGAACTGAATTAATCATGGCTGACTGTGAATAGTGAATTCAGCAATTGCATCTTTAACTGAAAACTATCGATTTTAAATGATGCTGCAACCGCAACCCAGTGTTTCACTGCAAGTCCAGCAAAAAAGTAAGCGAGTGCACCTTGAAGTGAATTTTGTCTTGCAGCACTGACAGACTTTTTCACTAGTTTTAAGCATAAGCAAGTGGAAAAAACTGAAAGATTCTGCCAGTGCCGCAAGACAAACTACATATTTATTCTCTGAAAACAAGTGTCAGTGTCTTATGCTGCTTTGCTTATCAGGAAAATGTATGGTTTTAAGGATGTTTAGATATTTTAACTGGAAAACTATGCTGACTACAGTGGCATAGAATTGGGGAAGACGGGGGGCACACGTAGGAATAAAACTTTGTGTCTCATAAGACATAGTCAGTGGCTGATGATGTGCAATTTTGGTCTGTAGGTCTGTTACCCACACAAAACCTTCATATGAATTTAGATAGCATGAAATATATCACATGAGTCATTTGTGGAGTCAGTGAAGATGTTAAAGGTGTACATTGATATGATCGGTTGTTTTTCATGCTGAGGAAAGCAGACAGGCATTTCAGATGAGCAGGTAAGAATTGCAACTTTCTGAAAGGGTAAATTTTTTATGAAACATTAACCCTAATGCTTTTTCTGAATGTTTGATATGATACAGTGTATAAATATTAAAGCCTATGCATTTAATTAGGGATGACGTGATTATACGTTTGATTAAAATAAAGAATTTATAATCCACGGTTAAAACCCGTGAAATGCTTTATTTACACGTGGCAAAAATATTAGATTTAATGTATAAATATATAATATAAAATAGTTTTTTGTAAGATTTTGTAAGCCTAAATGGGAAAACTCTTGTGCCTGTGTGGGTACTGGAGCTGTTGCTATGGTTACGGACGGTGGCCACGTGGTCTTTTAATGGCCAGGTGTCGCGAACTGAACGTGAACTTTCAATTTACGTGAAATTGAAACTTAAAGCTGCACTATGTAAGATTGTTTGGTTAAAAATGAACAAATTGCCATTACTGATTGAGTACATAAACAATCAGTGTTCAAAACAATGTCCTTACCTTACCCCGATTCACTATGGTAAGCCTATAAAAATGATTTGTATTTTGAGCTGTCGGATTCGATTTGGCATGAAATCGCTGGCTGATGACGTTCATCTTTGCATCATTATGTCATGTCTGCACATAAGAGATTCCAGGGGGGATGGGGGGAGGTATCCCATCCAATAATCAAAGCAAATACAACAACCCCTCACTTTTTGTAATGTTTAAGCATGCTGACAGCGCGTGGTGCATTTGCGTGTAATAACTATCAGCAAGTAAACTTGAAAAGTTGTGTCTTAAATCGTCCTTATTATTTAAAGCATTGCTTCTGTACAAATTCACCGCATTCAACAATAAATGTGAATTTTAGTCATGATTAAACTTTAAATTGCCTGCTGGAAGCAATGTTCCCGTTATTATTCATAGTCCAAAGGTTTATTTGTGAGGTGTTGTGGACAGTATTTAGTCTGTTGACGATTCTTTATGTTGGGGTATAAAAATACGGTAGTTTGCTGTTAAAAATGTTGCATTCTGGGAGATCAAGAGCAGGCTCACTGTGAAGTGACTAGTTTTACAGTAAATAGCTGTTCTATGCAAGGCATTTGGGGAAAATGAACATTTACAATCATGATATCATCTTGGTGAATGCTATAGTGACATTTTGAAACATGTATTTTAAAATTTGAAACATTTTCAAGACAAAATGTGAAAATTTTAATTTGTGGCACATGGTTAGTGTTCATGATGTTTCTGACTAACTCCTCTGTTCTTTATCATCTCACATCAGCCTTCACTTGTCTGTCTAATGAGGTCAAATAAAAAATCAACCTTTGAAGCAATGTACATATTAAATGTACAATTTTGCCAGGATTGAACAGTGTATTTTTTATGAAAAAAAAAACAAAACTAAACAACAACAACCTGTATACAGTAAAATAACAGTATAGCACTTCATTGTGGGTTATAATGGTGAAATACCCATAAGCCTTTGCGCTTGAATAAGTATGTATGCTTTGGCAATGCATTGGGGCTACAAAAAAAAAAAAAAAAACATACAAAAGTTTTTATTCAGACTTAATAGAAGTCTTAGTTTAATTAGTTTTGTTGTTTTGTTATCAATAGTTGTGGTTTGTTTGAAGTCACCATTATGATGATTAGTGTTCTCTTGAGCTGGCACCTTGGACCTTCTTTATTATTATATTATGTTCTTCCAGACAGTCAATTTATGTTTAAATAAAAGACAAGTTGTTGCACTGTGCTATTTGGAAGACAAAACCTAAGGTCAGACTGAATATCTGATCCTACCTTGCAAATGGCACTATGTGTGGCAATAGTGATACATTATACATAAAAGCAAAAACAGTAAATGATAGTTCAGCAAAATGAATGTTTGATGTTTCTGATGAACTTATAGCATAACTTGAGTTTTTAGCAAGACACACAGATATCAACTCTCGGCATACAAAACGCAACAGTGGTGACAATTAACAAACATACTTATACGTAAAAAAGTAAAAGCTGAACATTAAAATATAAGTAACTTAGACTACAACAAAAACAACTTCAAAATAAACCAGTAAAAAGTAAAAAATCAAAGTAATTTCTTCATGAGTAATTCCGCAGTGCATGCTGGGAACACAGCTGTTAATTTCAACAACAGTAGATAGTATGTAATTTGACAGCTATATGCTGCTAAATTACAGTTGTATACTGTAGCTGTTAAAACAGGATCTAGCTGTTAATTTCAGCAACAGCAAGACACTGTTAATTTTACAGTAACATGCTGCCAGTTCTTTACTGTTTTTTGATGAGAAAAACTTTAACAGTGTAGAAACGGGGTCTTTATGCATCCAGTGCAAAGCTGGTCCATCCACAGCAGAGCTTCATGCTGCAGCGGTGTGCGGCGAGGGAAGAAGGTCGTAGTTCAGCAGGCAGCTGACAGAGGACAAATAGAGGGTAGAGTAATGACAGAGGCGACAGGAGAAGTATGTCAGGTTGTGGCAGGTACAAAAGATGCTGCCAAACTGAGGGTTGAAGAGGTTCTTGATTCTAACTCTGAAATAAGGAAGTTGTGAATTACAAAATGACAACATATACATATGAGAGTACTGTTTATACAATGTGGTTCAAAAGCCTGAATCCGCTTATGAAAATGATTCTATTTTTCTAATAAAGTACAGCTTTTTCATTACAAATTGATAGTATCAGCATAAAACTGAGTGAAGTTTGAAATAATAATAATAAATGCATTAATTAAATCAGAATTTCTTAGTAATATCACATGGGAATTTGGCATGTTGTTACCGACAGCTCTGGTACCCTAGGATCAGACACATTATGCCAACTCACTGGTAAGTGTCATCTCCTATCAGTCATTTTTGCATCGGCTCCAGCATGTTTACCTTCCACTGTGGTGCGAACGGAAGCATGTTGCGTCAGCAGTGTGAAAGACCTGGGTTTGGATCTCATGTTGAAATCAGGAAGTAATCGCATTTAAATGATCAGTGATGAGCATGATTCAGAGGTTGCATTTAGGATTGGGTTTGGGTTGGGGGTACAGTTTATAAAATATGCATTCCTCTTCACTGTATTTCAGCCTGTATAGCTAAAAATAACTCGCTTTTGGCAACATCTGTGAACATTTCACCAGGAAAATGGAGCTTGCACGTGCCCATACACCCAACAGCACTTACCGCTTTGGCCACTGGGGGCAGTGTTTCAAATTTCAGTAAGCACAGACCAATTTTAGATAAAGAAAAGTCAACCTACTGTTTTCAAATTCACTGTGAGATCATACTGTGGTACGTCCCCCTTTTCCTTTAATGACATTATGCACTCGAGCTGGGATGGACTCCGCAAGTTTGGGTAAAACTTGATGGTCCATCCTATCCAGCATTATTTTAACAATGTTCCAAAGAGCATCTTGTGTGTTTCATTGGAAGCAAATAAATCGGACTATTTGTTCAATAGTGCTGATATTGTCAATGTCACAAATTTGCTTATTTGATTAACCTTGAAACAGTCCAGAATTCAATATATGTCATAACATTTTTGTTCACTTCCAGGTTTAAATTAGATTTTGAATCCAAGATGTTTAATGTGGTCTCAGTCTTTTGAATCTCACTGTATATGCTCTGCAACAGAAAAAAAAAAAAGAGTTTCTTAACATAATATTCTCTTTGCAAATGACTGCAACATCTGAGTTCTTCTCTCTCTTTAAGCCAATGGTGCAAAGCCTTTCAGGAATCAGGGTCTCAATGCACCTACAAACAGAGAACAAAGGGTTGCTCTGTGAGGCCTTTTTTCACTCTTTGAGATATTAGGATCATAGAGCTCAGAATATCTTTTGTTGCATGAAACCTAAAGGAAATAGGATGTCTGGGACAACAGTCAGTTATACAGTGTAGCAATTGTTCCCAAAAAATACTTGACAGTAGAATGGCACGATTGTACAGTCAGAATCAAGTATACCAGAGTACTATGTAATAAGTAATTATGATACCAGGACTAAATGCAGAATTTCCCCCTCACCTGCATGCGCTCTTGTAGTCCAGTGAGAGCTTGTAACCAGGTGAGACTCTGAGCATAATGCTGTGTGTTCACCAATTTAGTTACCAACTCCAGCTCAGGGACTATAGCAGCAGTATGCCAACCATGCTGCAAGAGTAGATTCAGTACTGTCAAATTTCTTTACAGGAAAATGTATTGTGATGCCACTAGGGCTCATCCTTTTCTGTTTGGTATAATAATGTAAGTCATGTTTTCAATACCAATCATCTATTTAAAGTTGTATATTAATGGCATGCAATGTTTTAAAACAGCAAGGAAATTTCATGCAGAACTACTGCCAGGACAGTGTAGAGATGATCTCCAAAGTAAAGCACCTTAGAACCTCTCCATCCTGTCAGTCTGAGGAAGTCAAAAAGGTTCCCCTGTGGCACACAGATGTAAATCTAAATACCCACTTCAATGAAGTTTCATGGCTTGTTACAACATACTATATTTGTACATATAAAGTTTAAGCACACATTGCCAGAGTACATGCTTTGATTTTCAAAGTGAACAGCTATGAGGGTCTAAACAAAGATCAAATCTACAAACATGTCTGCACAGACATGACTACATCTATCCAGTGTTTCCCCACCATATACTTCATTCCTACATATCTGAAAATTGATTCATTACAAATGACTTTAGCAATGTAAACGTGTAATACTGACATTGGCAGTTTCACCAAATCTCATTGTCATCTCGAGTCTCATCTCAGAGATACCCACACAAAGCTGAAGGGTTAAGGGATTGTGATAAGAAACAACTTTTTTTCTGTGGCTGACCAGCCAGTGCAGGATAGCACATGTCTCCTCTCCTCTGACCAATGTATTTCTCTGAGAGCGTATGAAAATTGAGTTACAAATCAGAGTTGATGTAATGTTGGCTGGCAACAGGTAGACGCAGAGACGATGATGAATTGCGATGAACTCCAAACGTGACTACAAAACATAAATATGAACGACTTAACTAAACTTGACATGACATGACATGACTTGACTTAATCATAGAACCAACATTACACAAACTATACTCAACAATGGCAAACATGAGGGTTAAATACTTGGACTAGGGAGAACACATGACAATGAAAACCAATGAACACTTGGGACTCTAAACAAGATAACGAGACTGCTAACAACTCAATGAAACAATGAAGCAATGGGGACAAGACACAAGAACATGGGAAACACATGACAAGATCACATGACAAGGAAACAGGAACAAACATGGCATGGAACAAATTTATCAAAGTAAAAGATATGAACAACAACACATACAACCCTGACATATCCCCCCTTCTAGGGGCGGCTCCCGACACCCCAAAACAAAAACACAGAGTTCAAGAGGGAGCTGGGGGGGGGGGGCTGTGGTGACTTGGTGTGGTTACGTGGCAGGACATGGAAACATGGTGTAAAACATGGCATGGAGCATGAGCCCGTGGGGGGGTGGAGCCATGAGAGGCTCGAGGGGCAGAGCCATGGAGAGCTGGATACCCAGAGAGTAGCCGAAGAAGGGCCAGGGTGGAGTTGGAGGCAGGGAGGACCAAGGCGGCGCCAGAGGTTCAGAGGAGCAAGGCGGAGCTGGGGGATCGGAAGACTGAGGTGGAGCCGGTGGGGCTGAGGACCAAGGCGGAGGTGTAGGGATAGAGGTCCCTGGTGGATCTGAAAGATCAGAGAGACGAGGCTTAGCCAGAGAATTAGAGAGCCAAGGCGGAGCCAGGTGATGACAGACCAAGGAGGAGCTTGGGCGTTGGCTCGTTGACCAGAGGTGAGCCTGAGACATTGCATGGAGCAGACTGAAGCTTGGCTGTGACATGGCATGGAGCAGTCTCAGGCGTGGCTGTGACTTGGCATGGAGTAAACCGAGTCATGTCTGTGACATGGCATGGAGCAGACTGAGGTTTGGCTGTGACATGGCATGAAGCAAACTGAGGCATTATTGTCTCATTTTATTATACTTAGACTAGACAATGGAAAAAAACAACATGGGCTGCATTCCAGTTCACACCTGTTACTTTAGATAATTTAAGTTGATTTAATGCATTAGATAACACTGAAAATGTCTCTGTTTCCCTAAAGTAGACCACACAGTAATAACGAGAAGCACTGGCCCTCAGTCAGCTGTGTAACAAGAGAACCATCACACTGAGCTTACAGATCTCTTTACTGCAGGACTTCATGACAAAAATTCACCTAGAGAGCACTAATCACGCAAGCCTGCAATATGACTCTGGGAACTCTGAGGGAGGTGCAGCACTTGATATTTGATGAGTAGAAAGCATGGGGCATGAAGGGTGGTGAAAAGGGAATGCACTGGGGATTATTGTTTTGATGATCAAATTAAGTGCTGACCTTGGACCATCATGAGCTCATCAGTAACTGTGAGCAGGGCCATCATTAGGGTGGTGCAACCTCATGAATATAAGTTAGTAGGTTTGGTCTCATAATAGATTTGTTAATGATGCTGCAGAAGTCTGCAGAAGAACATATCTAGACATGCTGGGCTGATCATGTTAAACATGCTGCTGCATGATTATACATACATAAGACATTTTGCATTGAGCATGTAAGACATGCTGCTGCTGCATAAATAGACATACATAAGATCCCCCTGGAGGAGATCTAGACATGTGGTGCTGGAGAGGAGGAGTGTTTCAGTGAGAAAACTCTTGTAACATGCTGCCGTGGGACTTTTCCTTAACAGAAAACAAATGAGGCAAGACAATTGCCAGACAAATATGGAATATGCAAGTTGATTAGCTAACAGATTGAATGTCAAAAGAACAATGAGCTTGCACCATTTAGTATGTGATTACATTACAACAGATTAACTTAAAATCATAATTAACTTTTTGATAAAAGTCTCTGAATGCACTTACTGAAATATCTTTGTACAGGTTTGCAGGATAATATGCAATGTCATTGTAGACAAAAAAGTTATTAGCCACAGTCAGCAGCATCATCTCAGGAAAAGAGAAGATATCCATGAACTGCTACACCTTTGGGAAAAAAGAAAGGTGAAAAGAAGCAACTAGTTTAAATTATTTTGTTGAAAATGTTTGATCAAAAGCCAGACAAAAATCCACAAATTAGACAATGTAACGACAAAACTGATCATCTACTTCTCTCATCCAAGCAACTATTCTTTAAAAACAGGAGCTATACAGCTTCTTTATGACGTTGCTAGGTGGTTGCTAGGGTGTTCTGAATGGTTGCTGGGGCGTTGCTTAATGAGCACCCCCAAATCTCTATGATATGGTACCTAGATATGGCTGAAGTCCTTTCTTCTCCTCCTCCTAAATTAGACTTTTTTCATGTTTTATTGTCCTCAAGACAAAAATCATGAGTCTGATCACTTTGAAAAATGTAACACTTTGTTAATACTTTTGAAATACCTCTAACTCTAACAAGATTTAATATAAAGGAAAACATTATATAAAACAGTGGTTTTATAAAACTGGTGGGTGAAAAATGGATCACATGTCTATTACGTTAGGGTCACAGACCACAGGGAAAAAAAATAACGCTAAATGCAAATAATAAAATGCAAATAACCACATAATCGTGTATAGTTAGTGGAGCAAAACAAAAAGGATTATCAACTTTTGAAAGGGAGGAGAAAACCCTTCCAATATCTTTTGTTGTTGACGTCAAAAGACCATGTCCAATCCAAAATTAGTGCCAGTATTTAGGCATTATGTTATTTTGATAATATGGTATGGTAATGACTGACCTTCCCATAAAAGCCACTGTCTTGGTACAGAGGAACATGGTGAGTTCCACCATACAACTGCAGGACTTCATCATCCAATATTTGATGTATTGAGAAACTAGTGCAATCTACAAAGTTATTCTAATTTACTGAGACCCTCATCCAACATCTTTTGGAGGGTTTACAGCAGGAAAACCACTCACATATACACTGTGCCCAATTGAATGTAATGGAAAGAATCTATCTTCATAAGAAGACCCTGTTGAGGACAGCAAAATGTGAATCCTGTTTTCATTTCACACTTAGCGCTGGGCCTCAACCTATTTCATAAGTCTTTTGACTTTTTACCTTTGGGTGAACTTTACATTCTGAATATCATAGTGAAGACCTCTCATCAAAAAGTTAGAAATGCAACCATGATTTCTGATGCCCTGTGGGTACTGAAAGCAAATAAATGAGTACTGTGTCTATTTTCCTGTAAGACAGCAAAATATCTTGATATTCTAAAAAAGATCAAATATGATTAAGCCAAAAATACACCAAACAGTTAGAAATCTGGCCTACTGTGCAGTTAGGGCCTTCACCTTAATGTGTTCACTGAGGATGTCTCGGGCAGTGGTGTAGATCTTAACATTGAGAGCACTGGAATAGAGAGCCAGTGTGTAATCATCCACCTCATCATTATTGGCATAGATGGTGGAACAGTTCAACAGATTGCATGCATCAGGTGGATCAATTCTGCAAAAACTTCAAGAACAAACTTTATGTTTCATTAGCAGTACTTAAACGCTTTAATGCCGTTCAAAAAAATACTAGGTACAAGATACATTAAACAGGGTCATCAGTTGTTGTCCAATCTGCCCAGACTAAAACAGGGTCACTGGCTGTCTCAAAATCAAGAGAGCTGCCTACTTAGACAACATTTCGGGCATCATGAGCACTTTTAACAGTTTTGCACATCATGTCAGGCCTACACAAAAATGCTATTTAGATTTTGAGACAGCCAATGAGCTTGATGTTAGTGAACAGCTGCCCTGAAGAAGGCTTAACCTAGAAACTCCCATTGGAGTCTCTAAAGAAAATAACAGAGCAATATTACCATAATTCACATTGAAGAGTTTACTTGGAGTTGAACCAATAGAATAACAGCTATTCAACGATCATAAAATGAATTTGAAATTAAAGTGATGCAATCTTTTGATTTAGTATTTTATCATCTTATAATTACAATGATTATACAGTTTTGCACAAAATGACAAGTATCCTAAAAATAACATTTGTAAAGACAGAAACTGAGGAAAAAACTTACCGTGTACAAGCCACCAGGGTTGGGGAGTAATGGAATACATGTAACGGGATTACGTATTTAAAATAAAAAATATACTGTAAGTAACTGTATTCCACTACAGTTACAATTTAAATCATTGGTAATTAGAATACAGTTACATTCAAAAAGTATTTTGATTACTGAAGAGATTACTTTGCATTTTATTGTCATTTGTTTCATTTAATATTTAGTCCTTTCAGACGGAAAACATTTATACATATAAATGATGCGATCCAAAGTGCATTTGAACAGCGAGTGAAACACTTTCATATGATGTGTTACATTCATACGAGCAGACAGAGAAGTAAGTTTGAAGTAAGTTTGGAGAAGAAGAAATAGAAATAAACCTTGTGTAAATTGTCAGCTTTACGCTAAGCTAAAATGCTATTTCTAGCCATTTTACATGCACATGTTACCAGGTACGATCATATTTATTTATCAAGAAAATTCACGTTGGACCATAATTTCTTTTTTTTCTAGTAAGACCTTTGATATTAGGGCAAAAATCATATTCTTTATAATAATTTTTGTATTGTTTTCCTGTAAAAATATCTACAAATCCTTAAAACAAGATCAATTAGATTTGTCTTGTAGAAACAACACTGCATAAGATATTTAGGTTTTTTCAGAGAATGTATTTTTAACATGTGTATTTTATCTTACTGTACTGACAGAGTTTTTATAGTCAAAACAAGTGAAAAAATCTACCACTGCTGAAGAAGTAATCCAAAGTATTTAGAATACGTTACTGACCTTGAGTAATCTAACGGAATACGTTACAAATGACATTTTACAGCATGTATTCTGTAATCTGTAGTGGAATACATTTCAAAAGTAACCCTCCCAACCCTGCAAGCCACACAGATAGGACTTTTGGTCCAGTTTAATAGTGGTGGATGAGAAAGAGCGACCCAACACAGTATGACACACATCGCACTGCTGTCTAGAGCTGCCAGATGTAGACGGTCCAGCTTCTGCAAGTGGAACATTGCAGCATTTGCTATGATCATCTTTACACTTTCCATCTCGACTGCAACAGTAACATGATGATGATGATGTGATTCCTTTACTAGAGAGGTGTTTAACTTTATGTGGGACTTTACTCGCAAGCGGTGGGGTCTTGCAGAGCGCATGACTCAGACCACCAACAATCTGAGAAGAGATATTTAGCTGAATTACTTCATCAGTTTAGGTATCAGTAGATCTTTGTCCTACCGCCCTAAATTTAGCAGGTTTTACTGCCTTCAAATTTTTATTCAAAGGCAAAAGGGCATAGCAGCAGCAGGGGATGTGGGAGACACATTCCCCATACTCTTTAAAAAGGTGATTTGGTCCCCCGCACCTTTTTCAAACCCATATCAAGTCCAAATGGTGGATTTGTTTACAGTATTCTTTGCATTTTATTACATTGGGCTGATTGAGCGACCATCCAGCCAGTCACATGTGAGTTTCATGAGCTGAAACAACCCATACGTAATAGGCCATCAGTCAGACAGTCTTAGTTGCTTTCAACAATGCTCATTTATCCATGTTTTTTATCGGCACTGATGTTGATCTAAATTAATAATGTAGACATGAGGAACACTCAAACGAGAGTTATTTATCGACATATCGTTCTTGATTGGCAGCATTACGTGAAATGCACTGCAGAAAATAACTAAGGATAATCCTTCTTTTAAGCACACATTGTAAGTGGAGTTTATATCAGCACCGAAGTCTTCATTAAGTTATGCTTTTTACATTATGTTTGTGAGGTAACAGTTTGATCAGTTGTTTTTGCCAATTAAAGCAGATTACTAGATCTGTGATAAATATGTAAAGCTTTTCTCCCCAATTTGGTTTGGAATACCCAATTCCCAATGCGCTCTAAATCCTTGTGGTGGTGTAGTGACTCATCTCAATCTGGGTGGCGGAGGACGAATCTCAGTTGCCTCCACATCTTATCACATGGCTTGTTGAGTGTGTTACCGCGGAGACCTTGCGCATGTGGAGGCTTCACGCAATTCTCCACGGCATCCATGCACAACTCACCACGTGCCCCACCAAGAGCGAACCACATTATAGCGACCACGAGGAGGTTACCCCATGTGACTCTACCCTCCCTAGCAACTGGGCCAATTTGGTTGCTCAGGAGACCTGGCTGGAGTCACTCAGCACACCCTGGATTCCAACTCACGACTCCAGGGGTGGTAGTCAGCGTCTTTACTCGCAGAGCTACCCAGGCCCCCCATAAAGCTATTTTTAATATCACCTCTGTCTTGATGTGCAGTCAACAAACTGCAGGAAAAAAGATAGATCTGCTATGTTCTTAGAACACTTGGGCATTTTACTGAAGTGAATAGATATGTTAGACGTATTATTGTTGTCTTTTGATAAAAGTCATGCTCAGCAGCACACAAACTGTTGGGAAATAGATTTGCTTTGTTCTTATAATGCTTAAAACCTCTCCTAAAGTCTCTTTGTAGGTCTGTAGACATACACATTTTAAAGGATTAAAATTTTCTTTTGATTGTTGATTCAGTGACTAACTCATTTCACACAAGACACTCATTTGTCACCACCTTCTGGCATCACCAGAAATGGTCAGATTCATTAAATGGATCTGAAATTCTTTTGAACATAGTCAAAACACTCAAGCCACTTGGATACATTTAAATCCCAAAATGCACAAGAACAAAGTAAAAAATTAAATTGTGCACATGCACAATTGTCATTATTATAATTGATTAAATAATTTATTCAGGATCAGCTTGTGCTCAGTATTTTATTGTCATGTGTGAAACAGAAGCAAGTGCTCCACAAGATGCCCTTTATTTTTGCAGCTTTTCTACAATTAATTTGCAATAATTTAATCTTTAAAATACTACAAATATTAAAAGTATATAATATGAGTATATTAATATAATACTTATACTTGTATATAAAAATATACTTTAATATATTAATACTGCACTGTAAGTGTTGGGTCTATGCAGCCACCTACCGACAGCTGTGTAAAATGACTGCTTCGCCTCTGGCAAAAATCATAAAATTACTTTATATATTGAAGATATTAAGTATTAAATCTCTCCAAACACGATCACTACATTAGCCTACTTTCAAATGCTAAATTAGGTTATTAGAGCATAAGCATATGAGAAGCAGATAAATAGCATGGACATGAATGTTTTTCTTTAATATAGGTAAAACACGTCTATAATTTGTGTTCACGTATAGTTTCACTTTTCACTAATATAAGTCACATACTAGTACATACATTTTAAAATACTACAAACATAGCTGTATGCATACATGTCAATTCTTGGAGTTCATGTAAATTGTTGTCCAGTGTGAAGATTTTTTTTATTTTTAAGTAATATTCCGGGTTCAATACAAGTTAAGCTCAATCAGCAGAATTTGTGGCATAATGTTGATTACCACAAAAATACTTCAACTCATCCTCCTTTTCTTAAAAAAAAAAAAAAAGGCAAAAAATTGGCCTCCAATCACTTCCATTGTAAGTGCCTCACTATAACCTCGATTTCTGCTTTTCTTTAAAAAAAAAAAAAAAAAAAAAAGGAGGAAAAAGTCACAATTATTTTTTATTGAACCCAGAATATACCTTTAAGTACTAATATTCCATGTAGTTAAACAAGGTCATAAAACTACATCTATAATAATTTCAATTAGAATATTTTTTAAACCAGTTTTAGATTGTGTAATACATCACACTGCTTGACGTCAACTATCCATAGATGGTAAAATGTTGCGTACATTCTCAGCAAACCAAAAGAAAATAAACATTGAAACCACTTTATTTTTACACTGCACATTTCACAAACAACATACAAGGTTGCATGAGATTTACTATTCTTTTAGGAGTGAAGAATAAAATAAAGAAAATCAGGTTTAAAAAGGAGAAAAAAAACAAATACACATGAAGCATTTTGTTGTTGTTGAAAATAGCATTTTGAAATACATCTTTTGAAACAGCTGGTAAGACAAGATGAATTTAAGATATGTTGACAACACACACACACACACACACACACACACACACTGTTCTGACAAGAACAGTGTAATGATTCTGTTGCAAAGGCCTAGCTTTTAACAAAACTAGCTTATTGCAGGGAATGGAACGATATCTACACATACATGCACAATGTCCATAATTAGATTCAAAACAATCCAAACCCTTTTCACTGGTTAATAAACAAAATTTTAAATCAAATATCTACAATTGTACACTCAAAACATTAAGGCACTATTTTATATCCTATTAATATTATATATTTTCCATCAGTGTGTTCCTTTTGATATGAACACATAATAACTGCCATATGGAGAGCAATTTAACACAGTCCTGTATAATAAAAATAGCCATAATAGTCTTAACAGTGCTGTCCATTAACCCTGTGTTGCAGGCAACAAAACTGGCAGTTTGGTGAATAGATTTATTATTTTTTTGCATAAGCTTATTAGCAGCAAATTCTTTCTAATCTGCATAGTTGATTGTTCTGGTTATTTGTGTTTTTTGTTAACCGCTTCAAAAAGGCCATGGTAACAACTGCTATATCATTCAACAAAACCATTTGCCACCACAGAACAGTACAGGAGCGGAAAATATCAGCTTTTGATGAGTTTTGAATGAGATAATTGGGGCTGACATGAGCATGCTGCTATAAATGACATATAACATGTAAATAAAAACAACAAATAGAACCGGTCAGTTATACCCGAGGAATGCCTTCCATGATAGCTAAAAAAAAGTGATGGTTTTCACTTGCTTAAACCAAATCTCTGGCAAACCCCAAAGCAAGGTATGTTTATCTATGGCTATAGAAGAAAAGGTCAGTCAAAACCAGTCAGATTTCAAACAATACTGATCTCCACAAGTGTTTTTGGTGTGGTATAAATATCTGAGACAAACTGAAAGAGAGGTCTTACTATTCTGTATGCCATCATGAGATGCCATGAAAGTGTTCAGCTTTTAGTCCATTAAAGCTGAACAACACTTGATTCAACAAACAAAAAAAGATAACCAAAAGAAAACACAGGTAAGGGAGAGGCACGAGAGAGATGAAGAGAGGCCCAATGAGGTGTGGTCTGTGATGAGGAGGATGATGGGGCAGATCAGCAGGGTAAGGGAGCTCATGAGGTCCACATATTGGAGCATAGAGTGAGTAAATAAGTAGTTTTTATCTCTGTAAAGATAGAATGAGAGACAATAAGTAAAAAGTGTTCATTCATACATATGCCAAACACTAGGTTAGCAGTAGAAATAAAAACAAATACATTACTGACTTACTGTAAATTACAAGGGAACTACTCAAATATTATTGCAGAATTCTTAATGGGATTAAGCAAATTTGTACATGTTCCTAGATTAACATTCTTGTTGGTCCTTGAACAACATGGCAACCAATCAGATTTTAAGGTTAGGGTTGGGTTTAGAGCCTTGAACGTATAACAATGTGATTTCTCTCTGAATTTTGGGGTAAATTGGGGTTAGGTTTAGGATTAAGGCTTAGGGCTGGGGTTAGGCACTTGAACTACATTCTTGTAAACCAACATAATTCTGATTTTAGGAGTATAAAAAAAAAAAACACATTTTCAACCAATAATGTGTCTGGTTTAAGAGGTGGTTTATGTTTAGGGCTATAATTATTTGATAATTAGCAACATTGCTCCAAGACCAACAAAGGATGTTGATACAGGAACATTTTTCTACTTGTGTAAATCACATTGTGCATAAAGCTAACATGCTTTTGGAATAAATCAAATTGGAATTAATCAAGTTAATAATTTAGCTAAAGGAACCAAGCCAATAGATGAACACCAATTGGTAACATGATATAAAAAAATAAAAAAAAAAATAAAAAAAAATTTATGGAAAGAATCTGTAAGGGACAAGAAAAACACTTGGAGGATGCAATGTTAATTTTCATCTTGTGTTTTTACACCGTTAATGGCTGGTTTGATGAAATGGTGGATCAAGCTCATTTTCGTATTTTGTTGTTACATGCATCTGATTCTGAACCTCTGATTTTAAAATGATGTTAGTTATGTTGCTCTGAACTTCTGGTGTGTGTAGGTATGTGTTGACTTGTTTGTTGCATCAACACCTCTGAGTTTTTGGAGTTGACTTTGTTCCCTCCTAATCTCTCGACTCGTGTTGGAAAGCATTTCTTCAACAGTGTCACGATGCAAGTTTGAATGGTTCTCTAGCCTGGAGGAAGATTTTGTTCTGCGGGGGAAAGATGACTTCTGGCCTTTTTCTTTTGGACTGTATAAAGCGGATTGACCACTAGAAGATGCTACACTTAACAATCCTCGAGGGAGACTGTTGGATGGGAATCTGGGCTGTACGGTTGATGGCACAATTGAACAAGCTAAGCGACTTACAGATTTTGAAACGTTAGACTGTTTTTTGAGAAACGCACATTCTGGATTAGACTTCTTTAAAGGTTTTAGATCATTTTCCTTCACTGTGACTTTCCCTCTTCTTTCTGTATGTGTGGCATCAGTTCTGCCTAAACATGCACTAAAGGTTTCAACTGAATGTGAACAGAAGGGACCAGGTTTGGTCACAGGTAAAGATGCGCGACGCACTTTAATAAACGTGTTACTGCGCAATGGTGCTGACACTTGCAGGCCTTTTGGCTGCGACTCGAAAACCTTGGGTTGTCGTGACTGGATCGCAAAAGGTCCCAACCCACCAGTAGAGTCATCTAATGAGCGAGACAAACTTGACCCATAACTACGTACGAAGGTAGTATCGCGTGCAAGGCCGACAGATACCAAACTCTGAGTGGAAATAGAAGACTCGGTTGAGGCAGAAAAGGTTGATGATGAAGAGGAGGGCGCTCTTACGGGGCTGCAGTGAAGGCTGCGCGACAGTGCCCTCATGTGGCCACTTATGTTCTGGGGGCCAGTAGGCACCAGCACTGGACTGGAACGTGGACTTTTCATGGGGCTCCGTGCGGCACGGCCTGATTTGGTCAGATGCTTGGTCCTAGAGTGGCGAGGACTGCCACCATTGCTGACAGGGGAAAGAGGAGCCTCTAGGTCCTCCAACCTCTGGGTCAACGCCAGCTTCTGCTGGATGGCCATGCGGAGGAGAGAGTTGAGTGTCTTTTTCTCATCCTCAGCAGCTGCGAGCTGTCTCTGCATCTCATCTAACTGAGTTACATACTGGTCACATCTGTGAAAAGAGGAGCAGCGATAAGAATACAGGGAACAGGAACGGTGTGAATGTTTGTCCTCATGAGGGCGCTACATGTATATACAAACACAAAAAAGGTCTAAAGTCTTTACTGTCCTAGCAATAAAATGCTTCAAGTCAGTATTAATGTTCTCAAGCAAAACAAAAACTAAGCAAACAGACTAATGGTTTTCCCATGGCAGATGACAAAACAGGTAAATAAAAGTCACATAGACTTGCACTGAAGGAGATGCATATCAGGGTTCCCACTCTTAAGGCACAATTTTCCAATATTTCCGGTTGTAATATTTAAGCAAAGACACATGAGAGGTCATTAGAGAGTTATTTTTTTTTTTTTTAAAGATTCTGTATTCAACATTTTAATTACATTTCATAAAAGAAATGGTGTCTAATCAAATATATTTTTAAAAACTTTAATCAAATAAAAATTGAATTATTTTAAGTAATTACATTTTCAACATAACATTGCATTATTTTTATCAAATGATGTGCTTTTCTACAAAATCCTCACAGCACAATCCGAAACAACACTGGAGATATTTTTGTCAAGTGAAGTGCTGCACAACAGAACATCACAGAAATTGCTTTAATACATAATTATTAATACTATTAATATTTAATTGCATTAAACATGATCTTTTTCCCATTTCACACATCCATTTAAATTGAGCTTTTATTTTGGTGTTTCTGTGTGTTTTTGACGGAGGTTTCTCACCTTCAGATAAGTAGTTTGCTACTTGTCCGAGTGTGATTATTAAACCCCATTAAAATAAATATGTAGTCTGAATGTGCTGCACGCTTCAGAGCGCTCTGCTTACTATCATATAATACATACATACATACACACTCAGAGCGTGCATGATGCTCATGATAAGGTGTTTTCAGCATACGAGCAGCCGGCTCATGCAGCACATGTACATTTTATAATTAATTTGCAGCCTTTTGTGGTTTAATAATCATACTTGGACATATCGAGAATTTAACTTGATTAACTGTGCATTAAAACCAGATATCAGAAGACTACAAAGGACAGTTCAGACTGCTGAGAGGATTATTGGTTGCCCCCTGCCCCCCCTTCAAGAACTATACACTTCCAGAGTGAGGAAAAAGGCTGTAAAAAAAAAAAATTCACTCATATTGTCTCAAATATGTCAGATTCTGTGAATGTCTGCATTTTATAGCTAATGCAATTTTTATGACTGGATTCAGTAATTTTATCTGTTTTCCACATCATGGAAATCATAGCGCCCCACATGTGGTAATGGCAGTATAAGCAGACTCCGATTGTTGAATTACTGAAAATTAATTTCCGTAGGTAAGGCCGCTACACCCCACTATCATCTCAGGGTGTGACTTCATTCACAAAACAAATCTGTTGTCCAACTGTTGTCTTTGTTTAAAACATTAGACAATTCAGATGTTTTTGTAGTTAACACTACAGCAGTGTTGGAACGGAAAAAATGTAACTATATCAATACTTGCACAAAAACCTTTTCAGCGACACCATCAAAAAGTTTTATTATTCTAAAATATTTTCCAGGGCAAATAATTTTTTTCCAGGACATTTAGCCATTTCTCAAATTCCATGACTGGAAAACTGCTTTGCAGGTTTTCCAGGACACATGGGAACCCTGCATATATAAGGGGCAGAACATGACAGAAACTTGAGGGTGGGCTCTTTTGACTTAGGCCAGTAAGCCACCACCACTAACCCTAACCCTAGCATTACGGTGACAACTTTAGCATAGAAAACACCACTCATATTTTCTTCACAAAATACAAAACTCTAATTTGATTCTTTACAATTTCAAATGTTTCAGAGTGGCAAGTCCATCCTGGAATAAAAATAGTATATTACATTGAATATTGTTGTTAGTTATATTGTCAATCACCTATAAATATGCATTCAGGTTGTTGTACAACATCATATCTTAACATAAATAATATCAATGTTATGCACATTTAGATACTTAATAGCCTGAAACTCACAAAGGTTTAGCCTTAGCTATTTACACAATCACTCTTAACCCAGGACATGTTCTCCTTGTTTCCACTACCCTCTTCTTGATGCTTGATCTATGATCTCAGCTGAGACAGCAGCACTTGTCTGACCACGGGACACGAGACTGTGCACGTTAATCAGCATGTGAAGAGCTTGTGGGAGCTTGGGATTACAATCGGATTAGCTTGCTCTTAGGACTGCAGGACCCCACGAGGCTCATGACTGACTAATCTCTATAAATCTGTATCCCAAAGATCTCTCAAACTTATTTTGCAAATGTAAACAAACACTCTGTCTGCAATCTTTTACCACAGAATGGGTTGTACAACTATCAATCCACTTTAGTTTATGTTTAATAATTTATTTCCGCCCAAGGCAATCAATCAGCATGCAGATTTGATTAAAATGTTAAATCTGTCAAACTAAAAAGTATCAGTTTCTTTTCTAAATTGAGAAAGCAAACTCAGAATTTTCACAGCAATTTTCAAGAACTCATCTGCACCATATTCATAAATTATAACCCTGTTTACAAACAAAAGAGTGTAATCACTCATCAGCATGGAACTAGAGCCGCACAAACTGTGACTTCTGAAGAATTCCCTTAGGCTGTGAGTGAGCAAAGCACTCTGCACACGTGTAATCCCATCATACCTGCTTGCGAACATGACCCGTAGGGAGGAAAAGGTGGCCGCGTCCTCCTTCAGGGCCTTCAGTTCATTTCTCAGCTTTAGCATCGTCTCAGACACCATGCTCTTCTCTGTCTCGTACTTTGTCTTCAGGTTGGTCAAAGCCAACTCTGCTGTCTGGAATAGAAAATTCCAACATATGGAATATTCAGCATCTTCCAGACAAATGTCATGCAGGTGCAGAAGGCAGTTGGCCATGTTCTCATAATAAAAGCACATCATAGGAAACCAAAGAAAGTTGAAGGAAGCCAGACGTAGAGTTTAGAAACAGATCCTGAAGAGCAAGGGAGGTATTGGATGGCAAATACTTCAGATTTGTTCAACCAGTTCACAAGGTGTTCTGTTTTTATAAAGATGTAAAACTTCATAAATTGATGTTATCTTCTGCAAAAAAAATGTGCCAAGGAATGAAAGGTATCTTTGTATGAAATGTATACAAATGTAATGGTTAACTACATTTCGAAAGAAACCATTGTGCTCAAAGTAAAAACGCAGCTCAAAATCTCCAAAGCAAAACTACTTATGGGAAAAACAAGATAACGTAACCTAGCTAGGCTAAATATAACAGCTCATGAAAATCTAGTAATATTTTTTTTGTTTTTTTAGCCTACGTTTCACATTTGTATAACATATTCAGTTCTTAAATTTCCAAGTGTTCCCCTCTGTGAAATAAGTTTGCCAATAATCAGTGTCTTTTCAATGTTCAGTAATTTATCGGTTGTTCTGCTTTTAAGAGGTTTCTTGCAACTGCCCAAAGAACTTTAAGAATCTCTCAAAGCAGACGGATCAATATGTGTCTGAACCCAATGTAGAGAATAGGCTTCAAACTTTCTTGAATAGCAATGTCTCATGTTGGCCATAACATTCATGCAATAAAATCTATATGAGTGGCCATGTTATTTACCTGTTTATTGGCTTTTAAGACAGTTCTGAGAGTGGCTATCTGCTCTCGCTTGGTGCTCAAAAGGGACTTGAGTTTTAACACTTCCTCAAGCAATGCTTCTGCATCGTGGTCTGACTCAGCGCTGCCTCCTGCTGATGGGGAGGGCAACGGGTTGCGCTGTCTGCACAGGTCCACCGCCACCTGAAAATGTAAAAGAGCATAGATTTAGATATACATATTGGCATTATGTAAGCACTTGATTTAATGTAATGCAATTTTGCAACTTTTGAAGTTTGGCGTTAAGGAAGATTCAGACTAAAGCAGCCTGGGCATATTTTTTGAATAAACAAATGAAATGTTTCTGTAAGAAATGGGAACAAGCTTTAATTTACATTTACTTATATTTAACCAATCATCACAATTTGCATTTGATATAAATGCATTAAACATAGGTAAACTACTTTTGCACATGCTTATTATGGTTGGGTATTGGTACAGATTTCCAGATTTGATTTGATTCCAATTCACAAGCTCTCGATTCGATTCATTTGGGGTTATTTCAGTTATAATGTCCCTTTTGCTTAAATATGAAAGAAATTCTCTCCCAGCTAATGATGTTAATTATACAAGGGACCTTCTAAGTAGATATATTAGGAAAACATACATTTTACTAATTATACTTTATTACTTTTTCATCATTTTGGCTTGTTAAAAATGAAAACATCAAATGTATTCAATCAAGAAATAAGATATTGTATTTCTTTGTTACACATTTATTGTTAAATTGCATAATTTGTATTTACATTGATTTGTTGAACATGTGCTAAAACCGGTACTCTTTAACAAATAAAATTCTGTAAAGGGTGTCTGTAAATGAGCACACGTTACCGAGAGAGGACACGAATGGCTTTATCTCATCTGTACTATGCATGATTAGAATTAAATGTTTTTTGTTTTTGATCTGACTGTAAAGAACATAAAGGGTATTAAAATAGGCATTATTCAATGACAAAAGTTTTGCGTGGATCTTATCTTTGGACACACGTTACACGGAACAACTTTTACTCTCAACATGCTGTGAAAAGATCTCGCTGCTGAACACTTTGCAACTCAACTACACAATCATTGGTGAGTGAAATGTAAACATTTACCAGCCAGTTGCCAAATATATACATTTTAATCACATAGCGCGAAATTTGGTTGCAAATGCGAGTGATTTTCTCTCACTGTAGTAGAGGGTTGCGCATAGAGTAAAAGATCGATCTTGGGATTTAAGAATCGAGATCATTCAAATGTAGATTGCGATTAATCGGAAAATCTATATTTTTACCCAATGCTTAAACCAATTCAATTTCTTTGTGTCCCTTTTTGCCAACAAGATGACATGTTCATTTATACCAACAGTTTACATAAACCACTAATGCCATGTTTTGCAATGCTCACTGCAGAGGGCAACAAGAACGGGTGTACAGTATATGCGTGGATACTTCACCATTACCTTTTTGAGAACTAGTCATTTTTAAAGAAATTACAGATATACACAATAGAGTGCAACAGAGCCCATCCATTTTTTTTAGTCACTTGTTTTCAGACGTATTTTCCCATTAATTTTCTTTGATGCAAATAAATATTTGAATAGCAGACAAAGGTTCAAGACCCTGTACTTAACATATTTCATGAGGGAATGAACAACAATCCCATGAAGCACTGCGAATGACGTAATCAAATTAAAACACTGGAAACATTTTAAATTTTGATTTAAGTTGTTGATTATGAGTATAGAAAATTTTTATTTAGTTTTATTAAAACTCAAATTGATTGCGTCATTCACAGTTTGTCACAGAAGTGGGCGGTCGCTGCAGAGCTTGTTTGGTGTGCATTGTTTGCCACGATTCTCAGACTGGTGGATGTTTTCTCTTCAGGATCATGGGTAGTGATCCTCTTTCAAACACATTTTTTTTTAAATGTAAATTAAACAACGCAGACTGGTGGCTTTAGCAGAAGCATATACAATCGATTAACAACCTCTGAGCTCACGGTAGGTCTGTCTTTAAAGATTCATAAATTATCATCAAAAATCTTCTCCCCTACTGAGAAAATGAATGGGATTTTTACTTTTGTCGCCAGACTGTTGCGCTCCATAGGAAAATAAAGAACAGACATTACATCTTCTTGAATGTTTTAGGACATATGAAAATGTAAATTAAACGTATACAGTTCCAAATAATTACGGAATGTCTATTTGCACCCCGTTCAGCGGCGTGGGGTGTCAAGACGGTGTGTAAATGTGTACTGTTGTCCTAGCGACCATGTCCCACTCATTTTCCCATCTGATTTCCAGTTTCCACTCTTAATATTTCCTTTGATACTACTTAAAATAATAGATAAAAATGAATATAAATGTTGATTTCATCACAGTGATTTGGTCATGGTGAATTTTGGGGAGTGCAGAGAAGGGTTTGATCCAGACGCGGGTCTGTCGATCGCACTCGTTCCCATGGCATTGCATCGCTTGTGTGTAGATTGCAACACTGTATTACTAATATTGTAGTAACCGTGTTTTAGTTTTTTTTTTTTTTGCAGAAACCATAGTTTTAATGCAATTAACCATGGTGTTACTACAGTAATATGGTGGTAATAAAGTAACCATGGTTAATTTTGTGGTTACTGTAAATTTAGACAAAATACCATGGTGAAACTGGTTACTGTATTAAAACTAAGGTTATTCTTTCTAAGGTAAGGTTAAAGTTAGGTTTAGAAATAGGGGTTAATGTAGTGTCTGTGGGACTCTAAACACAAACACACTGCAGTGATGCCCATACTGTATGTTAGTATTTAAATAAGGGTGCAAATAGTATCTGACACTACTTGCACTGGGGTGTAAATAGCATATACCATTATTGTAAATAACATCTGCCAAATAATTACCATTACATATTAACTGTGTAACATAATTATTATAACATAAAGAGTGGAGACATACCTGTAAGTGTTTAATCTGGCAACGTATGATGGCTACCAGATTGCGCACATTGGTTGGGTCTCTGAAGTCTAGCGTAGGAGACCCTGGACAACTTCCACAGCTAGAGGATGTGTCTCCGCTCCCTCCGCTAACCGTCTCCATCTCTCCAGTGTAGGTTCCTTTCACAAACACCTCTCCCGAACGCCTGTGCCTCCGGAAGGATCCATTATAGTGGCGTGGCTGCGAAAGGTTGTGCGTTCTCCCTGCCTGTGCTCCTTCACGATAGTAATCGAGTGTCACGCGACTAGGTGTGAGGTTGTTACAAACACATACGTGATGGTAAAGGTTGGCAAGCTCCTCAGAAAATGCTAGAAGTTCCTCCTGAGCAGCACTGAGGTGACCTTCAGAATCGGTGGCGACCTGCCGCGTGGTGCCAATTTCCCGCTCTAACTGTCCTATTCGTTCCTGGTCCTGTCGGCTAGCAGTGATACACTGTCGAATTTTATTGGCAAGTTCCTGCGCCTCACCCTTCCAATGTTCCTTCTCTTGCTTGCAACGCTCCTCCAAGGCCTTGGAACGCTCACCAGCCTCCTTCAGCTCCTCGCGTAGACGTGCAAGCTCTTCATTTGCCGCTTGCATGCGACACTCTAGTACTTCTGTGCTTTTCACATCCACCTCGTAGTAGCTGATGCCGTTTTCAGCCTCTACGTTTTGAAGGGACACAGGAGTTGGGCTCATTTCACCCCCTTGTTGACTAGGTCTTGACACTGGACACTGAAGGGTCTCTAAACGTTGGTTAAGCTGATCCATCTTCATCTGTTGTTCACTGTGAGCATCTTTTGACTGGATTAATTGCTGCTGGAGCTCCTGCACTGTACTAGTCAGTGTGGCTTTCTCTCTCTCCACCTAAAGATACACAACCAAACAATAAGGCCTTTAACAAAAACTAATTTGAGGTTTAATTCAGACTCAACCCAGCATGTCACTGAGATGCCTATAATGGAGCACATAAGGTGAAAACATTGCGTTCTTCTCGTAGAATCTTTGTGTACAAAAATTTTAAAGGGATAAGTTCACCCAAAAATGAAAATTCTCATCATTTACTCACCCTCATGCCATCCCAGATGTGTATAACTTTCTTTCTTCTGCTGCACACAAATTAAGGGTATGTTTACACGACAATGATGTACTAAAAACGGCAACGTTTTTCCTTTGCGTTTTTGAAAAGTTTCGCGTACAGACGACAACGTTGTCAAACCGATCCCCGTTCACGCGGATCCGTGAAAACGACTAAAAGTGCTGTATTATACATGCCAGGTCAGTAGTTGGCGATGTCACTTTGTAAAGAAGCACACATAAGTATTCTTCCACAGAGCGGAATACAAACAATGAACGAAAGCATCAAGCAATTTTGTCTGGACGGACAGTGAGGTTGCTTTATTACTACAATTACTTTGCTGGAGAAGCGTCAATAAACTCAATCTTGAGCAGCACAAACACAGTCCTGTAGTCCGCCATTGTAGTTTTGAATGTCTCGCGCGTTGTTTTGAAGTACTCGCGTGCTTGCCTATAGACTGAACTCTCAAGATTATTCAGTAAACTCTGCTCATTTTTACCATCACTTCGTCTCCTGCCTTCTTCTGTATTCCCCCTGCTGACACTTGGGCTTGTAGGAAAGTAAGTTAACATAACAAGCTGTTGATGTTGACTGGTTTTGGATATCAGACAGAACTCTGATATATGGATATCTTCTGACGGAGAGAGAGGTCTTGTGTACACTGGATCTAACATGCATTTTCACTGCCTCATGTTTTCATATTCTAAGCATATCATTGAATACATATATACAATATTTATATTGATAATTATACATCTCAAATCGATGCCTATCAATCCATAATTCTTTATATAACACGTAATACGCATGACGTCATCGTTTTCACAAATTCGTGTTTTTCTATGTTTACACGGAGACGATAACGGCATCGTTTTCAAAAACTTGCACTTTGAAACCCGTTTTCAAAAGTTTGCGTTTTCAGGCCCCAGAACGCAGTTGTCATGTAAACGAACAGCAAAAACGCATAAAAAGTTTTCTGTTTTTAGTTGAAAACGTTATCGTGTAAACGTTAACCATACAATGCAAGTGAATGGTGACCAGAACTCAGAAGGTCTGAAATGTACATAAAGGCAGCATAAAAGTAATCCATAAGACTCCAGTGGTTAAATCCATATCTTCTGAAGTGATATGATAGGTGTGGGTGAGAAACAGATCAATATTAAAGTCCTTTTTTAATGTAAATCTACACTTTTACTTTCATATTTCATATTACTGGTTGGGGCTGGTCAAAGGTGATTTACAGTAAAAGGACTTACTGGTTGGAATGGTTGGAATATTGATCTGTTTCTCACCCTCACTTATTTTTTTAGAAGATATGGATTTAACTACTGGAGTTGTATGGATTACTTTGTTGCCTTTATGTCCTTTTTGGGCCTTTTCATCTAGTCATTGCATAGATGTTTTGGTGATGTACAGCTGTCTGGCAATGTTCATTCATTTTATGGTATTACTTTGTTTCATTTGAAGATTTTTAAATAACTTGTGTTTCTATATATTGTACATTGGAACATCTGGCATTCCAGTTCTAACAATGCTACATAAACAAGCTCAGACAGAAAACAACTGCTACAACTACAGCCACTTTAGAGAAACCATAATAGTTAAGAACCAACCCACTAGCAACTCTCTAAAGGAGCTGCACTTGAGACTGATTTAAACTATTAAAGGGATTGAAATTTCAACCACAATTCTTTAACGTTGAGTGTGTTATTACAAAAATCCATCAATAATTAAATAAAAACAGGACTATCTCCAAGGAAATGTAAAAGCGGGGTGGTTGAAAGACACTTTGCTGCTTAGTATGAATGACTTATTGCTAGTACAACCTGGGCAGAATGCAATAAGTAGCCCTCATCTGCCAGATGATGCGGTTAAAAAAAGTCCCAGAAGATCATTTTAGAGGTGTGTACATCTTAAGGTTTTTATCTTTTATGCTTTGGTGGGAGATTATATCTGTTTTCAAATCTTGTTGTTGTCTTAGTTCTTTTCAGTCTTTAGAGTTTGAGCGGTTCCACATTTCTACAAAGACCTTGTTGATCTCTGTAGCTACAACTCTCAATCACCTGCTCCCCTGATTCGTAATAATGATTACCAGGGTTAAAACTCATAACACCAAAACATCAAACATTTTACAACAAACTCACCTAAATCTCACAGGAGGGCAACTTTTATCATAATTTTAATGCATAATGTGCATTGTTACTGAAACTAAACTTTTTTTTCTCATTCACATATTTCCAAACATTTTGGCTATTTAATGAACATAGCTTACAAAACTAATGCACCGACATAGAGGAGGAGATGACAGCATTTCTCCAGATTTGGAATGAGGAGCTTAAATAAACTTGGCAACTCCTTCATGCCAATTGAATAATTTTTTTTTTTTAAATAAACATTTCACATTGAAAACTATTCAGAGATTTGATTCATACACTGAAAGTGGTTAATGAAAAATTATTATTGTATCATTAAATGTTTTATTTCACATGAAGCTGATGATGGAGCGACAAAATATGAAAGGTGTCAAAACTATAGATCGCTTCAACGTCACCCTTGCAATGTTTACAGCTTTGTTAAGTTTTATCGCATCGCTCGCTAACAGAGACGCAGTAAAACGCCATTTGCATGTTGAATTAACAGATTTAGAAAAGTTTATACATCTGTAACATCTTAAGTTCAGTAACTATCCGACAAAGTGCACCCTCACACTAAACAGCTGCACATGAGAGATTGGGAGATATAGATCGGATTTACTCACGCATCTTCTGGAGTTACAGTTTGATACAAATACAGGTTTATTGATTTGATTTGTTCATCTGCATCTATTGGTTTAATCATTTGCAACTGCATTGTAAAGTGAATAAAAGTGCGGGAATTATTAAAATTGTGTGCTATACCCGCAATCCCATGCCAAATTTCAGGCCTTGTACATGCATAAACAACAAAGTATGATGTCATGCTGCTGGATGTAACCCATGTTTGGGAAGCTTCTGGATCTTTTCCCTTCCTAATGCATAATATTTCTAGAAGGCAATCAAAAAAGTGATGTAAAGTAGTTGCATGTCTAAACCACAAAAGATCAGACCATTTGAATTTTATAAAAACATTTTACATTTTATAGGCTTTGCACAGTAACATCATGCAGATTCAATTTCTAACAGGAAACAAATCCCATACAGTACATCTGATACCTAATTTGCAAAGTTAAATTTGTATGTGCGTGTATGCAGAGCAATGGCAGAAAGACAAGCACATTTCAATCAGTCTATTGCTCAAATACGGTTTCAAGGTCTCTAAAAAATAACTCTCCTAAATAGTTTGCCAAAGATCTTTTCAATAATGACCCTCTGAAACAAAAATGATTGAACAGCTCAAAAGAAGAGAGTGAGGAGTATGTGAGAGTATAGACAGTATGTAGAATTTAAACAGGTTCTCCCACCTGCAGCAGTTGCTGTTTCAGTTTCTGGCTGTCAGACAGCTGCAGCTCACTCAGCAGGTCGGCCACCAGTCCAGGAGCCTGCGGTCTGAGGAACACATCACTGTTTCTGGGTGTGGAGCACCTGTGTTTCTCCATCCCTTTGGAGTTATTATATCCACTGTCCATCTCCTCTTCCTCATCTCTTCCCACCTTATCCTCTCCATCATGGCTGTTGTCCAGTTGTAGCTCAAAGTGACCAATAGAGTCAAACGGGTTGAGGTTTAGAATGGCGAGCTCTCGTCTCAAACTGTTCTTCTGCTCTCTCTCATCTTTTAGAGCCTCCAGGGCCTCGTCCAGCTGCTGCTCAGCGATCTCCCTCAGCCGCCCAGCCTCTTCCAGCTGGACCCTCATCAGCTCCAGCTCCTCATCTTTATGAGTCAACTCCAGCTTCACTGACTCAAACTCCACCTGTGGACACAAATGCAAATGTTTCAGAGTGAGAATGACACTATATTTATAGTTTGTTTGTTACATCTGTTTAAATGAGATATGCGCATATTTGCAGATGGTATATGATATTAGATTTATTGATACTTGCCTTTCTGTCATTAGAGAAGACAGTTAAAAGTTACAGGGAACTGATGAGGAGAGAGAGAGGGAGAATGAAACAGGGGAGCACTTTAACATTATGAGCTCAAACGCGTCTGCTGCGGCTCTGATATGCAGACCATTTAAATGACTTGTGTTGCACACAGGTCTATTATTGCAGTAACACGATGGCACGTAACAACAAAATAAACTGGTCTCGGTCTCTTCACATGCAAGCAGGCCAAATGGGAAAATGTATTGGCCAATGCTGATAATTAAAAAAGTCAGAATTTCATCCGATTTATCAGCCTCGTCGACCACTACTATCCACTATGCATAATTTCATTTAAACCGACTGATCTCAGTTCAGAAGGCTCTTGGACGTCAGTTAAGGGTTAGTCTTTCAATGCACAGAGTCAATATGGCATATGGAGTCAATCACAGGAGTCTGTCTTTGGGAGAAATGGCAACAAAACTACACCTGGTAATAAACCGAGTTTTTACATTGAAACCTGTTTAAGACAAAAGATTAGTCTCTAGTTTCATCCGACATGCCATTTAAAAAAAAAAAAATGGTGTTTTATTGTGAAACTGTTAAAGACAATGACCATTATAGTGGACAATAATAATAAAATAAAAAAATTTTGCTTTCAGAGGCTTTATATGGAGTTAGGATGACAATAAGGTGCATTTCAAAACTGTTCTGAGACCAGTGAAGGCAGACAGCACACTGGAGGTTAAGTCGTTCACTAAATTGGGAGCAAGGGAGCATCCTATAGCTTTCTATGCAGCTAAATGCATTCACTCCAAAAACCTGATCAAAAGTTCAGTTTCAGGCTGCTGATGTTTGGACCAATCAACATGCTTGGCAGACATGGGACAATGATAATCAGTACATAGATTCAGATTTTATAATGTATCATTTTATTTTAACACGGTTGGCAGGGATTGTTTGATGCTGGCCATTACTTTGAATCAGAATTATTTATGCTAATTTCTGATTGGTAAAATGCTTCAGCATTGGCTATCACTTGACAGTGCAAAGAGAGAACATTGAGATTATGCTGCCAAAGTAGAAACAATAAATAAATAAATAAACAAACAAACAAACATTGTAACAAACATCAAGGCAGAAGCCCAACATCAACACTGTCCAGAAGCGCTGCTGACTTCTCTGGGCTCGGCCTCATCTTAGATGGAAAGTAGAACAGTGGAACTGTGTTTATTGGTCTGAGGAGCCCACATTTCAAAAAGATTTTGAAAAACAAAGCCGTTGTGTTAATTGGGCCAAAGAGGGAAAAGGGCCATTCAAGCTGTTATCAGCGTCAGGTCCAAAAGCCAGTGTCTGTATGGGTCAGTGGCATGTCAGTGCCCATGGCATGGGTAACTCGCACATCTGTGAGGGCACCATTAATGCAGACATATATGTAAAAATATTGGAGCAACATATACTGCCATCCAGCACCGTTTTCCAGGGACATCCCTTCATTTTCCAGCAGGACAACTTCAAACCACATACTGCCCTAGATTTCAAGTACATGGATGGTGTTAGCTGAGAGTGCGGGTGCTATATTGGCCTGCCTGCAGCCCTGACCTGTCTTCAATTGAGAATGTGTGGTGCATTAATAAGCACACCATATGGCAACGAAGACCCCGTACAATTGTGCAGCAAAAGACCTACATAATGGATGATTGGGTGAAGATTCCACTTTCTAAACTTAAACTTGTGTCTTCAGTGCCCAAATGCTTAATAAATGTTATTAGAAGAAATGGTGATGTTACACACTGGTAAATGCTCGACTGTCCCAACTTTTTTGGAGTGTGTTACAATCATTTGATTTGAAATTACTGTACATTTAAAAAAAAAAAAAAAAGAAAACAATGAAATTCACAAGGTAAAACATCATATAATGTGTAGTTGTAGTGCTTTCAATATAGCAAAGGATGAATAATTTACAAAATCACTAATTTATGTTTTTATTAGCATTTTTCATACTGTCCCAACTTTTTTGGAATTGGGGTTGAAAACCATATTAAATTACTGCAAAGAACATTCCTGGCAGAAAAAAAAAAAAAAAAAAAAAAAAAAAAAAGAGCAATACATTTTAAACTAATGAGCATTAAATGCATTTTGGGCAGAATTATCCATTATTTTAGTGAAGTGCCTGTATTAACTGAGCATCAGAAGTGTGTACTTATCTGTGTCTCTGCATGTTGATATCATACACAATAAAACATATTGCACTCCGTCTACACCTGTATTTCATGCGGACCACATGATCGGATCACCTGAAACGCCTCTTGATACCAGGTGTAAACGGGGTGAAAGACGCTTATTCAAGGGGGCCTGGGTAGCTCAGCGAGTAAAGACACTGACTACCACTCCTGGAGTTCGCGAGTTCGAATCCAGGGTGTGCTGATTGACTCCAGCCAGGTCTCCTAAGCAACCAAATTGGCCCAGTTGCTAGGAAAGGTAGAGTCACATGGGGTAGCCTCCTCGTGGTCGCTATAATGTGGTTTGCTCTTCGTGGGTCGCACAGCGAGTTGTGCGTGGATGCCGCGGTGGATGGCATGAAGCCTCCACACGCGCTATGTCTCCGCGGTAAGGCGCTCAACAAGCAGGTTGACGGTCTCAGACGCAGAGGCAACTGAGATTCATCCTCCGCCACCCAGATTGAGGCGAGTCACTACGCCACCACGAGGACTTAGAGCGCATTGGGAATTGGGCATTCCAAAATTGGGGAGAAAAAAAAAAAAGACGCTTATTCACAGGTTTGCAGAAAAATAATTAAAAAATGTTTTTATTTGAACAAAAAGATAGGTCTTAATACTCTAATTAGTGTAGATTCCAGTTTAGAAACCTGACCGCGAGTCACCAAAATAGTACACAAAATAAAAAATATAAATTGGTTGGCACTGAGGTAGGACACAATTTGTATCATGCAATTAATTTGACTTGGAGTCACAGTTACTAGAAGTCATCTACTGTAACTTTTTAACTGCCTATTTCTAATGTAGCTCCCTGTACCCAAAACAAACCACCACATTGCTAATTTGTTAGGCTGGATCCACACTGCCTTTACTGATTTTAATCTCAAATACAGGCTTTGCATAACAAACATAATCATACAGTGAAGATCAGTAGTAGTTTTATGTTGCATTTCATTCTGAATGGTTACTTAAATACTTGATACTGCTGTTAAAAAAAAAGCACTGAATTTTCTTAATTTATATTTTTTGTTCTATTATTTTTAATCTATTTCTATTCATTGCTCTTTTTTAATTGTTATTTTATTACTGACTGTTTACTAGTCTTGAATAATTACTTAAGAAACCATTCTTCCATAATTTACATATTAGTTAGTGTTATTATTTGTTGTGGTATTGAAGCTGACATTGAGAATGGTCAAATTTCACTATAGACTACTGAAATGTTGGTATTGTGATAATGTATAGCCTTTATTGCACATGGTGTATCTCAAAAAGTAGATCTCATTCCATAGAACTATGAGCATCCCTGCTGTTACTGGTGGTGATGGAGACTTTTCTTTATTTGACTACAATACGTGACATAAAATAATTAAAGTTTTTAAAAGTTCAATAAATGCATGATGTTTCCAAAGTCAATGAGTAATCGTGTTAAATAATCGTGATCTTAATACTGACCAAAATAATCATGATTATGATTTTTGCCATAATCGAGCAGCCCTAACACATAATATTAATTATTTAAACTTCTCTTTCTCTGGGAATAACAGGCAGCTAGCCATATACCCACTTCATGACAATAAGCATTGTCAGACAACCAGAGGTTTTGGTGAAATTGACTTGCCATTAAAGTCTTTAGACTAAGGATGTGCAAGACTAGTCGACTAAATGGTTCTGATGCTGCTAGTCAACACTGGAATTATTAGTCGGTTAATATTTTTCCCCATTAAACTGTTCCAACATTTTTACACTTTATATTTTTACAGAGGCTGCTCTTAAATTACTGTCATATTAATGTTACACATTTTAAATATATTTAATAAAACAAATATTCCCTCTCTTACTCGCGGCACATGCAGAAACATGTCCTCTCACTAGACAAGAAAACTCACTTCGGTGGTGGTGCGGGAAGCGGATTTCCGAAACGTTGGCTTGAAAGTCGGATGTTTTCACATTTGAGTCTTCTTTCAATCTGTGCGTGCTTGTAAATAATTTTCCCGCTGAGCGGGCTTTTTCAAGCGCAGGATAGCTGCCTCAGATGAGTTAAGTCCCATCTTAATTCTGCTCATCAAAAAATGCTTTTGAGTAAGTAGCCTATAAAATGACAAGGAATGGCATTTTTTAATCTGCTGATTAAGAAGGCTATTTTCAACAAGGTGCTGACTGCTTAATGGGTTAAACTATGTTTTATTCTGTGCGCACATTAGAATACGTTAGGTTTACTTTAGGCTACATCACAGGCCTTACAGAACAGCTGTCATATTAGATCAGTGGCTATTGCACAACTGCACGTCGTGAAATACGCACAACTTTTCAGCTCATTTTTTTCTCTCTCGTAGATTTGGCTTTGCCTAACTGTTAATTATTTTCCACACTGTCCTGACTGTTTTAATATGTTAAGTAACTTTTACTTGGTAAATTCAGTTTAGAACAAGCTATTAGGGAAACTCTATTGGTCAATTGTTTTCAATAAATAAACCTGTATTTGCTAAAGGTGAATGCGTGTCATGTTCTATATTTAATATACAATGATGATCATGCAAGGCGAGCACGTCGCACATAAATACCCCTTTTCAGCGGAATTTAGCATTGGATTTGGAATAGATGAATTATTTTAAATGGGTCGCATAAACACAATTTTGTTTTACTGTTTTCTAAAGGTTGGTTTCTTTTTAAGACTAGTCAACTCCAAAATGTTCATTTAAACGTCAGTGAAATTAATCGTTCTGCACATCCCTACTTTAGACATGATGCACTAATATCTATGACTATGAGTTAAAGCACTTAGGCAAAGTCTAAGGACAGCTCTGCTTTTTTGCTTATTAACTGTAGGAACTCATCTTGAGCAAACCGGTTTTTGATCCAATAAAGCAAGGCGTTCGAGTCGCTGTGTGTCTGAATATTCATGTGGGAAGTGAATAAAACCTTTCTCTTGTGCAGTCCCTAAGAAGGAAGGCTTTGTCAAAAATCAGCTGAGATGGAGGAAATACAACAGAAGTGTTGTATTGCTCTGATAGCAGCTGCGAAAAACACATTCAAAGTCACAAGGCATCTTTAGCAAAGTCCACTTCACAATGGGAGAGTTTTTACCAGCAAACATTAAAAGAAAGTGATTCAAGGTTATGTGTGCATTTTTCAATGTTAAAATATATTCACCTATCCCAGCTTAATTTGCATAGTCAACAATACACCAGATAATTATAGGCTGATTCCCTTAAAAAGTGTTAACACTGGTGCTGTCAAAACATTCTGTTTGACTGAGAATGAAAGACGGGGGGAGTGTTTTAGAAACCTGTTTAAAAACAATAATTTCACAACTCCATTTGGTGATGCTATTGGATACACACCTTTAACGCTGCATGTTGAATTTAAATGGGAATGTTAATAAGACATTTGTGGAAAACGTTGAGATATCAAATACATTTAGAAGACAACGCTGCTTAAAAATAAGCCATTCCAAGCAACTCGTCCCACCCATACCACACACACCTGGTTTTCTTTTAGCACAGAGACTTGCTTCTGCAGGGAGATGTTCTCCTCCTCCAGCTCACTGTTATCTTGAAGCTGCCGCACCTCTCGAGTCTTGTACTCCTTCATCTCCTCTCTCATATGGTTCTTCTCCACCTCCAAACACTCACACTCCTGAAGAAAGAGCAACAGAGTGTGTTGAGACAGGGGAAGTCCACAAAACTCAAAATAGACTGAACAGAGATAAACAGATTTGCACAGCAAACACATGATGGGAGTTTCATAAAATGTTTTGAGCTGTAGTGACATGTTCATAACTTCTGGACCCTACTTTCAATAGAAATTTTCTTAAAAGGTATAGTTCAACCAAAAATGAAAATGTACATACAATGACAGTGAATGGGGATGGATGCTGTCAAGCTTAAAATAAATAAATAATAAAAAAAAAACACGTAGACCTTTATTGTTGTACTTTTCAGTCGCACACAATAAGGCCACTTTTCAGCAGTACACAAAAGATTTGCTTTTCAGCTTCACTACACATAAACTCTGTTGGCTATTCAGCTCAACACACAAACAGCTTCACGCATCTCTCTCTCTCCCGTCTGCCGCTCTCTCCTCTCCTTAAGTACTCCCGCCGCCCTTCGCTGAAACGCGAGACCGGTGTGGCACGCAGGTGAAAGTCATTCGCCACTTATCTTCCTGGACTCGCTCTGTCAAGATGCCGCTCGGCTCCGCCCTGCTCACCACATACCCCCATCACCGAACTCAGGTTGTGGATTTCACCGGCCTGTGACCTACCCCTCCCACCCCATTTCTAGGGAGGGAGCATCGACGGGTCATACCGGTCTCTGGATCCGGCCTGTACGTGCCTGGGAGGGGGAACAGGGCAAAAGAGAGGAGAAAGGGAAGAGGGGGGCGGGAATAACAAAAGGGAGAGAGAAAGCAGAGAGGGGAGAGAGAGGAGCTCGCCGGCCCCAGATACGCCGTTGAGTGGTCCTCGGCCCGCTGTTCTGCTTCCGTCCGCGACGCAGAGTGACGGCAATGGACCCCTTAGTCATTCCTTCCGGTTGCCGGTTGACGCGGGGCTCCAGCGCCACCGGATTGAACACTCACTCGGTGTCACGACCCCCAGTCAGTGGCGAAGACTCCTTGGATGGCGTATCCTTCCTCCATCCTGGGTTTCGGCACCAGTGTAACAGTTCGTGGAAAGGAGGATGCTGGGGCCGGCTTGACAAAACACGTAGACATTTATTGTTGCACTTATCACACACAATAAGGCCGCTTTTCAGCAGTACACAAAAGGTTTGCTTTTCAGCTTCACTACACAAACAAAACCACAAACAGATTCAAGCATCTCTCTCTCCCGTCTACCGCTCTCTCCTCAAGTACTCCCACCGCCCCTCGCTGGAACGCGAGACAGGTGTGGCACGCAGGTGAAAGTAATTCGCCATTTATCTTCCTGGCCTCACTCTGCCCAGACACCGCTCGGCTCCACCCTGCTCACGACAACACGCTATTTTAATGCGATATAATCCAAGTATTCTGAAGCCATACAATAGGTTTGTGTGAGATATTCACACACGATTAAACTTTGCAGGAGGTTGCTGTGGTGCAACTCGACAGTTGGCCGTCTCTGATTATGCGTGTCTTTTTTTTGTTGCGTATGAGAAATGCAAAACGCTCTAAAAGCAAACAAAACAGCTCTACCTGGATCAGTCAACGCGGATCAATGGACAGATCAGCGCAGAGCATGTTTCTGTACTGTCTGTACAACTTGGTGGCACCAATGCTACTGCTCTCAAATGTTAGTCTGGACCCCTGCGTTCCTTTACACGTCATATTTGAATATACCCAAATCCAAATGAAATTTGAGAGGTTTGGTGGAGGAGAATGTTTTCAGTGAATAATTATGTTACTTTCCTGGCACTTTTCTGACATTTGGGGCTCAAGAGTGCACGTCACCTTTTATTTCTCATTGTATGGCAAATGCAGGGTGAACATTTTGCTTAACATCTCCTTTTGTGTTACACAGAAGAAAGTAAAATGAGTTTGGTGTGAGGAAATGACAGAATTGTTCACTTATGGGTGAACTAACCTTTAAGCTCAAGGCATTTTAATATGCATGATATGTAGCCATAAGTGACAAATGTAGGCTAGTTCTTTTAAGTAGTTCACTATAACATCTCTCCTCTTCAAGCGGACACTGAAACTGAACCTGGCTTTGTGTCACATGCCCAGGCCTCACGGAGACAGCCGCAGTATCACAATTCACAAGGAGTCTGATTTCCACTTTTACTTCTTTGATCAGCAAGTTAGTTAGCACAGGGTATGGTATTCAGCTCTATTTAATAACATGTCAATGGCGTTCCGATGTTGTTCAAGTCAACATCAAAACTGAGTTTTAATGCATGTTCTTAGTCTTATTGTTAATGATTTAGGGGTGCATGTTCTTCCAAATAAAAAAGAATGTCTTCATAATCTTTAATCACAACATAATAAATAACTTGCTCTACTTCTGAAACTACATTCCTTGTTCACTGAAAACTACTTAGGCATTGTGTGAGCAAAACTTATATTCAAGTCTGGCTCCTTTCTAGTATGGAATGCCCTCTTTTTACAATCCAATCAATTCCCAATTGATAGAATTAAGTCCCACACAACATATTTCCCTCACTGAATATTCAGTTTCACAGAAAAATACAATTCATTAATACATCTGTAAAATGGGTTGCGAATGGGAATTCACGTTGACTGTGACATCACAAATAATTTTGCATCTTTCAGCAAACGTACGCCGTTATAATGCTCATTGATCAAAAGCAGTAAATAGTACCAGCATCTAAACTGTTATGTATATTTGTAAGGAATGTTTGGACATATTTTCACAAAACCACTAGTCCTCTGGTTGATGAATGTTAATATACCTTCTTCAGCTGGGTGGAGAGCCCAGCCATTCTGTCATTTTCAGCCATGGTATTGGCTATCATGAGGCGGGCCTGTTTAAGCTCCGCCTGCAGCTCATCCATGCGAAACTCCAAGGCTGCCTCTTTGCTTGCCGTCTCTTGCAGGAGCCTCTCCTCTCGGCTTTCTCCATCTGCCGCTGCACGCTTATGACTGCTCACAGAGTCTGCCAGAGCCTACACACACACACATACACACACACAAAAATAAATCCTTGACTCCATTATAGCCAAGGAACAGATATACTAGCAGAGTTTCTAACAATTCATATCAAAACAGAACAAATCAAAAAATACAATTAAAAAACAATTTTGTTGATTGTTTGTTCAAAACAACATTGACCAAATGTTTGGTCCTCAGCTACTTTAAGCCTGAACATTTTCAGAGCTGTTAAAAGTTAAACAAAATTGTCTGTCTTAAATTAATTTTAAGTAATTTTTTACTTGTCTAGCCAATAAACTAAACCAACTGTATTCAGGGTTAGTGATGCAAAAATGTAATGACGTTAACAATGATGCTTGTAAACATTACATTCCAGCTTCCTTGGCTACTAAAGTGTGTAATTAAAGTGGACTTCAGTTCATGCTAAGCCGCCTTTGAGCTTAGACAAATGGTAACAGTGTGCACCAGATTGTCTTACACTGAAATGTACTGTAACCAGAAGAAGTACAGCAAACCAGATTGCATGTTATAAATATAGCTTCTAATTTTTCAGAACATTATAATTAAGTCGTGTAAGAATAAGTGGGAAAAACATGTTTGTGCTACTCTATAATTAATCAGAAAAGGAGGAGGCCTGAGGAGGGGGCAGTGAAGTGTGCAAGACAGGGCTCATAAGTTGTGAGTAGGCAGGCAGGAAATTACATGACATGAAATAACATATACTGTATAGTCTGTGTAGGAGCAAGGCAAAAAGATGGTTACAGCATGAAAAGGGAAAATGTTACTTTTGTTTTATGGTCTTATTTTTAAATCAGACATGCAGTTTGAAACAATTATTCACTTAAAATTTCATCATTCATCATCATTAGAATTCTACACAAAGAGTGAACTCAGTAAGAATTCTGGACTTTTGCAAGGTGACGTAATGATAAAAACATCTACACATTATCTAGATGCTCCAACAATCACTCACTTATGCTTTTTCTAGCACACTAGACCCAGATCTGTTCACTCCTGTCATTTCACTCTACCACACACCTACTTTGCAGATTTCATGCTCTACTAATCAGACACACATGAGCCTAATCTTCATACCAGAGGGAGTTTGTCTACATTGTGGTGCATATGTGTACTCCATATACAAATGACAGTGACACTGCAAATAATATATGCACAAAACAAATAATACATGCACATTTTATAATGCCCTCAATATGTTGCTACTTAGTGGGATTTTAAAAGTCCAAAAGCAGGGATTTTTGGGGACAGATTTATGTAATAAATCCGATAACTGAGACCCAGAAAGGCTCACTGCGTACCAGGCTTATAGTCTATTTGTTTACCACTTTACCATGAACCACAAACTGCTCTGTATGAACAGTATACTATGAAAAATAGCTAAAACTAGTAGTGCCCATACAAAACTTTTTTTTTTTTTTTTTTTTAAACCTCAGGCCTATAGGCAAATACAGCTCTTTTCTAATACTATAATGGCAAGAACTCAAAAACATTTGTAAAATGGCATCTGAAGTATTTTTTAAACAGGGAAATAAGGCGCTTTGTGTATATAGCATTGAGCAGACACTCATTCTGGCAAGAGATAAGGTCATGGCTCTTGGCTGCTATTTCTCAAGGGTCAGAAATCTGGGGAGGGGAAAGGACAGGATATGGCACGTTATTTCAGTCTGAGTGACAAATAATGATTTAGCTTATAACAAAAAGAATAAACACAAGTAAGGTGCACAATAAACATTTTTACCACACCTGCCAATGATGGGTTGATTGAGAAAATGTACTGGTTTGTACTGGCTTTGAAACTAGTACTTTGAATTACTTTGATTAGAAATCTATTTTTATCCCTATTACAATCAGTGTTGGGTGTAACGTGTTACTGTAATCTGATTACATTATGCGGAAATGCAGTAATGTAACGCGTTACTTAGCAAAATAAGTAATCTCATTATAGTTAAATCAGTAAAGAAGTTCACTGCAAAAAACCCTATTGTTATCAAGTGTTTTTGTCTTGTTTTCCATTTTAAATGGTTTAAAAATCCTTAAAACAACATACATTTACTTGAGAAGCAACATATAATATATTTAGACTTGCTTTTTAGTTCACCCAAAAATGAAAATTGGCTGATAATTTACTCACCCTCAGGCCATCCAAGATGTATTCGAGTTTCTTTCTTCATCAAAACAGAATTTAAGACTTTCAGGATTTCATTTCAGGCCTCCTCCTCTAAACAATGCAAGTGAATGTCCTCCATTTTTTGACAGTCCAAAATGCATATTTAGGGTGCATCAAAATAATCCACACGACTCAAGTCGACAAATAAAGTTATTCTGAATGCAAACAATTGATTATTTTTTAGAAACAAAACAATTTATACTTTTTAATTGACCTTACCAACGAGCTTGCGTCATCCCTCTCATGAGCACATGTCACAGAGATGTACGGAAGCAAACATTTGTAGTTAAAAAGTATTGTTTTGTTTCTAAAAATAATCAATCGTTTGCATTCAGAAGAACTTTATTTGTCGACTGGAGTCGTGTGGTCTTTTTTGATGCACCCTAAATATGCATTTTGGACTGTCAAAAAATGGAGGACATTCACTTGCATTGTTTAGAGGAGAAGGCCTGAAATGAAATCCTAAAAGTCTTAAATTCTGTTATGATGAAGAAAGAAACTCAGATACATCTTGGATGGCCTGAGGGTGAGTAAATTTTCAGCAAATTTTCATTTTTGGGTGAACTATTCCTTTAAGAGAATGTATCTTAAATATAAGTGTATTTAGTATATAAGTGTATTTTTCAATTGGTTATACTTCTGCGAGTGCAATAAAGGCAAAATATACCTGTATTCAAGATCTATTCTCTAAAAGCAAGTCTACAAGTCTATTCCACAATGTGAGTGCTTCTGTATTTACATATTTGGTATTTTTGTACAAGACTTTCTTTCATCTGTTGAACAAAAAAACAAAGATTTCTAGAAGAATATTTCAGCTCTGTAGGTCCTCACAATGCAAGTGAATGGGTGCCAAAATTTTGAAGCTCCAAAATCCTCATAAGGGCAACAAAAAAGTACTCCATGGTTAAATCCACGTCTTCTGAAGTGATATGACAGGTGTGGGTGACAAACAAATCAATATTTACAATATAGATCAATATATACAGCCCTTTTTCCTTCACTTTCACCTTCTGTTTTTGGTGATTCATTCTTCATGCATATCGCTCCCTACTGGGCAGGGAGGAGAATTTATGATAATAAATGACTTAAATATTGACCTTTTCTCACCCAAACCTATCATATCGTGTCTGAACACATGGATTTAACCACTTGAGCCATATGCATTACTTTTATGCTCCCTTTATGTGGATTTTGGTACCCATTTACTTGCATTGTATGGACCTACAGAGCTGAAATATTCTTCTAAAAATCTTCATTTGTGTTCTGCAGAAGAAAGTCATACACATCTGGATTGGCAGGAGGGTGAGTAAATCATGAGAGAATTTTCATTTTTAGGTGAACTATCCCTTTAAGAATGTGTATCTCCACAATGCTTAATTGTTACTTGAACAGGAAAACTCAATGGAAAAAGGAACTATCCATAAATTACACTGGAGAAAGAGGCTCTAGGCTCAATGTATCATCTCTGAATACATGAATTATTTAAGGAGTTCTCAGATACTTGATTGTACTTGCTTGGTCTTTAAAAAGCTATCACAAAATCGAAAAATTACCTACTAACAAAAAAAACAAAACAAAACAAAAAAAGGTATTTTTGCTTTGTCTCTCGCCAGTTTCCCAAAGCCTTCATTTCAATGTATCCCCCTCTTTCTTCACTGACCTCTCTGAGCTGTTGCATTTCCAGTTTAAGAGCCTCATGCTCTTCCTCCATCTGGCTGTGTTTGGTCTTCAGTACAGCGTTCTCCTCCAGCACGGCCAGGCCGTACCACGCAGCCTGTAACTTCTCCTCATTGGCCTCCTGCAGCTCCGCCGTCAGCCTTTCGACCTCTGCCTGAAGCCCCTCTCCTCCTTCAGACCCCTCCACCTCTCCTTCACCCTCCTCCAGCATCCTCAATCCAACCTCACGCTCCAGACGAGAACAGATGCTTCACTCCTGTACCATCATGCCTGCAGTCAGCTAGGAGAAAGAGATGGACATGAGTTCAGGTGTTAGCGCCTTTGGTTTGCATTCTGTATTCAGTGAGCTCTATTAGTCTAAATGTGATGATCCAATAAGCTTCTTCAAAACAAACAGCACAGCTCAAAGACCTCAGACGTAACATCGGAGTTGTTAATCTTACATTATATGTGACAGTCTCCTGTCCACCATGCTAGACACAACCGACTGAGATTTACTCCAGCAGCTTAAGAGACTCTTAAACTTTCACTCTAGTAGGCAATATGTCTTAATGACATGATGCATTCACATGCTCAATTAAAGGGTTAGTTCATTCAGAAATTTATATTGTAATTATTCACTCACCCTCATATCACTTCAAAACACAAGACTTTCTTTCTACCGTGGAAGACAAAAGGAGATGTTAGGGACTAAATGTCTCAGTCACCATTCACTTTCATTGCATGGAAAAGAGCAGCGGCAGGATTCTTCAACATTACTTCCGAGTTTCATATGAGCTTGGAGCGACAGTATTAAAACAGGAAGCAATGGCAGAAACACTACCTTTTTTTTTAATCTGCCCTACATCATAATCTAAAAGCAGTGCCCGTTTTAAACCCATTTAGGCTTATCTTGGCCAAATAGCAACAATATTTGGTTTGTTGCCATTTGTCAGTTGTGGACTTATAGGTGATGCATGTGAACACACACACTTTATCAAAGTGGACTGGTCAGGCACTGCCAAAGCTCATTTATAGTAATACAAAGCTGTTGTCTAAACGTCGCTTTTACATGATCAGGCTTGTTACAAAACGAATTGAAAAGTTACAATTTTGTTTGAGTTAATAAACACAAAATTGGCTAGTTTGTCATTAGTTTGCTGTAGCCGCGGTGTTAACACATTTAATATTGTGGTAAAATTAAATAAGGTGACTTTATCGAAGGGTTACGAGACACTATTTCTTGTAATTATAAAAGCAGCAACCGGTGCCTATACAAGATAAATTTGCATCAGCAGTTGAAAAACAAAAACACATCCGCCTTTCGATTTGCTACATGGTTAGCTCGGTTTATCTGAAGCTAAGTTGATAGTCGGTACTTCCTAAAGATAATGCCGCTATTAATTGTATCTTACCTTTTTATTTGATTGACAGAATCGTGCAGTAAATGGATGTAATGTGGATTTGTGGTCGAGAGAGAACAGCCCTTCCTTGCGCGCGCTCCTGAAGTCATCCGTTTGAATGCATTCATGAGCAGCAGCTCAACAGCCAATGACGCTCCGCCCCTTCCGCCTCCAGATCATAAAGCGCCCGCTCGAGATCACAGCGGATGTGATGCTGCGGTTGAATCGCATTATAGTTTAAACGGATATTTGAAGAAATGTGCTTGTGTGCACAGTTTGCTGACATGTAAAAATAGTGTTTAACTTTAAATAACTCAATCACTTATACAAACGCAGCATACATGCAAAATTAAAGGTAGTTCACCCAAAAAACTAACTTTCTCTGCTGAACACAAACAAAGATTTATATATTTAGAATATTTCAGCTCTGTAGGTCCATATAATGTAAGTGTATGGTGACCAGGACTTTGAAGCACCAGAAAGCACATAAAGACAGCATAAAATAATTAATAAGACTTCAGTGGTTTAATCAATGTCTTCTGAAGTGACCTAATCGGTTTGGGGTGAGAATAGACCAAAATGTAACTCCTTTATCACTGTAGATCTTGCCATTGCAGTCTCTAGGCACAATCGTGATATCAAGTTCGATTACGCTTCCTAGTGCTTGACGCATGCACAGAGCGATTGATGGCACTATAGGAAATGTAATCGAGCTTGAAATCATGATTGTCTAGGGACCGCTGATGTCAAGAATTATAGTAAAAAAGGCATTATATTTTGGTCTGTTCTCACCCAAAATCAATTGGATCGCTTCAGAAGACATGGATTAAATGAAATTCTGTGGGGTAAAAATTATATAATAATATAATTTTCCTTCAGTATTTTGGCTCTGTATAAACAAATATGCCACGTTGTCTTCCCATCTGTTGGCTACTTTAAATGAAAACAAGGCATAAAATGACGTGAACAGTAAACTTTCTTGGTTTGAAAAAGAAAGAAAGAGAATCTAAAAAAATCTTTAAATAAAGAGAGAGAATCTTTTCAGCATTAACAAAATCTGTTTTATTATATACACACACACACACACTTTGTTAGCTTATATCGGACTGTGTCTTTTCATATACACTCTGGAAGGCACATAACATTTTAAATGATCCAGACCATCCACTTTATCAGTATTTCATAGTATAGACTACCCATGTGCAACTATGGAAAGAGTTTTGTTCCTATGGCTATACGTGTTTTAAACACATAGGTATTCTGCCATTGTGATGCCATCTTATGCTCTGGCATTTGTTGTATGATGTTTTTTTTTTTTTGTTTTTGTTTTTTATATGTTTGTGATTTTTTTGATGTTTAATATGTATGGTGTTGTTGTGTTTATGCTTTCTACGCACCCACGGTGGAAACACATTTCCTCTTTGAGGACAAATAAATTATCTATCTATCTATCTACAATATAATTAAAGCATGTTCTCTGTGTGTCTATTTCACAGTACAACAATATGACACCAAGTGGTTGAGTAGGGTAAGTGCAACCAGATATTCACTGTCTTGCTTACAGGAGCAGCTGTTCAGAATGGCATCAACAAGTGTCAGGTGCCAGTTGGGATGGCACGATCATATTAGCTGAGAAGTTGCTGCCTTTCAGAATGGTGCCTGCATATCAGAGTGGCATCCATGCATCTATATCAGGATGACAGCTGCCCATAAGTTTACTTCATTTCTTTTTTATTAGCTCCAGTAGAGAGAGAGAGAGAGAGAGAGAGAGAGAGAGAGAGAGAGAGAGAGAGAGAGAGAGAGAAAAGATGTAATTTTAGTAGTGGCAATTTCTGTATGGCAGCTGATATGCAAGTTTTGGCTTTGAGGCCAAATAATGTAGCCTGTGAGTATCTGCTAAAGGTGTCTAAATGTACTTATGTTTTAGCAGCTATGGGCTTTTCTGGGGCATCTGCTGTGCCAGTCGGCAGCTGCTATTCATTTTAATTTAGCCAAATGAAGTTGGCATATGCCCGATTAGCACTTGTCACTAGTCATTCAGAGATGTAAACCTTATTTGAGGTGTTCCTCCCAACCGTTTCACACTGATTGTAATTGTATTGTGAAGCATCATAGTGCAGATATAGGTTTTTCTTGCTTTATGTGGAGACTGAACCTGGTAGCGCTTCAAAAAGCAACACAGATTAAGTGGTGATCAACAAACTTTATCTCAGAAACTGCTTCACTTCACAGGATTAATTTTAAATATATGAAATATAAGAGCCTGGGGTAGCTAAATATCAAAATAGGGAAAGATGTGAAAGATGACATCTTTAATGATGAATGGGGCTTTGGGGAGCCCCATTCATCCCCATGGGATGGGAATAGAAAACAGAATGTCAGGGAAAGAGTTTGGACATTGCCCGTTACTGTGGGAAACCCAGTTCTTGGCATCCACTTTGCCCTCAGGTTTAAAGGTCATGGGTCATCAAGAGTTACATGCCATTAGCTACCCGAACAAACAAACCAAGAATGTTAGTAGCATGGCAAAGGGGTGGCCAATGATGTAAGTATAAGACCACACATACAAAAACAATGTTGAATGTTGTTTAAAAGTATGAGTAATTCAATTACTGGGTGATTAATTTGTTACCCATGTTAAAAATGTGGTTTCAAAGTCTTTCACAGCATGCTCCAAGTCAAATTTTAATTATTTATTCTTATACATTTTTTTTTTCCCAAGAAAAAATCAAGCTCAAAGCAATGTCGTATTCACTCAAACCTTTCTAAGGCTATTTAGAAGTTTTACAGTATTAGATTACTGAAACTAAATAAAACTTGATCAATAACTTTGTTCTTTACCATGAAGGAATTTTAAAACAAGCTTATTATTTTTTGCCAGTTTAAGATGGAAGGGCTTTACTTAAGTAAATTGGAACTAAAGTTCATTAGTCTGTGGCACACCTCCTGAAAATAACAGACAGGTATGAAGGTCCATGCTGGGCTGGTTTGTGTTGGTTACTGCAGGTGTGGTGCTGGTCCAGGCTGGTTTTTGTAGGTTAGTGCTGCCATGGTGCTGGTCCAGGCTAGTTTATTTTCATTAGTGATGGTGTGGGGCTGGCCCACACTGGTTTGTGTTGTTTGGTGCTGGTGCACTGATGGTCCAGGCTAATTTATGTTTGTTAGTGCTGATGTGGTGCTAGTCCAGGCTAGTTTATGTTGGTTAGTGCTGGTCCAGGCTAGTTTATATTGGCTAGTGATGGTATGGTGCTGACCCAAACTGGTTTGTGTTGTTTAGTGCTGGTACAGTGTTGTCCAGGCTAGTTTATATTGGCTAGTGATGGTATGGTGCTGACCCAAACTGGTTTGTGTTGTTTAGTGCTGGTACAGTGTTGTCCAGGCTAGTTTATGTTGGTTAGTGCAGGTGTGGTGCTGGTCCAGGCTAGTTTTTGTTGGTTAGTGCAGGTATGGTGCTGGTCCAGGCTTCTTTATATTTGTTAGTGCTTGTATGGTGCTGGAACAAACTAGTTTGTGTGGTTTAGTGTTGGTGCAGTGCTGTTCGAGGCTAGTTTAGGTTGGTTAGTGCTGGCGTGGTGCTGGCCCAAACAGTTTTGTGTTGTTTAGTGTTGGTGCCATGTTGGTCAAGGCTAGTTTATGTTTGTTAGTGCTGGTCCAGGCTAGTTTGAGTTGGTTAGTGCTGGTGTGGTGCTTTGCCCAAACTGGTTTGTGTTGTTTAGTGTTGATGCGGTGCTGGTCCAGGCTAGTTTGTGTTGGTTAGTGCTGGTGTGGTGCTTTGCCCAAACTGGTTTGTGTTGTTAAGTGCTGGTGTGGCGCTGGTCCAAGCTGAGTTATGTTAGTGTCGGTGTGGTCCTGGTCCAGGTTAGTTTATGTTGGTTAGTGCTAGTGTGGTGCTGGCCTATGCTGGTCTATGTTGGTTAGAGCTGGCCCACACAGTTTAGTTGTGGTCCAACATACAAAGCAAGTCTTTTCACCCGCAAAACCTTGCTGGCGAAACTGATCTGTTAAGGTGGTCTTGCTTGTTAAGCTACTGAAGCAGCAGGATCCAGCAGTTATAACTGACCCAGCACTAATTGTGCATCAACACACCACAAGGCAAAGAACCTTGTTTGAAGAGCTTAACACCATACATTTTTCATAGTCTTATTCTTAGCATTGCAGTGTACAGTATATTAAAGGCTCTTGGCATGTGTGTTTTTAGTTGGTAACATTAGAGACATGTGCTAAGCTGAACTGCAATCAGAAGTTTACACATGAGACCCTGTACCAAAACAAATGGTCTTGCTCATATTTAATTTTATCACAGGGAGTGGAGGAATCTGAATTCATAATCATGGCCTGTCATTGAGACTGCTTGTGAGTTCCAGAAAGAGTCAGTGCAAGTGAATAAAAGCAAATAAAAAATAAAATAAAATAGACTGTGGCATTCAATAAGAATTCACTTTTACATTAAAATACTAAATGTTTCAATGCAAAGCTCAGTACAGATAAACTCATTCCTTTCTCAGGTCTCACGTAAACTGTGAGTGGCCAAATCACTAAAAATGACCCGTTTCTGAATTTTCTAGTCATCCCCATTGAATGTTAGAGGGGATTAATGGTTAAACTGATTAAATGCTGCTTTCTTAGAGCCAAACATTTGTCAAACAAACTGAAACATTTAGCACAGCTTTAGTGAGCTCTGAAATGTATTTTAAATTGATCATATTTAATGTGTAAAATGTTATATTAAATGTTTTCCACATAATTTTTCCACACTCTCAAATCTTTCAGGCGCATAGAAGGATGCTTTTTTAATGAAATGATCTTAAATCACTGTGTGTTATGTGTTCCCCTGGGCCAAAAGGTCACAATGTTCAGGGAGCACTTTACCAGGAAGGGGGGATGAAGAGAGAGAGGCCTGGGGATTTGTCAAGGTCAAAGCAGAGTGTAGGAGAAATAGTATAAAAACACAAGGAGGAAAGTCACTCAAATAAAGGACAGTTAAGAGGAAAGAGGTTTGTGAAGAAGTCAGGGACATAAGACGTCTAGCACACTGGGTAGTTTTTGGGTTGTTAAAGTGATTAGATTCCTCTGTTAGAATGAAAGTGCACTGTTTGACTCTTCTAGTCCTGTCACTCTCAGTGATCAGCGTACAGGCCTTATGGAGGTAAGTGAACTCATTGTTGCTCTGTAGAGAAATGCTTCCTCTCTATCTGCAGTTGGAATCCAATATTGGGCATGAACATAAATCTATCGAATATATTTCTCTACGGTGATTTTTAATGTTCTTACTGATAAGTTCTTTACCTTTGCATTTTACACTCAGGCATTATAAACATTTCAAACATATTGAGTTTATGTGTGAGACTTTAGTCTGGATTGCCTTTAAAATCATTATCTAGCATCTAGCTCAGTTGGATCTGTGGTTTCCTTTTGATGTGCAATACACAGAAAACTAACTACAATAATCTCTCTGTAAACCAGCATGTTTGTCTACTCCATCATGCTAAGTTATTTTTTAACAATAATTCCTAAAAAGAAAAAGAAAAGAAAGAAAAAAAACCCCCACTTTTGGTAGGGTTTGGTTTATGTGAATGATCTAGCATAATTTAGCAAGAGCAGGTTTTCTTTGTCTTTCTTAGTTTAACTTACAAGTTCCTTTGGTGTCTTTATATTTTACATTTTCAAATGTTGTATAAACCTTACTGAATTGGGTTTAAATGTGGACCTCATCTTAACATGAGCTACAATGCACTGCTAGACATCCTGCTGTTGCAGATTTTATCGGTTATACATTGAAAATCTTAAATGAAACACTTTTCTCTCCACTAATCAGGGTAAAACTGAAGAAAATGCCCTCCATAAGAGAAACCCTCAAGGAAATGGGTGTCACTCCAGCTCAAGTGCTGTCTCAAATTATGCCGAAATTTGATGAACCCTCACCCACCAATGGCACAGCACCAACACCTCTAATAAACTACTTGGATGTACGACCCAACACCCAGTTGACACCTTTGCAATGCTATTTAGTAATACAAAACAGGAGAAATAACTTTCCTGTTAAAAGAAAAGATATACAATTTAAATACCAGCAAACACTTTATAATTTTGATATTTGTAATCACTCTGTTTTTCAGACTCAATACTTTGGGGAGATCAGTATTGGTTCACCAGCTCAGATGTTCAACGTTGTGTTTGACACTGGTTCTGCAAACCTCTGGGTTCCCTCACATAGCTGTTCTCCTCTATACACAGCCTGTTGTGAGTGATTTAGCACAAAAAGTAAAACCATAAAAATCATATCACAATTTTCACAGAAAATCATTGAACTCTATTCACCTGTTTAATTTGCAATGAAAAGGAATACCTTTATTTTTTCTCTTACCACTAAATGACCTCTGCATTATTCTTTAAGTTACACACAACAGGTACGATTCTTCAAAATCCCTCACTCATATTTTCAATGGCACAGGATTCTCCATCCAGTATGCTTCTGGATACGTCCGGGGATTTCTGAGCGAGGATGTGGTTATTGTGAGTAAATAAGGCAGGAATAAATTAATGAATTGCTTTCATGATAAGTTAACTCAAGTTTTTGATTGCCATTTTTGGAAATGTTAAAAAATGAGTTCAGTCTTTTCCAACATGAAAAATGCATTCATTGTTTTGCAAAATATGTAAATATTTTTAGCCATCTAGGTTACCATGGAAAGTATGGTAAATATTTCTGCAAAAGATCAATAAATAACTGAGTCCAGATGCTTTTACAAAAAAATGTACTTGCCATGGATCAGTATCCCAAAATACTTTATCTCAGTGAACCAAAATCATTATCATATGATGAAAACCCCCCTGTAGAACAATACTTATATCCAATAGTAGACTGAACTTTTTCAACCCTGACCTGTGATTTCTTTAGGTGGGTGGTATTCCAGTGGTGCAGGTCTTTGCAGAGGCCACGGCTCTTCCTGCGATACCATTCATCTTTGCCAAGTTTGATGGAGTGTTAGGCATGGGTTATCCAGATGCAGCTATTGATGGAATTACACCTGTTTTTGATCGCATCATGTCACAACATGTCCTAAAAGAGGATGTTTTCTCTGTGTACTACAGTAGGTAAGCATCTGGATTTCTTTACACATAGCGAATCAATTCTCAAAAAAAAAAATATATAATCTTTTGATATTTTTTGACACACTAAAACTGAATCTTTGCAAAACTCCAAGTACTTTGTAAAGAGACATGTTTCTCTTCAATTAAATAGGTTTAGTAAAGGTTTGAGCCACAGTAGTGTATGCAGTTTTGGAGGAAATCAACCTATGATTGGCCTACTTATATTTGACTCTTCATATCTAACCAGAATGGGAGAAAGCAGTTTAACATTGAAAAAAATTCACAATTATTACACAAATTACAACATTAAGAAGTGGAAAGTGTAATTTAAGCATGTTAAATTACATGAATATTTGGTTACATCCTTATCTACAAGGGACCCAACACACATACCTGGTGGAGAGCTTGTGCTCGGGGGCACAGACCCGAACTACCACACTGGATCTTTCCACTATATCAGCACCAAAGAGGAAGGCAAGTGGGAGGTCAACATGAAAGGGTAAGACCATTATCATAATCAATTATTCAGAAACAACGATTTCTTTCTTTGTGGCTTTTTCTGCCATTCTTCATCTGCTTTACATCAGTTTTATTTATTTTTTTAAATACTCCTTGTTGTAGTAGAAATCCTATATCAGCCCATCCATGCTTTCCGGTAGCCATCCGTTTTTAATTTTGAACAGAACCTTGAACCACTTCCAGAGATTTGAAAGAATAAACCAAGCCATGTTTTCCATCCTTTAACTCTTTAAAGTCAACATGGAATCAAAATCAGCCCTATTAATTTTCTTAATACATATTCCTGATCTTAAAACCCATTCACACCAAGAACTATAACTATAACTTTAACTAATGATAACTATATTAGCCTCCACACCAAAGGACGATAATGTTCTGTTTATCCTAAACAAGCGCTGCAGTCAAGAAAGTGGATGTAGATGACCTGATACTGTTCTATGTTTTGCAAAGAACCCAAAAGAAAAACAGACTGATATGGCAAGACAATGTTGACGACATTAGCGCTGGAGACCTGAGGTAATTTTATGCTACCAGCCTGCATTAGCTTTTCAGTAACTCATCTCCGTCAGAGACAGGTTAGCAGAGATGGACCACTGCTATTAAAAGGAATGGGAGAAATTGGAATGGCCAACAGATGTAGAAAAGTAACTCCCACCTTGCAGGTAGAAGAGCCAATCACCTTTTAGATACAGACATAGCCTGTCAGTGAACTTGAGAATGCGCATATGCATTAGCTGAACCAGCCTGAAGAAGTTTTTTTTAGCATGACCTGAGATAAAGAAGCACTATTTATGATACCACTGTTGTCAGACTTTGCTGCTTATTTTAAATACTGTATGTTCATTTGATCATAATCTTGACCAACCATTTTGGAGATTTCCGTCTTTCCCCATTCAAGTAGATATGAGCTGTACTTTTATGTTGCTTGTTTACACTGAAAATAGCTGCCCAGCCTGAGAGCATTCCAAATATGGCCGCTGAGTGGACCGAGTTGGCTTGAAAGGGACTTTGTCTCCGTTAATACTTCTCACCATTCATTCCGGGGGTACACCCAGATGTTTTCCAGATAGCCTATCCCTATTCTGCATCTTTGAAAAGGGGGTTTGACTTGTTAAACAGTGGTGGGTTTTTCTGGATCTCATCAATGAGCTTCTCTGCAATGCCATGTGGACTCCTCTATTTTCTTCGAGTTAGAGCAATTTTTAAAACTTTAAGGTTATAGATATTGTTGTAGTTGTCATTCTTCGTTTGAATGGGCCTATATTATGCATGATTCATCAGTGCACATTATTCAAAAGATTTTTTTTATTTTTTATTTTTTTATCATCGTAATGTTTCAATAAAATGTATTACATTGCTCTGAAACTACTTTTTGACTTTTCATCATTTAGGCCATGTGGACTATTTGTTAATGTTATCAAATAGCTATTAAGGCATAGTTTTAGGCTACTCTAAAGTCTTGCCAATAGTTTTGCCATTAATGTAATAAAGGTTTAGCCAGTAATAGCAAATAATGATAGTTTTGAAAAAGAAGCGTTACTATTTGTACTACAATACTATACTAGTGTTACAGACTCCACTTTCTGTCAAAAACATAGACTTCGGGGCCACAGCTCTTCTGTTAACATTAGGCGTTTTATCAATATCATGTGGTCAGTGGTGAATGATCAGACTCTGGTCGCGGTCATCTCACTTGACGCTGAAAAGGCGTTCGATATGGTAGAATGGGATTATCTTTTTAAAGTTTTGGAAATATACGGGTTCAGGAGTACGTTTATTGGATGGATTAAGTCACTTTATAGACACCCAGTAGCGGCGGTTCAAACAAACTGATTAATTTCAGATTATTTTACTCCGGATAGGGTCACCCGGCAGGGTTGCCCTCTTTCCCCATTATTGTTCTGTCTTGCCCTGGAACCATTAGCAGCCACGATAAGAAAGGAAGATGATTTTCCAGGGGTGGTGGCGGGAGGTGTAGCGCATAAGCTTCTGCTTTACGCAGATTATATTTTATTATTTGTCTCCAACCCCACTAGATCTATGCCTTGCCTCCACAGAATTATTAATTCCTTTTCTAAATTCTCAGGATACAGAGTTCAGTTGGTCTAAATCCGAAGCTTTGGCTCTGACAGCGTACTGCCCAGTAACTGCTTTCCAGCCGGGCGCCTTCCAGTGGCCCAAAGAGGGCATTAAGTATTTGGGCATTTTATTCCCAGCAAATTTGTGTGATTTAGTTAGAGTTAATTTTGACCCCTTAATAAAAAGTTTTTCGAGCGATGTGGGCAGGTGGGCTTCATTACATTTATCTATGATTGGTAAGGTTAATGTTATTAAAATGAATTCAGCTACCTGAAACAATCTCTCCCTTTAGATGTCCCCCTCTCTTATTTCAAGCAATTTGATAGCATAGCGAAGACCTGCATTTGGAATGGTAAATGTCCCAGATTACATTTTAATAAGTTACATAGGCCAGTTGACAAAGGTGGGCTAGGCCTACCCAAGATTTTGTTTTATTATTATGCATTAAATCTCAGACATTTTGCTCATTGGTCGCTTCCACCTGAGAGAGCCCCTCCCTGGTTTTGTATTGAACAGGAAGTTCTTGCTCCTATTTTACCTTTCTATTAAACTAACCAGAGAAGTTTAGTTACACCCCATTATCTCGCATTTGCACTCAGTATGGACAAATGTGTCCAGAGTGTTTAATTTGGACATTTATTTAAATGTTGCTTCGAGCATATGGCTGAACCCAAAGTTATGTATTAATAAGTCCCCTTTCTGCTGGACAGAGTGGATTGTGAGGGATGTTAAGATGCTCTGTGACCTATATGAGAGTGGAGTGTTGAGATCTTTTGAAAATATGGGTCAACATTTTAGGATTCCCAGGTTTCTTTAGGTATTTACAGCTGCGCCACCTGCTCTGTACTATTTTTGGAAGTAGTCTACACCCCCCTAAAGCGGCAGATACTCTGGAAGGTCATGAGACATCAGTGTTTGTCCCCCAGACTCTGAATTAACAGGGAGTAAGAGCTTCGACTTCTCTCAAGAGATTATGGGAGAAAGATCTAAACTTGGTATTGGAGGAGTGAGTGTGGGCTAGGATTCTAAAAAAAAAAAATGTCAAGTCTGTATCTAGAGATGCAAGGGTGCATCTGATGCAATTTAAGATTTTGCATCGATTCTATTGGACCCCCCTAGATTGTATAGGCTTGGTCTTAAAGACACTCCCACCTGCTGGCGATGCCAATCAGAAGACGGGGACACAACCCGTGTTTTTTTGGGGATGTGTTAAGATCCAAGAATTGTGGTTGAGGGTTCAGAGCTTCATGAGTGACGTAGTGGACACTCAATTTTCGCTGCGTTTGAGGAGATGGTATACAGTAGGCTAGGCAACCTGGATATATACATCAGGAAATGGGGTAGCTATCTAGGCTCTTTGGAAGGCTCTCGGGGAGGGGCTGCGGAGAGAGACTAGTGGTTTTTTTAATTTTATTTTATTTATTTATTTTTTATGTCTAAATATTTTCTGCTGTTTTATTGTCTATTTGTGTGTCTTTGTCATTTGGCTTTTGACCACTGGCATGCTTGTTTGTGTCAGGTGTGTGTGTGGGGGGGGGAGTTATGATTTCATGTGGTTTGATTTAGCATTTTCTATTATGTCTATTTGATTTGCTGCATGGAATCAATAAAAAACTGTTAATAAAAAATAAAATAATAAATAACTGTCTTCAGGTCTAGCTCCATTCTGTCATAGAGCACCCATTTTTTTTATGATCCAATCAATAGGTATTTATGATCTTAATAAATGAAATCCCATTCTTCATTTTTCTTATTGAATATTCTGTTTCACTTAAAGGGTTAGTTCACCCAAAAATGTAAATTCTCTCATCATTTACTCACCCTCATGCCATCCCAGATGTTCATGACTTTCTTTCTTCCGCTGAACACAAATGAATATTTTTAGAAGAATATTTCAGCTCTGTATGTCCTCACAATGCAAGAATGGGTGCCAAATTTCTGAAGCTCAAAAATCCACATAAATGGAGCACAAAAGTAATGACTTCAGTGGTTAAATCCATGTGTTCAGACACAATATGATAGGAGTGGGAGAGAAACAGATCAATATTTAAGTCATTAGTTTGCATAAATTCTTCTCCCTGCCAAGTAGGGGACGATATGCACGAAGAATGTTTATTACCAAAAACACAAGAAGAAGAATGCGAAAGTAAAATTTTAGTGGACATTAACTGAGCAAGGAGGAGAGTTTATAGTAAAAAAGGACTTAAATATTTATCTGTTTCTCACTGACACCTATCATATCACTTCAGAAGACATGGATTTAACCACTGGAGTCGTATGAATTAATTTTGTGTTTCCTTGACGTGGATTTTGGTGCTTGCATTGAATGGACATACAGAGTTGAAATGGTCTTCTAAAAATTTTTGTTCAGCAGATGAAAGAAAGTCATACACATCTGGGATGGCATGATAATTTTACTCTTTGGGTGAACTAACTTATAGTTAGTTATATTTCAGAAGCAAAATGGTATAAAATGCAATTTTTTATATTGACTTTAAACCCTAAAGTGATACTGTGATGCAAAATACTGTTTGAATTACCAAAACAATACTTTATTTCTCTGCAGAGTTTTGGTGGGGGCAGATACACTGTTTTGCATGGACGGCTGTACGGCTGTAATTGATACAGGCTCCTCCTACATCACAGGCCCTGCCTCCTCTGTTTCTATTCTGATGAAAACAATTGGTGCCGTTGAACTGGCAGAGGGAGGGGTAAATTCTGTCTTTATTCAACAGGATTCATGTAATCTGTCAATATTATGTACAGCGGGCTGAGGGACCAAGCCTAAGCATGAGAGAATTCTTTTTTCGAAACCAAAAAATATAAATCTGCGAATTACCAATTAAGGTTATCAGTACCTTCAAAACAATATTATGACATTGCCTATAAATCTCTGCAGTAGTGGCAAGGCTTCAAACAACTCATAAATAATGTCTGAGACGCAAATGATAAGATTGAAAGCTGATGTTTTTTTCTTTGTCATCGCCAGTATATTGATGATATGTGGAAATCATATGAAGTTTAGTTCCAGCTCAGTTTAGCACACTGATGCAGAACAATGTAGAGGGTGTGGGCTTTAAAGCCAATACTAACATTCTCTTTCTCTCTCTCTGTTTACAGTATACTGTGAACTGTGATCTGGTGAAGTCTTTGCCCAGTGTGGCCTTTCATCTTGGTGGTCAGGAATATCCTCTCACAGAAGAGGATTATATTCTCTGGGTGAGGACTGAGGACAGATGTGCCTTTGATATGAAGGATTCTGTATTAAGTCGTCTAATTGATTTTGCTTCAGGACCCAAATTTGACTTTGAAAATTAAGTAGCGACTCAACACAGGACCAAACCTGTAACCTGTTGATGTTGTGTGGGACATACTACTTTTAATTTGTGTAGTTTTGTTCATGGCTTTTAAGGAAGAGAGCATGTCATGCAACTTGTCCATGTTGACATCTGAGTTGGGTAGTTGCCTTCTACCAAGTGACTAATTAATTTGTGTCAAAATAACTTAAGAGTTTGATTGGAAGCCCAGCCTTTGGTGTCAACAGCAAAAGTAATCGGAAGCTTTTCCTCTGCCTTGGTAAAAGTTGATAAGCCTACTTTTTCGCTATCCTACATGCAATATTCTATGGTTAGTTGCATTTTGCGACCCTATCAGAACCAGCCAGTTTTACCAGTTATAGAACCACTGCATTAACCAAAGTGATCATGGGTATTTTCTAAAGAACTTGCACAGTATTATCAACTTTTTTCATTGATAATACATTAATAATACTGTAAATGAAGTCTGTGATGTATTACTAAACATATTTCTAGGTTTCTTTTTATGCAAAATGCAAAGGCAAAGTGAAACATTAATGCATTTGTTATTTTTCATATGGCTTCAAAGAGTAGCATCTGTTTTAAGAGTCATCTGACTATATACAGCTATAAGAAATTGCATTAACTAAACAAAAAACTCAATTTCTGCTTCTCTTTTTCTTCTGTTCTTCTTCCCACAGCAGTCAGAGTTTGAGGAGGACATCTGTACTGTGACGTTCAAAGCGTTGGATGTGCCTCCCCCAACTGGTCCTGTCTGGATACTGGGGGCAAATTTCATAGCTCGATATTATACTGAGTTTGATCGGAGAAACAATCGTATTGGCTTTGCTCGAGCAGTCTGACAATCACTGGGTTCACTTTGACTGTTTCTACTAGCCTAACATCATACTGCACATATCATATATAAAGTACATTTAGCAGGCCACTTGATCTGTCACAATAATATCATTTTACTAAATTAACTTGTAAGTTATAAATGCTGTCCTCTTAAGAGTTTATTCTTAGTTAAATTCATTTTTCTGTGATCCAGATTTGGATGAAGATATTGGGGGCTGGTCCTATCATAGCAAATGATTTGTCCTGTGTCAGGAGTGATTTTACAACAGAGGAGGAGCATAAGAGTTTATATCTTTTTCTAATTAGCTCAGAGAGGGAAAATAGTTTTGCATTCCCTTGCAAATTCCAAGTTTCACTACAAAAATTAAAGACACTTTGTATATTTCTGTGTTAGGTTTCGCAACTCCTTTATATTATTTGCACTGTTCCATCCTGTCTCTGATGTTAAGTAACTGTATGTTCTCTGACTTGAGCATCAAAAATAAAAAATGTGTGCAATTAATGATTGCTACATGTAAATTAAACACTATATCCTAGAAATCCACTTGCATTTTGCACCACTATAATCACCATTGTAATCTACTAATATAGAAATACTTTACAATAATGTTGTATTCATTAACATACTATTGTTCTTCGTTAGTTCATTAACTAAAGTTAACATATACGAATTTGAATATAAATCTTTTTTAGTATATGTCGAAATTGACACCAACCAAGATTAATAAATGCATTTAAAGCACTGTTCATTTTGTTTGTTTTAACTTTCGTGTTAACTAATGTTAACGGATACAATCTTATTGTAAAGTGTTCCCAGTAAGACTTACTTTAGATATTTATTACAAATAGCTGTAAACTGGTTTCACATGTAACCATGTTTAGCAGTGCCCTACAATGTGTGAATAAAATAAAAACCCAATAAATGAAATACAACTGGACCTGTTTCATTGCCAAATGCTTCTTTCCGCCTTAGAACATCACAATCCAGATGGCACATAAGAAGCAAATCAGAGGTCATACTGGATGGACATCAAACAATAACACAAAATGTTTGTCCCATTTAACCACATTTGTCTCAGAGATCAGTGCCATTATATACTTAAAAAAAAAACAAAAACAAAAAAAAAAAAAATTATAAAATAGGCCTGCCCAACAGCTGGAGACATATTCATTTAGCTGGGACATTCATCAAAAATAAACATACTAACCAAAGACACTCACTTGTTCTTATTTTTGATGTTTTCTTCTCTCTGTTGCAGTATGTGCGTGTTTAGAAGCTTGCTAGTCTAGCAGCGTTTCTATTGAGAAAGGTTGTGAAATGGAATGCGAGATGTGCTCTCCTGCTGCTACAGTCATGCTGAAGACGCCTTCCACAGCAGGAACTGCAGATTTTATCACTCTATTTTATCTCTGTCTTTTTTCTGTCTCTCTCTTCCTCCATTCCTGCTACATCTGGTTTAGTCAGTTTGTGGTGTTTATCATTAAAATTGTCATTTTGCATAAGGTTATTTCAGCTATTGGTAGTACATAACCACAATGGTAAATTGCTTTTACATGCTCTACTGCTTTTTATTAGAGCATGTTAAAGTTAAATGCACCTAGTCAAACCTGGTCAGGCTGTAAAGTTAGTCAAATCTAACTTTATAGCTTGACAATGCTATGTCATTTCCTAAAACACTATAATGTCAGTATAGCCCTTTTAATTTTTGAAAAGTGTGTAACTCATACAAACCAGGTGCACATGCTACCATTTGACTGATGTATGATTGACATCTCACTTTAAAATAGGATACATCAAAATTGCATCAGATACAACATTATGAAAGTACTTTTAGTATAATACAGTATGGCATGTGATTCAGCAATGAGAAGCAATGAAAAGAACACATTTCTGAGGTCAATATGGCTAAGGTTGCATGTCACCATTTCCTCTTGACAGTAAGACAGAAACTTAACTAATCAAAACTTTGCTGTGAGGAGAGATATCAAAATTAAACCAAAACATCAAATATTTGCCCTGGCAAGCCTTTTTATAAGAAACACAAAAGCAGACACAAAGGAACAATATAGATTAGTACCATTTGATGGAAAGTCAATTCAAATTGCCCCAGTGTCACTGAACAGGTAGACTCGCGTTACACTGAGTGTGCATCCACAACATCCTTCCATTGTTCCTGCACTCATCCATCCAAGAAAACAAACCTAAAGGTAAAAACAATGACCCATCAGCCTCTCATAACCCTCATTTACTGTAATGACTACACAGCTAAATGAAAAAGAAACTTACTGTCTCTCCATAAAGTTAGTTACTGCCATCTGTACATATACCACAATGGATTGTAGATATGCTGTTTATTCCATCCATATGGCCTAAGTGCATATTCTCAAAGGCACATTCCATTTTCAAAGGTGAATTCCAGGAAAATAGCAAGATTAGACCTTCACTTTGTGTGGTGCTAAATTTCTACATGTGAGACACTGTTCATGACAAATGTTACCTTCCATTTTATTTAAATACCCCATGAAACAGGATCAGATCTACCAGGGTAGCCACCCTAAAAAAAAAAAGCATTGCCACCCTATCTTCCACCCCAGAATTTGGTATCCCAATGTATAAAATATAAATGTAAGTATATTATAGTTGATGCTGATGTTATGTAAGAGTTTATTTATGTCTAACTGTCTCAACTCCAACCGAACGCATAAATTATAGCGGCATTTGATTATTGGGGCCGATAGCATGATTGATTACAGCAGCGGCCAATTGCATGTTTTTGGCTACTGCAGCACGTGCATAGTAATTCTGCATCTGACAGGCATAGTTGCCAAGTATGCTTATTTTTTAGCATCTTTGGGCTTTATTCATAAAGTTGCTTATAAATATTTGATTCAGCAATGAGAAGCAATGAAAAGAACACATTTCTAAGGTCAATATGGCTAAGGTTGCATGTCACCATTTCCTCTTGACAGTAAGACAGAAACTTAACTAATCAAAACTTTGCTGTGAGGAGAGATATCAAAATTAAACCAAAACATCAAATATTTGCCCTGGCAAGCCATTTTATAAGAAACACAAAAGCAGACACAAAGGAACAATATAGATAAGTGCCATTTGATGGAAAGTCCATTAAAATTGCCCCAGTGTCACTGAACAGGTAGACTCGCGTTACACTGAGTGTGCATCTACAACATCCTTCCATTGTTCCTGCACTAATCCATCCAAGAAAACAAACCTAAAGGTAAAAACAACGACTCATCAGCCTCTCATAACCCTCATTTACTGTAATGACTACACAGCTAAATGAAAAAGAAACTTACTGTCTCTCCATAAAGTTAGTTACTGCCATCTGTACATATACCACAATGGATTGTAGATATGCTGTTTATTCCATCCATATGGCCTAAGTGCATATTCTCAAAGGCACATTCCATTTTCAAAGGTGAATTCCAGGAAAATAGCAAGATTAGACCTTCACTTTGTGTGGTGCTAAATTTCTACATGTGAGACACTGTTCATGACAAATATTACCTTCCATTTTATTTAAATACCCCATGAAACAGGATCAGATCTACCAGGGTGGCCACCCTAAAAAAAAAAAGCATTGCCACCCTATCTTCCACCCCAGCATTTGGTATCCCAATGTATAAAATATAAATGTAAGTATATTATAGTTGATGCTGATGTTATGTAAGAGTTTATTTATGTCTATCTGTCTCAACTCCATCCGAATGCATAAATTATAGCGGCATTTGATTATTGCGGCCAATTGCACGATTGATTATAGCAGCGGCCAATCGCATGTTTTTGGCTACTGCAGCATGTGCATAGTAATTCTGCATCTGACAGGCATAGTTGCTAAGTCCGATTATTTTTTAGCATCTTTGGGCTTTATTCATAAAGTTGCTTATAAAGATTTGTGTTGTGTTCTCTGTAACTGTACATGGCTTATAACAAAGGTCATGCCCATGTCACCCATGCCTAAATCCGCCCCTGATGATTACTTTGTAGGCTCTCTGCAGAAATGCAACTATATTGTAAATTCATGGGCATTTGTAATTTGATAATTACTTAAATTAAGACAAGGAGTTCAGTCTTGGCTGGGTTGAGTTGCAGGTGGTGCTCCTTCATCCAGGCCGAGATGTCTGCCAGGCAGGCAGAAGTTCGAGCAGTCACTGTGGTGTCATTGGGCTGGAAAGACAAGTAGAGTTGCATGTCATCAGCATAGCAGTGGTAAGAGAAACCATGTGCCTGAATGATGGGTCCCAGTGATGTTGTGTATATAGAGAAGAGAAGTGGCCCAAGCACTGATCCCTGAGGTACCCTAGTAAGTACAACATAACTGGCCATGTTGTGTTTAATAGGTAAATTACTTGATATTAATTACTTGTTTATATAACTGTTGTGTAAAATGATTATCACACTTGCAATTGTGCTATTGTACTAAATAGCCTACTATGGACTTTCAGTACAACATCACTCTTGATTGTGATATTGCTTAAATGCTTATTCTTTAAAGATTAAAACATTTGTACCAAAACTGAAAAGTTGAAATAACATATCTACACCTAATAACTTACTTTGTACTTTAATTCGAATAACTGAAGAGAGCATTGTTTTATGATTGTGTAAATCTACCCATGAGGCTCACTGTATGTGAATTATGGAATGTTATAATTCCCAAGTCAAACGAGGAACGAGGAATGCATGCATTTATCAATATGATTAATGTGCAGAGTGATCTGGAGTGTTAACAAGTTATTTGATGCAGTCACATAAATTAAAACTTATTGACAGTATGGATTTTCAAGACTTAAAATTTTCACACGCCGAAAGCATTTGGATAGTGATACAGTTTTTGTTGTCAATCACTGGCTGGCAGAGACCTTTTTGATGTTTGACTCTTTGCATTCTTTTTGAATTCCCAAGTGTTTCAGAGGGAACATCACCCAGCAAACCTAATCCAATGAGCTTTGAAGATGTTTGGTTGTACCCAGGGGCTACACACAACTACACATTTGTTAGTGGGTATGCAACACAAACTTTTGCATAAGAAAGTTTTATGTCAATGACATGCTGAACGTTTAAAAGCTTGTTTGGCAGTTAGCAAGCTGATAAGATGCTACAGGCATCTATTCACTATAAATTTATCCATTTAAAATGCTAATAAGATTATAAAATATTGTTTGTTGTTATTATCTTTTAGTTATATATAACTAAAGGCTTTGAACAATTTATTGAAAAAAAATCTATAATTTTGCCACCAACAGGAGCTTAAATGTTTTGACTGCTAAAATCAGTGTAAGCTTTCCGAATGTCCAAATTGCCAGTCTGAGTGGCCAGAGTGGGAACAACAAGAATCTACTTCTTTGAATGGATGTGATGTGAAATGCACAACACGTCCTATTTTGGGATACATTTGAGTAGTAATTACATTAATACTACTAACCCTAACAGTAAAGAGACCAAAACAGCATTCTTTCACTTGCATCTTTGCAGATGTAATATCTGAGACGTGACAACAAATGCACAGCACGGGTGATTTTCGGGGCATGAATATTTACTGTATGGTGACGCTTGTCACTGTCATGACTGCTGTGTTGCTCGGAACTGCACCCAAGACTTTCATCCACTGTTGCACTTGTGCATATGGTTGTGTGACAATAAAAGTGATTTGATTTTGATTTGATTTGTCTGGCTCCCATGTCTTTAGGTGGCCAAACATTTGAAACTAACACACTGATTTCTTGTGCCCCACAATCAAGCTTCACAGTCACATTATCATTGGAGACATGTCTAGTCCAAAAACCTACACCTATACCAGAACACCAAATATCACCATTATTCCCATATTTAGAGATTTATTTTAAACAATACTTTAAAGGTCCACATCAACTTTGAACATTTCAACAGCAAGCTTTAACCAGTCTGTTCTGTTTTTGAGAATTATCAGCAGTCAACCTTTCAACTGTATTTTTTTTTTTTTACAGAGTAGAAAACGTTTTTCTAAATAATTTTGGAATGCACTGTACCTTATACATAATATTTGTTTGCAAAGCAAGTTCAAAAATGAAAATTCCCTTCCCTTTAGGCATTTTCATTCATGAAAGGGTTAGATAACAGATCTAACCCCACCGTCAGTTTTCAGTGGCTTTTGTTAAGGAAAATATATCGTCAGATCAGTTTATTGTTGGTCATTATCCTCAGCTAATATATGGCCTCATAGCTATGGAAAACTACGTAACCGGTACATACTCCCTGTAGTGTGTACTTTTGCTTTTCCTTATCCAAAAAGTTCTTGAGAATGTACAATTGGATGGAATGTTGGACAGTTAATCCAAAGTAGAGAACTAAATCTGCTTTTTCTATGTTTCTAAACGAATAGCTTCAATGCTCTTACATCAGAGTGGCCTTAGATGGAGCACACATGCAAGACATATGAATTCTGCTCAACTCATGTTCGGTTTGTTATACACGTGACCTCCTCATCTTGAATGAATGAAATCATAGATGCAATATGGATTGTAAATAACTGAAAATAGTGTTTTATTACCACTTGTTTATGTGTGTGTATATATATATATGTATGCAGGGTTGGGGAGTAACGGAATACTTGTAACGGGATTACGTATTTAAAATACAAAATATACTGTAAGTAACTGTATTCCACTACAGTTATAATTTAAATCATTGGTAATTAAAATACAGTTACACTCAAAAAGTATTTAGATTACTGAAGAGATTACTTAGCATTTTATTGTCATTTGTTTCATTTAATATTTAGTCCTTTCAGATGGAAAACATTTATACATATAAATGATGCGATCCAAAGTGCATTTGAACAGCGGTGAAACACTTTCTTATGATGTGTTACAGTGCTACCGGAAAGTATTCACAGCGCTTCACTTTTTCCACATTTTGTTATGTTACAGCCTTATTCCAAAATGGATTAAATTCATTATTTTCCTCAAAATTCTACAAACAATACCCCATAATGACAACGTAAAAGAAGTTTGTTTGAAATCTTTGCAAATTTATTAAAAATAACAACCAAAAAAAATCACACGTACATAAGTATTCACAGCCTTTGCCATGACACTCAAAATTGAGCTCAGGTGCATCCTGTTTCCACTGATCATCCTTGAGATGTTTCTACAACTTGATTGGAGCCCACCTGTGGTAAATTCAGTTGATTGTACATGATTTGGAAAGGCACACACCTGTCTATATAAGGTCCCACAGTTAACAGTGCATGTCAGAGCATTAACCAAGCCATGAAGTCCAAGGAATTGTCTGTAGACCTCCGAGACAAGATTGTATCGAGTGTCAGATCTGGGGAAGGGTGCAGAAAAATTTCTGCAGCATTGAAGGTCCCAATGAGCACAGTGGCCTCCATCATCCGTAAATGGAAGAAGTTTGGAACCACCAGGACTCTTTTTAGAGCTGGCCGCCTGGCCAAACTGAGCGATCGGGGGAGAAGGGCCTTAGTCAGGGAGGTGACCAAGAACCCGAAAGCATTTCTCTGTGGAGAGAGGAGAACCTTCCAGAAGAACAACCATCTCTGCAGCACTCCACCAATCAGGCCTGTATGGTAGAGTGGCCAGACGGAAGCCACTCCTCAGTAAAAGGCACATGACAGCCCGCCTGGAGTTTGCCAAAAGGCACCTGAAGGACTCTCAGACCATGAGAAACAAAGACTGAACTCTTTGGCCTGAATGGCAAGCGTCATGTCTGGAGGAAACCAGGCACCGCTCATCACCTGGCCAATACCATCCCTACACTGAAGCATGGTGGTGGCAGCATCATGCTGTGGGGATGTTTTTCAGCGGCAGGAACTGGGAGATTAGTCAGGATCAAGGGAAAGATGAATGCAGCAATGTACAGAGACATCCTTGATGAAAACCTGCTCCAGAGCGCTCTGGACCTCAGAATGGGGCGAAGGTTCATCTTCCAACAGGACAACGACCCTAAGCACACAGCCAAGATAACAAAGGAGTGGCTACGGGACAACTCTGTGAATGTTCTTGAGTGGCCCAGCCAGAGCCCAGACTTGAACCCGATTGAACATCTCTGGAGAGATCTGAAAATGGCTGTGCACCAATGCTCCCCATACAACCTGATGGAGCTTGAGAGGTCCTGCAAAGAAGAATGGGAGAAACTGCCCAAAAATAGGTGTGCCAAGCTTGTAGCATCATACTCAAAAAGACTTGAGGCTGTAATTGGTGCCAAAGGTGCTTCAACAAAGTATTGAGCAAAGGCTGTGAATACTTATGTACATGTGTTTTTTTTTCCGTTTTTTATTTTTAATAAATTTGCAAAGATTTCAAAAAACTTCTTTCATGTTGTCATTATGGGGTATTGTTTGTAGAATTTTGAGGAAAATAATGAATTTAATCCATTTTGGAATAAGGCTGTAACATAACAAAATGTGGAAAAAGTGAAGCGCTGTGAATACTTTCCGGATGCACTGTACATTCATACGAGCAGACAGAGAAGTAAGTTTGAAGTAAGTTTGGAGCACAAGAAATATAAATAAACCTTTTTTTTTTTTGTCAGCTTTACGCTAAGCTAAAATGCTATTTCTAGACATTTTACATGCATGTTACCAGGCATGATCATATTGTTTTTATCAAGAAAATTCACGTTGGATCATAATTTCTTTTTTTCTAGTAAGACCTTTGATATTAGGGCAAAAATCGTATTCTTGATAATAATTTTTGTATTGTTTTCCTGTAAAAATATCTAAAAATCCTTAAAACAAGATCAATTTGATTTATCTTGTTTTAGAAACAACACTGCATAAGATATTTAGGTCTTTCAGAGAATGTATTTTTAACATGTGTATTTTGTCTTACTGTACTGGCAGAGTTTTTATAGTCAAAACAAGTGAAAAAATCTACCACTGCTGAAGAAGTAATCCAAAGTATTTAGAATACATTACTGACTTTGAGTAATCTAACGGAATATGTTACAAATTACATTTTAAAGCATGTATTCTGTAATCTGTAGTGGAATACATTTCAAAAGTAACCCTCCCAACCCTGTATATATATATATATATATATATATATATATCAGTGGTGGGCTGTGCATTTTAAGTCCAGGCCTTCAGTGTGATTCAAGCCATTAAGAAAACACAGTTTCACAATGAATAAGACACCCTATGCCTTTGGGCATCATACATTATGTCGCTAACTAATAATACCAACTGACATTTTAAAAACACGTCCACGCACAAAAGCCAGAACTCGAAACGACACTTAATGCTCAAGCAAGCCTAATTTTAACTGCAGCATGACTGTTTTGTGAAATTAACGTCTCCCGAACAGACATTTAAAAATCATAATTTTTCACATGAATCCACCAACGAGGTCTATAATACCTGGGAAAATCTATCTAATAATATTTGCAATTTAAATGTTGCTTGCAATAAATTTCGTTTCGTCAGGGTACACGGTTATGCTGCGTTCCATTCAAGTTGGATGTGGGATATTCCTACTTGGTATCTCCGACCATAAATGTATTCCATTCCCTGATATTCAGAAGATTACGTTTAAGAAAACCAAACTGCAATGCTCACGTTAGCTTAGCAGGGGTTTGACTCTCATTAGAGATGTCTCCTAGCAACCCAACTGATAAACAATGCTGCAGCGCTAGCATTTATGCTTCAGGAGTACGATTATCAAAAGAGATTATAATGTTTTATACACCTGTTTCTGTAGGCGTTTGTTAAACAAGCTTTAATATCATGTAATGTGGAAACAAACTCATTTATCGATATTACTTAATAAAGTGAATGTTTATCACTTACTTTGTACTGTATATCTCTGAGTGTCGACATGTTTGTGTGACATCATGCCCCTGCATCTCAGCGAAATCTGAGTTGAGAATTTCTGCACGAGCCTACAAGTTGTAATTCTGACTTAAAAATGCATTCCACTGAACTTTTCCTAGTAGGAAGTTGTAAAATCCGACTTTTCGAGTTGAATGGAATGCAGCACTACTTTTCAAAACTTGATCTGACACTGAATGCTCAAGCAGCCTAATTTACACTTAGAAAACTCCTGATGTTACTATAACAATGCAAAAAGCACTTACCAATTTACTTGAAGTGAAAATCAGTCCCCTGTTTAATAAATTAAGCAATCACACGGTCATGCAGAACATCTCGTGTTTTTAAATCCATAAGGATCTCTTTCTCAATGGTGATAGCGGCAGTGATGACAATTGACTGGTCTGCAAGATCTCACACTCTTCACTTTCAAATTACATCACTTAAAGCGTGATTGCGTCACTCAAGGCCAGCTAAAAGGCACATATACTAAAGATCACATCCACCAAGAACAAATAAATCAATCTGACTGGCTGATGAATCTGACAATCTGACTTTAGTTGCTCATTCATTTGCACTGTTGAGGGATTCTGTGGAAATTCTGAAGGCCTGAGGGGGTGGAGCTCAAACTCACACGCTGCTTCGGCTAACGAGCTCGGCTTCGGGCATGCAATTTGTGAAACAGTTGTCACACTTTGCTTGTAAGCATCAAGGAATAAATTCTGACTGGATAAACTTTTAGTTTTTCTCTATTTGTTTGTAGATTAAATAAGAGTGGAAAGCGATTAAAAAAGCAAAAAGGTGATTGAGAATGAAAGGATGAAAAATATTTATTTATTTGCCATTTTAGGCCAGCAGAGAAGTCTTTGCTGGCCCTGAGAATTTGCCACTGATATATATATATATATATATATATATATATATATATATATATATATATATGTGTGTGTGTGTGTGTGTGTGTGTATTTGTCATTACATCTCAACAACGCTTGCCTTATACACTAATATTATTTAGATATACAAGCAATGCTTGTCTCACATTGTTGACTAGGTGCCTGCTCCATGGCCAATTGGCTTGTTCAGGAATGCAGTTATGCACTTTTGTATTTTTATGCATTAAATCAAGTTAAATATATCAGAAAAGTATTGTGATATTGTAACATCTGAGCGGTCTCCTGCCCACCAGAGGGAGCACTCACCTGAATTCTGAACTGTCACTTCCTGTTTCCAGCCACATCAGTTCCTATAATGCCATTTCCTGTTTGCCTAGTATATAAGCCATGCATGCTCATTCCCATATTGCGAAGTATTGCCAGATCATCTGCCTTACCAAGTGTTTATATCATTGCCTTATTGCCTGGTGTTTTGACCTGTTTGTTTTGACTTCTCTTTTGGATCTTCCCTTTTGCCTGTTTGCCTGGTTGGACTGCTTTACTGTGTTTTTGACCTCACTGGCTGTTTTTCTGACACTGTGTTTGGATATCCCGAGGGGGGAAAGGATATTTCCACACAATTGTTACACATGTCTCAAGGCAACCGTACCGCTGCAGATTTCGCTATTGAATTTAGAACCCTTGCCGCTCAAAGTGGATGGAATGATGTGTCTCTAAGGGCTGTTTTCAAACAGAGTTTAAACCTTGAGCTTCAGACGGAACTGGCCTGCAAGGGTGAGGATTTAATGTTCTCTGAGTTTGTTACTATGGCCATCAAGAGAGATAACCTGTTGAGAAACAATCCTAAGAGGAAATCTGCTCATCTGCCTCACACACACTTCCTCACTACACCAATCGTCAACCAAGAACCCACGCAAATAGGCTATGCACATCTATCTGATGAAGAGAGAACTCAACGCAGGCCACCGTAACGTCGAGTGCCCACACAAAGTCGGGAGAGCCACCACTACTACCAGACGGGGGAGTGTTAATCAATGCTCTCTTCAGATTTCAAAATCATTGTTGATTCCTGTTCAGCTGACTACAAAAAATGGTCCCATTACCATGACTGCGTTGATTGACTCTGGTGCTGCTCTGAATTTGATCAACAAAGTTATTGTCAAGAAATACAGTCTACCTACGTTACCTTGTGTTCCCACAATTTGCATCACTAATGTCAACAACAAACCCATTGAGGGAGGTATCACCCGACAAACTGCACCTGCACAGCTACAGATTGGTCTGTTCCATAGTGAAAACATATCACTCTACATCACTGACTCACCCAGGTATGAAATCATCCTTGGACATCCATGGTTATCTATTCACGATCCTGTACTATCATGGTATCATGGAGAACTGTCTCACTGGTCCAAATTCTGCCTCACCCATTGCATGAACATCAATATGCCAAGACCATGTCTCGCCACGAGTGTTGAGAGCCCGTTCACTGCCCCTAGTCCCAAAATTCCTTTTTCGATTACATCGAAGAGGCTATTAACTCTGGATTAATTCGACCTTCAACCTCACCAGCAGCAGCAGGTTTCTTCTTCGTTGAGAAGAAGGATGGAGGTCTACGACCATGCATTGATTATCGTGGACTTAACAACGTGATGGTAAAATTCCGCTATCCACTCCCTCTTGTTCCTGCTGCCCTGGAACAACTTCGTGAAGCAAAGATATACACCAAGGTAGACTTAAGAAGCGCTTATAATCTCATCCAGATTAAGGAAGGTGATGAGTGGAAGACTGCATTTCTCACCACCAGAGGTCACTATGAGTACTTGGTGATACCGTTTGGGCTAGCCAACGCGCCAGCTGTGTTTCAGTCATTCATTAACGATATCTTCAGAGACATCTTGAACCAGTATGTTATTGCCTACATTGACGATATCCTGATTTACTCAAAGTCGGAAGCTGAACACATTGAACATGTCCAAAACATCCTCTCTCATCTTCTTAAGCATCAACTCTATGTAAAAGTTGAGAAATATGAGTTCCATGTTCAGAAAACAACGTTCTTGGGATATCACATAAGTCATCAGGGAGTGGAGATGGACACTACCAAGATCCAGGCAGTCACAGAATGGCCCCAACCATCCACAATCAAAGAACTTCAAAGTTTTCTGGGTTTTGCCAACTTCTACTGGCGTTTCATCAGGAATTACAGCATGATCGCCTCTCCTTTGACGTCTCTTATGAGAGGGGAAACCATCCAAGTTAAAGTGGACAAATGAAACTACCATCGCCTTCACAAAACTCAAGTCAAGTTTTACTTCGGCACCTATCCTGAAACACCCTGACCCTAACCTCCCATTTGTAGTGGAGGTGGATGCATCTGACTGCGGTAATGGAGCAGTACTGTCACAGCGTCAGGGTCAACCGGCTAAGTTGTACCCATGTGCATTTTTTTCAAGAAAACTCACTTCTGCCGAAAGAAACTATGATGTTGGAAATAAGGAGCTACTGTCCATGAAAGCTGCGATAGAGGAGTGGAGACACTGGTTGGAGGGAGCCATTCACCCGTTCCAGGTTATCACCGATCACAAAAATCTTGAGTATGTAAAGAGTGCCAAGAGACTAAACTCACGTCAGGCCAGATGGTCACTGTTCTTTTCAAGATTCCAATTTACTGTGACATATCGCCCAGGAAGTAAGAATAGCAAGGCAGACGCCCTCTCCAGACGCCATGACCCTCCTCTCCAAGTTCATTCTCCTGAACCCATTCTCCCTTCTTCTGTAATTATCGCTCCTGTGAACTGGGACATCACGGAGGAGATCCAAAGAGCCACGCAGCAAAATCCTCCGCCTGCTATGTGCCCCCCCGAACAAACAATATGTTCCCCAGGAACTATGACAACGGGTCATGCAATGGGTTCATACCTCCATCACCTCAGGTCATCCAGGTATCTCACGCACAATCAAATTAATCCACAACGCTTTCTGGTGGTCAATGATGAACAGAGATGTAACTGATTATGTGAAAGCCTGCCAAGTTTGTGCACAATCGAAGACCCCCAAGGAACTGCCATCTGGTCTTCTGCAACCACTACCCATCCCGCAACGTCCATGGTCTCACCTGTCAATAGACTTTGTTACTGATCTCCCTCCATCTGAAAATTTCACAACAATTCTTGTCATCATTGATAGATTCTCCAAGTCTTGCCGTCTTATTCCCCTCAAGGGTCTGCCAACTGCCATGGAAACGGCTCAAGCCCTGTTTCACCAGGTTTTCCGCATCTATGGTTTACCTGAAGACATCGTCTCTGAAATGGGGACTCAATTCACATCTCAGGTGTGGAAAGCATTCTGCCAACAATTAGACATCAATGTGAGTCTGATGTCAGGATATCACCCCCAGTCAAACGGTCAAGTCGAGAGACTGAATCAAGAACTCGGTAGATATCTGAGAACATATTGTAGCCGGGAACAGAATCGGTGGGCAGAGTTCTTGCCATGGGCAGAATATGCACAGAATTCATTAACCCATGCCTCTACAGGACTAACCCCATTCCAATGCATGCTAGGATATCAACCTCCTTTGTTTCCGTGGTCTGGCGAACCTTCCTCTGTTCCTGCGGTCAACGACTGGATACGTAGTAGCGAGAGGGTATGGGATAGCGCTCATGTCCATCTTCAAAGAGCCGTACGAAGGCAAGAACTCCAGGCTAACCGAAGACGGCGCCCACATCCTCGCTACCAACCGGGACAGAGGGTCTGGCTCTCTACGAGGGACATCAAGTTACATCTGCCGAGCAGGAAGCTCAGCCCAAGGTATGTTGGCCCATTCAAAATCGTAAAACAGATAAATGAGATTACATATCAGCTTGAGCTTCCTGCTAACTACCGCATCTCTCCATCATTTCATGTCTTGCTCCTCAAACCGGTCCACCTGAATGCTGATCCCAACGCTGAGTCTCAAGAACCACCGCCTGGGCTGGACATTGACGGATCGCCAGCTTATAGGGTGAACATGCTGCTGGACTCGAGGCGTAGAGGGGGTCGGCTCCAATACCTGGTGGACTGGGAGGGATACGGGCCTGAGAAGAGATCATGGATACCTGCTTCTGACATTCTGGACCCCTCACTCATAGAGGAATTTCATCGAGCCAGGCCAGACCGCCCAGCTCCACGACCACGGGGACGATCACGCCGAGCGCCAGGAGTCGCTCCTAGGGGGGGGGGTTCTGTAACATCTGAGTGGTCTCCTGCCCACCAGAGGGAGCCCTCACCTGAATTCTGAACTGTCACTTCCTGTTTCCTGCCACATCAGTTCCTGTAATGTCATTTCCTGTTTGCCTAGTATATAAGCCATGCATGCTCATTCCCATATTGCGAAGTATTGCCAGATCATCTGCCTTACCAAGCGTTTATATCATTGCCTTATTGCCTAGTGTTTTGACCTGTTTGTTTTGACTTCTCTTTTGGATCTCCCCTTTTGCCTGTTTGCCTGGTTGGACTGCTTTACTGTGTTTTTGACCTCACTGCCTGTTTTTCTGACACTGTGTTTGGATTTTGATGGACTGTTTGAATAAACATCCACATATGGATTCTTCCTCGGCTTCCGCCTCCTCATCATTACAGATATATGTTTATCAACCCAGTATGTTTTCTTATGTGCTATACAGTATATCTAAAGGGTGCTCAGCACTGATCAATTTCACTAACGTAGGCCACATTTAAATAAGACATTAACTATGAGTCACAGATCTTGTTGAATCAAAATCAGGAAGCAATTAATCATTACAAAACATAATAAATCAAACTGTACAGACGGTGTCCCTTTATAACTATCTGGAATGGCTTTCATAAAATATGTAAATACATTTCTAACCAATAAATACTGTAACAAACTGGGAGTCAACATTAAATATCACTGATACACTAGACATTTTAAACATTTTATTTTTGCCAATGATATCAGTTTATGGTAACTGAATTAAGGCATTTATGTTTTACACTACTATTATATTATATTATTTTATTTAATATGTATTACTTATTTAATAGTTAATAATAATATTTGTTAACATTAAAAATATAAATATTATAATAAAATATTATAATATTTAAATATAAATATATTATTACACAAAAATTTTAAGAGTCAGTAGTGAATAAAACATAATATAAATAAAACAATATTAATAAATGTTTTACACAAATTACTGTAGATATAAATTTTATTATATCTATTACATATTTTATTGTATTATTTGTATTTTATTAATATGTTTTAATTAATAAATACATTTTATTAACAATAATATGTTAAAATATAATAATAAATATTTTACATTTAAATTTTATCAAAATAGAAATAAATTAAACATTTCTGAAGTCAGTAGTGCAAGACATATTCATTAATATTATTTGTTATTAGAAATTGCAGATTATTTTTATTTTTTAGACATCCACCTTCGTGTCTTCTAGATGTTTGTGAGAATGAGCCCTGGAAATAGTGACTCAGAAGCATTCGTGATTGACATCTTGTTCTTTAATCTCGGCCAAGCCTGTGGAGAACACAATCTTTTCCCCTCTCTTGAGAGCAATGACTTTTGCTTTGACAGTTAACATGTTAAGATGTCTCTCAGCATGCTTCTAAAGGTATAGACCAGGAACACTAAGAACACATGAGCATCAGCATGCCAACAGAAGACAGAAAAAAATTTAACAACAAGATGATGTGAGAACTTTGATCAGAGGTAGATGGGTAGGTAGATTTATAGTTGGGTGTCATAGTCTTTGTGTGTGGGATTAAGATACATCCTGAGGCTGGAATCGCATAATTGCATGCATCATGTTTAATACGCAGGAATGTCAAACATTTTAATTGAAAAAGACATATTGAGCAGAAATCCTTGCTTTCATAAATTCCCTTATGAAATGTGAGAGTGTAAGAGAAAGAGAGGAAGAGAGAGGTATGGGCATAAAAAGGCGGAGAAGAAGTTAATGAAAAATACAAGGAGGGGTTGGAGGGAGGAGGACACAGAGAGAGCTCCTGTGAGAAAATTCCGAAGACACAAGTTGTTTAATCATTGTCCCCTGTGTGACAAGTATGTGCACAGCAAATTCAATTTAGGGGTCAGAGCTCTTTTAGTTTGATGGTTGACGAATTCAGTAGTTAGCTTATTCAGTGTCATTCAGCCTCAACTTTGCACATCCCAAAATTTCCTCGACCTCCTCAAATGTGTCTAAGTGAGGACTGTAATCTTCTCCTGCTGGATCAGTGAGCCAGATGACCAACCCTACGCCCCTTCACTTTTTCTACAAAATCAAGGTAAGCTTAGAGGCAATGGGCTTCAATAGCGCTTTTGTGGTCCTTCTAAAAGCTGGAAGCACCTCTGTTATTAATTTGAGTCTGGAGATAAATAGGAGAGGCGGTTTCTATAGTTCAAGCCTTCAAACTAATTTGGAGATGGTCTAATGGACTCTCGTGGTATTTTACAGAGGATTTATTACAGTTGAGGGGTGATAAGAAGTGTTTATGCATATCTCTGCTCCAGGATATCTGCCATGCACTCAAGGATGCTTCTTTTCACATTAATGGTGATGTCCACATCAACATTAGATGGTATATATATATATATATATATATATATATATATATATATATATATATATATATATATATATATATGAATCTCTGTAATTCTATCATAATAGACATGTTTCCTCAATCATGAAAGGGATGTTTTTATATGAAAAGCCTTTTGGCTAGGATTAATTGATGTTAAATTCATATACAATACACCATAACACTGATGTCAATTTACAGTTTAACATTTAACATTGCTGTGAACAGTATTCGTTTAGTTTAATGTAACACTTGTCTTGGTGTTGGACAATGGGTCATTCTTTGTTTTATTTCATTTTGTATTTGATGTGCATTTGTGCATGTCGATTTCCACAGTCAATAACAATTTATGGCCTAAGACCTCCTTGACAGTTTTATATGGCTAATCCAATTCTGTATTAACTGGCAGAAAAATAACTTTACATTAATCAACAAAAACAGATCGGGGGCCTGGGTAGCTCAGCGAGTAAAGATGCTGACTACCATCCCTGGGGTTCACGAGTTTGAATCCCAGGGAGTGCTGAGTGACTCCAACCAGGTCTCCTAAGCAACCAAATTGGCCCAGTTGCTAGGGAGGGTAGAGTCACATGGGGTAACCTCCTCATGGTCGCTATAATGTGGGGTGCGTGGTGAGTTGTGCGTGGATGGCGCGGAGAACAGCGTGAAACCTCCACACGCGCTATATCTCTGCGGTAACGCGCTCAACAAGCCACGTGATAAGATGCGCGGATTGACGGTCTCAGACGTGGAGGCGACTGAGATTCGTCCTCCGCCACCCGGATGGAGTCACTACACCACCATGAGGACTTAGAGCGCACTGGGAATTGGGCATTCCAAACTGGGGAGAAAAGGGGGAGAAAATATATATATATATATATATATATATATATTATTTTTTTTAAACAGATCTGCATTTTACACCCACCGTGTGGCTAAATCAGTCTCCGAATATAAATCTTGATCGGGATTAATCTGAAAGTTATTGTATGTTGCTTAAATTGGCTTTTAAAGTAGTAAAGGTGTGTATTGTTTAGTTCTTTTATGTAGTTATCTTGTGGATGATATTCTATTCATTGTCTTAGATGGGGACTAGAGTTGAAAATTGGCTGTAATAGCTAAAATGGCACATTAAGAGAAATGATTATTGTGCACTGTCCCTGTAAATCTAAATTGAATAAAGTAGATGAAAAAGTATCAAAAGATATTGTAAAAAGCAGCAGGTTTCAGACTGAAAGAGAGTGAGAGAAAGAAAGAAAAAGAAGAGAAATATAGGTGAGGTGGGTAGATAGGGCACATAAGACAGTAGTTCTTTATTTTGGTTTTCCATCGGTGGGTCCAATATGCAAAGACTTGCAGTTTGAAAAAAGATGTTTAAACATATTTTTACCTTATCATTTCAAGCAAAGTAATTCAGTAAATAATCAACTTTGAAATAAAAAATTTAATATTTGTATAAAATAGTTATAATTCTTTATTATTGTTTCATGGTGTTTTTTTAACATGTACACCAAATAAAAATACAAAAATAAAATCTTTATTAAATGTATAAAACATATGTTAAAAATATATTCTTTTGTTAGAGCTGTCAATCGATTAAAATTTTTAATCAAATGAACAGCATAGATTAATTTTTGCTGAGAAAGGCCCCCAAATAAAGAGAATACAATATAAATAATACATAATGATTCAAATAGCCTAATTATAAATATAAATATATATATGATAGTATATAATTCAGATTGAAATATATTTCATTGTTGTGGCAGGTGAGTAAAGCATTGATTGGAAAATGCAAAAAGTGGCTTTAGAAGGCATTATATTGTTTGTTTTATAATCATATCATTGAACAAAAGCCTGCAGTCGAAAGCAACCAGTTTTGCAGCTGAGTTTGTCAACATATCGTGCTCTCACAGGATGCGTCCTTGTGATCCATCTGCCCTTTTAATTGACTGTCTATGTACAGGTGCATCTCAATAAATTAGAATGTCGTGGAAAAGTTCATTTATTTCAGTAATTCAACTCAAATTGTGAAACTCGTGTATTAAATAAATTCAGTGCACACAGACTGAAGTAGTTTAAGTCTTTGGTTCTTTTAATTGTGATGATTTTGGCTCACATTTAACAAAAACCCACCAATTCACTATCTCAAAAAATTAGAATACATCATAAGACCAATAAAAAAAATTTTTTTTAGTGAATTGTTGGCCTTCTGGAAAGTATGTTCATTTACTGTATATGTACTCAATACTTGGTAGGGGCTCCTTTTGCTTTAATTACTGCCTCAATTCAGCGTGGCATGGAGGTGTGATCAGTTTGTGGCACTGCTGAGGTGGTATGGAAGCCCAGGTTTCTTTGACAGTGGCCTTCAGCTCATCTGCATTTTTTGGTCTCTTGTTTCTCATTTTCCTCTTGACAATACCCCATAGATTCTCTATGGGGTTCAGGTCTGGTGAGTTTGCTGGCCAGTCAAGCACACCAACACCATGGTCATTTAACCAACTTTTGGTGCTTTTGGCAGTGTTGGCAGGTGCCAAATCCTGCTGGAAAATGAAATCAGCATCTTTAAAAAGCTGGTCAGCAGAAGGAAGCATGAAGTGCTCCAAAATTTCTTGGTAAACGGGTGCAGTGACTTTGGTTTTCAAAAAACATAATGGACCAACACCAGCAGATGACATTGCACCCCAAATCATCACAGACTGTGGAAACTTAATACTGGACTTCAAGCAACTTGGGCTATGAGCTTCTCCACCCTTCCTCCAGACTCTAGGACCTTGGTTTCCAAATGAAATACAAAACTTGCTCTCATCTGAAAAGAGGACTTTGGACCACTGGGCAACAGTCCAGTTCTTCTTCTCCTTAGCCCAGGTAAGACGCCTCTGACGTTGTCTGTGGTTCAGCAGTGGCATAACAAGAGGAATACGACAACTGTAGCCAAATTCCTTGACATGTCTGTGTGTGGTGGCTCTTGATGCCTTGACCCCAGCCTCAGTCCATTCCTTGTGAAGTTCACCCAAATTCTTGATCGATTTTGCTTGACAATCATAAGGCTGCGGTTCTCTCGGTTGGTTGTGCATCTTTTTCTTCCACACTTTTTCCTTCCACTCAACTTTCTGTTAACATGCTTGGATACAGCACTCTGTGAACAGCCAGCTTCTTTGGCAATGAATGTCTGTGGCTTACCCTCCTTGTGAAGGGTGTCAATGATTGTCTTCTGGACAACTGTCAGATCAGCAGTCTTCCCCATGATTGTGTAGCCTAATGAACCAAACTGAGAGACCATTTTGAAGGCTCAGGAAACCTTTGCAGGTGTTTTGAGTTGATTAGCTGATTGGCATGTCACATATTCTAATTTGTTGAGATAGTGAATTGGTGGGTTTTTGTTAAATGTGAGCCAAAATCATCACAATTAAAAGAACCAAAGACTTAAACTACTTCAGTCTGTGTGCATTGAATTTATTTAATACACGAGTTTCACAATTTGAGTTGAATTACTGAAATAAATGAACTTTTCCACGACATTCTAATTTATTGAGATGCACCTGTATGTCTCAGTTGTAAGCTTTTGGAGGGTCTCGCTGATTTTCAGTGTCATAAATTTAGTGTGGGACACTGTCAAGTTAAAAGTAGTTGACATTTTGAAAATTGTTTCTCAAGCATTCTGTTTTGCTTCTTCCTGCTGTTACGAACATGTCCTGTATGATCGGTTGTCATTCTGTGGCTGCGCTGCTTGTGAGGTTTGTTGATGCCTGCTGACTGCCATCTGCTGATGTGGCTCGTAAAAACTTGTGGTTACATGAATTTCAAGCTTGAATTGCTCCAGTGGTAGGAAATATTTTTATTACGGAATTTATGTAGGAGGCATTTAGTCAGGAGGCATGATTATTAGCATACATTTTTTATCACATTATATTTTTTCATTAATTACACTAAATTACTACGTTAAATTGACAGCTCTAATTTTTCATATTTTTTATGAACATTTTATATTACAAAAAAACATGAAATGTGAAGTGTTTATATTCAGATTTATTGAGTGCATGTAGTTGCATTGAATGGGTGATACAGGCTGTGATACAAATATATAAAACTTGTGTGTGTGCGTTTGTGTGTTTATTTTCTCTGTCTGTCACTAGGGGAAGAATGTGTGTGTTCTTATGCTACTGTGTGTTCCCCTCTCCATGATGGACATTCCTGGTCCTTGCAAACATGCCATAACAATGGACCACCTACTTCAACTAAAACAACTGGTGAGTTAACAGATCAATACAGTTAACAATCAAAAATGCCTAACTGGAGTACGGTGATGCCATGCAAAGGGCAGATGTGTGAGAGATAGCTCTGCGCACTTTGCTTTTTTTAAATTATTTTCATGATATAATCTGGTGAAATTTGATACACCCAGTTACACATTTACTGTTTGAGGTAAACATGGCAAAGAAGTCAAAATCCTCTGGCTCTGGAGACATTATAAAACACTTACGGGTTTAAGATGAAAGCCCAGACAGGCCTGTGGACCGGGGACTCGATTTGGATGGCGCGGCGGGAGAAGGAATCAGCTTCAACTGTCCAACATGTCGGTGATGTTGACAAAGGTACTTGCGGACATGGAGGATCTCGCTGTAATACGTCGATTGAAAAAAATTCTTGAGCTAGTCACGAGTGACAGATGTTGAAAAAGGAATCGATTATTTGGAGTCATCAGAGAGGGAATTAGCCACTAATCCGCCCACGACCAAAGTTGATTTGGAACGTGTTCTTGAAAAGCTTGAAGATCTTGAGAATAGAAGCCGCAGGAATAACATTCGAAGGAGGGCAGAGATATGGTGAAATTCTTAGACGAGCTTTTCCCGAGTCTGCTCGAAATAACAGGCCACAAGCTGGAAATTGAGCGAGCTCACAGAGTCCCAGCTCGCAGATCTGCTGAAGGAGGAATGCCCCAATCGATTCTGGCCAAATTTTTGAGGTCATCCAATAAAGATCTCGTGTTGCGCCAGGCGAGAAGCAAAGGAAAGCTTTCTTGGAAGAATTACAATATTTTCTTGGTCCCGGACTTTGCGAACTCGACCAGAGAGAAACGCGATCAGTTTAAGTAATGCAAGAAACTCTTACATCAGCGGAAGATCGCTTTTGCTCTGATGTTTCCAGCCAGACAGAGAATAAACACCAAGGACGGCAGCAAAGTATTTACATGTCCCAATCAGGCAATGTCTTTTATTGAAACAATGGGTGAGTAACCATTGGGTGTTTTTCTTCATGGGATATACTTTTATGCGGCCTCTGAGTGAATTGACTCTTGACCATCCGAGGAACCGGGATGCGTGTTTCGTTTCCTTTTGGGCTGGTTCCGCCTAGCGGTTAGAGCTTGTTTTGTTAAATAACATTACTTTGGGACAGTTATGGATGGATCTGTCAGTTCCTTGTGCTTATGCCTCCTGTTGGCTGGAGTATGATTTGTGGAGTATTTTCATGGGACATTGGAATGATTATGTCATCTGCTGCACTCATCAGCTGGCTCACTGAAGATTTGTTTGTCTGACCGAGGAAACTGAATGGCTTTATATCAGCTGGAATTTGTTTTGTGGAGGAACACACCTTTGAGACAGTTCTGTGAATGAATCTACACGTTCTTTGTGTTTATTCTGCCTATTGGCTGGGGTTTGTTTTACAAAATATTTGATGTTATGTAATATTGCCTTACAAATTTGTGAGGCAAAATTGAGCAATCCGATGGCAAAGTTGTCACGGGGGCTCTCGTACGCGTACATGGACTCTTTGAGTTTAAAGGGATTTCGTGCGTGGGGTTAATGCGCACATTTTTCTTTTTTCTGTTTGTTTTGTTCGGGGGGAAGTTCAGGGTTTTATTGTTGTATTAATGTTGAAATGTAGTCTTCATAATTTTGTTTTTGGCACACAATTTATTTTTTCTATTATATCAAAATGTTGAATGTTGGTATGAGTGTACTATCTCTCTCCACGTGGAATGTAAATGGGTTGGGGCACCCCATAAAAAGAAGGAAGGTTATTTCTTTTCTTAAACGTAAGAAATATGATATAGTGTTTCTTCAAGAAACACATCTTTCCCCGCAGGAAGCTGAAAAAATTGGGAAGATAAGGGGTGGACATGTTTTCTTTAGTTTTGGCTCAAGTAAGAGCAAGGGAGTCATTATATTGGTAAATAAACATTTACAATTCAAATTTCTCAAACAGTTTAATGATAAATTAGGAAAAGTCGTTATTGTTTTAGCAGACATTCAAGGGCAAAGTCTGATTTTGGCTAATATTTACGCACCTAACGCTGATGATCAAGACTTTTTTATAGATCTTGAAGGGATGTTGCAAGCCGCTAGCACCACTCATGATATAATATTGGGAGGAGACTTTAATCTTTTGATGGACTCAGTCCTTGATCATAGTGAAGCAAAAGTGTGTAAGCCCCCTAGAGCAACAGTGACGCTTCACAGGATGTGTAAAAATCTTGGTCTTACAGATATTTGGAGACTTTTGAACCCATCTGGTAGAGACTATACATTTTTTTCATCAGTCCATAAGATTTATTCTAGAATAGATTTTTTTTAAATATATATCCAAATCCCTCATTTCATCTGTTGTTGATTGCTCAATTGGAAATATCTTAGTCTCGGATCACGCCCTGGTGAGTTTAGAGGTGTTGCCACATACAGAGAAAAAGAAATCATATAGTTGGCGCCTTAATGTGTCCCTTTTGCAAAATCCTGATTTCCAACAAATGTTAAAGACTGAAATCAGTGTTTATATGGAGACCAACTGGTCCTCGGTATCCTCTGTGGGCGTGGCTTGGGAGGCACTTAAGGCGGTTCTTAGGGGTTGGATCATACAGTATGCCTCATTCATCAAAAAATCCAAAGCACGAGAACTCGTGGAGTTGGAAGGAAATATTAAAAGTGCAGAGGCAGAGTTGAAGCGCCGCATGTCATCTGATGGCCTCAGAGAATTGACCCGATTGAAATACAGATATAATACTATTTTGTCGCAGAAAGTGGAGTTTTGGTTATTCAGGGCAAGACAGTCATACTTTGAGTCAGGGGACAAAGCAGGGAAGCTTTTGGCTAGATATATAAAGCAAAGAGAGTCTTTTTCTACCATTCCCTCAATGAAATCTGCTGGTGGTGAAATGTTTACCAATTTTAATCTTAATCTCTATAGCTCCATGTCTTCGTCTACTGATGAAGATATTAGAAACTTTGTGGAATCATTAGATCTTCCTAAACTGAAGACTGAGCAAAAAAAAAATGCTCTTGATTCTGAGATAACCTTGGAGGAGCTTGATGAGGTAATTAAGTCCCTACCTACTGGCAAGGCTCCGGGGCCAGATGGTTTTGCCACATAATTTTTTAGATCTTATGCTACAGAACTGGCTCCACTTTTGTTAGAAGTTTATACTGAATCATTACAGAATGGAAAACTTCCTCCAACCATAACACAAGCCCGGATCAGTCTGATTCTTAAAAAGGACAAAGATCCAAGCGAGTGTAAAAGTTACCATCCAATCTCCCTGATCCAACTAGATGTAAAAATTTTGTCAAACATTTTGGCTAACCAATTAAGTAAGGTTATGACATCTCTTATACATATAGATCAGGTGGGGTTTATTCGTGGCTGCAGCTCTTCTGATAACATCAGGCATCTCATCAATATCATGTGGTCAGTAGTGAATGATCAGTCTCCGGTCGCTGCCATCTCACTTGACGCTGAAAAGGCGTTTTATATGGTAGAATGGGATTATCTTTTTAAAATTTTGGAAATGTCTGGGTTCGGGAGTACATTTATTGGTTGGATTAATTTACTTTATAAAAACCCTGTAGCAGCAGTACAAACAAATGGAAAAGGGGCACTCGGCAGGGTTGCCCTCTTTCCCCATTACTGTTCTGTCTTGCCCTGGAACCATTAGCAGCCACGATAAGAAAGGAGGAGGATTTTCCATGGGTGATTGCGGGAGGTATGGCGCATAACTTCTGCTTTACGCAGATGATATTTTATTATTCGTCTCCGACCCCACTAGATTTATGCCTTGCCTCCACAGAATTATTAACTCCTTTTCCAAGTTCTCAGGATACAAAGTCAATTGGTCTAAATCTGAAGCTTTGGCTTTGACAGCGTACTGTACAGTAACGGCCTTCCAGCTGGGTGCCTTCCAGTGGCCCAAACAGGACATTAAGTATTTAGGAATTTTATTCCCAGCAAATTTGTTTTAGTCAGAGTTAATTTTAATCCCTTTATAAAAAGTTTTTCGAATGATGTGGACAGGTGGGCTTCATTACACTTATTGATGATTGGGAAGGTTAATGTAATTAAAATGAACTGTATTCCAAAATTCAACTACCTGTTACAATCTCTCCCTATAGATAGCATAGCGAAGTCCTTCATTTGGAATGGTAAGCTTGCCAGGTTAAATTTCAATGAGTTACATAGGCCGATTGACAAAGGTGGGTAAGGCCTACCCAAGATTTTGTTTTATTATTATGCATTCGGTCTCAGACATTTGGCTCATTGGTCGCTTCCACCTGAGAGAGCCCCTTGTTGGTTTTGTATTGAAAAGGAAGCTCTTGCTCCTATCTCGCTCTGCATAGCCTTTCGATCAAATTAATCGGAGAAGTTAAGTCACACCCCGTTATTTTGCATTTACACTCGATATGGACAAAAGTGTCCAGAGTGTTTAATTCAGATATTTATTTAAACGTAGCCTCGAGCATATGGCAGAACCCTAAACTATGCATTAATAAGTCCCCTTTCTGTTGGTCAGATTGGATTGTGAGGGGGTTAATACACTCGGTGACCTATATGAGAGTGGAGTATTGAGACCTTTTGAAAATTTGGTTCAAAATTATGGGATTCCCAGATCTCAATTTTATAAGTATTTACAGCTGTGATTCCTACTCTGCACTGTTTTGGGGAGTGGCACGCACCCCCCTAGTGTGGAAGATACTCTGGGAGTGGTGATTACTGCTTTTGGAAAAGGTCATGAGGCATCAGTGTATTACTCCCTGCTAATTCAGAGTCTGGGGGACAGAGCTTTAAATTCCCTCAAAAGATTATGGGAGGAAGATTTAAATTTGTTTTTGGAGGAGGGAGTGTTGGCTAGGATTCTTAAAAACATCACGTCTACATCTAGAGATGCAAGGGTGCGCCTTATGCAATTTAAGATTCTACATAGATTTTATTGGACCCCTTCTAAATTGTATAAGCTTGGTCTTAAGGACACACCCACCTGCTGGCAATGCCATTTAGAAGATGGAGACAACACCCCTGTTTTTTAGGGGTGTCATAAAATACAGGAGTTCTGGTTGAGGGTCCAGAATTTTATGGCCGACGTATTGGGTACTCGGATCTCCTTTTTCCCCAGGCTCTGTATTTTGGGTGACGGTTCGGTCATTGATGTAGGAGATAAGTACATGAAGAATTGGATCCTGGCCGGTGTTATGGTGGGCAGGCAGGTTATCCTTAGAGGATGGAAGTCAGCTGGAACCCCCTCGTTTCGTGAGTGGTGTAAGGAGATGGGCAGGGTGGCAGCTTGGGAAGAGTTGTCATATAGAAGGCTAGGCAACATGGATATGTTCATCAGGAGGTGGGGCAGCTATTTGGCCTTTTTGGAGGGCTCTCGGGGAGGGGCAGTGGAGGGAGACGTGTTGTTTTAAATGTGTATGTTGTAGCCTTTTTGTTTTTGAATATATACTTTTTATGTATTTCTAAATATTTTCTTCTGTTTTATTGTTTGTTTGTGTGTCTTTGTCAATTTTATTTGACCACTGGGGTATCTGTTTGTGTTGGGTGGTGGGGTGGGGTGCTTAATGTTCGGGAGGAAGGGTTGTAAATAATATAATGTGATTCCAAATATTCTGTTATTTTATATATATATTTATATTTTTTTTATGTTATATGGAATCAATAAAAAAAATTAAAAATAAAAAAACAATCCAAAATTCCACACCATTAATTGTGCCATCCTATGATTTTTTTAAGGTTAGGTTCCCTAGTATCTTGTGCCTGCTTTGTTGTGTGACATCTCAACTTTTTGTCTTACATTTTATTACTTTGCAGATGACTAACCAGTTGCGGACTGGCTGTTCAATCACATATACATTCATCGAAAGGAAACACCTGGTAAGAGTGTTTTAAACATTCGTTAAACAGTCTGTAGAGGTGCACTCAGTAAGTTTTTGCTTATGTTGTGCTGGTAAATATGATAGTCGTCTTGGACTTCCACTGACACCTTTGGACATGGGCGCAGCATCATTCAAATGCAATAGTTTTTAGTTATTGAAATTCACTATTCACAATAAGCCATGATTAATATAATGCATGAGTTAAAGTGACCAATATCAGGCTGGTTACTGAGATCAAATGATTAGTATTCACTGGTGTGATCCTAACGTGGCCGCCTCCATGAGGGGACCCTCTCTGTGTAGAATAAAACAGCTTTTATGAATGCTACTGATATGACTGGAGTCAATATCTCATGTGAGTGGTTATTATTTTATACATAAGTTTCAAAATTACTATTCATTTCTACTTTAGGAGTACAACTTTTTTAATGAGGAAAACATTTATTTGAAATACTAGCGACTTAATAAATACTGTGCAATACACACTGTATACTGAATAAACACTCACAATAATTGTAAATTAGATTGTTGTCACATGATCTAATCATGTTAAAAGTCCTGAAATAAATATGGTTATTTTGCATTTTTAATAAAGTTTTGTGTTAACAGTTCAGTCAAGTAATGAGTAAAAAAGAGATGTTGTGCCTATATGTAGTATGCATCCTGTTACTTTGCACAGTATGCATACTATATACTGGAGAGATATTAAGTGTAGTATGTTTGTATGCTTTTCTGAACAGAGCCATTGTCTTGTTCTGCTTTCAAATCTAACTTTCAAAAATAGATGATGTTGTCTTCTTTACTTTCATTAAAACTTATCCACTGCTAATTTAAATGTGTGATGTTTCCAATGTCTTTAAATGTTTTAAATCTGCTCTTGGAAATGCAGTAATGTTGGAGCTGTGTTTTGAATTAGATCCTCACTCCAAAGTGTCATCACTCAAAAGTATAGTTTTCTGTTGTGGTACCAATTCAAAATTCATTTTGATGTAAATCTTCATTCCAGACTTCTATGTTATGCTGTTACCATTGACTAATAGGGGCAACATTTCTATCTGTGGACATGGTCTATTCCTCTAAACTTTGGTTTCTATGCTCTCAAACTGTCTGGACCACATCTTTGTACAGTCATTGATTTATGGTCCCATTAAAAATCCAAAACACTTCTCTTAGGACCCTTTCCAAAAGTCAGAGAATCATTCTCATGTAAAATGCGATGATATCAGTTGAGTAACTGATTCAGTTTTCAAACTGTAGGAGTACTTTGTCTTGATTTCCAGTAAATACAGTATCTAACAAGATACATTTATTTGAGAAGCAAAATGACATAAGAAATGAAAGTCTTGCTATAAAGAGAAATCAAACTAAATTTAATGATCTTTATGCTTAAAACAAGAAGAAAAAAAAACAATAAAAAATATTTTTTCTTGTTTAAGCATGAATGTCAATAAATTTTCAGTTTGCTTCTCAACTAAATCTATCTTGTTTTAAGGATGTTCAGATTTTTTTTGTGAAAAATAAATAAAAATAAAAACAATCCCCAAGCAGTTGGACCTACTTTGTATCTAACCCACCTTTAACCCACCAGTGTCTTACACATTCTGAATTTTTTTCTTTCAGAGTGTGGTGTGTTATGTGAAGGCTTCTTTGCCAAGGGTGCTGGAATTGCTAAATGTCCACTTTAAATACTTGAGAGGATCAGGCAGTGCCCAAGCAGTGGTCTCCATCCAGAACCTCATTCTCAACATCTACTCGCAACACTGCATACCTTCAATAAATGAAGAACTGGAGGTGTGTGCACGCTATGAAGACAACATTTCTAAGTCTTTGAGGCTAAATGCAATAAAAAGAGCACATTTAACTCTGAGAAATATTTTATTAATCAGAAGTTGTTCTTGCATTTTGGAGAAATAATGGAGCTTTCAGTCATGTTTCATTTAAGCATTGACTTTGTCTCATGTTTATCCTAAAACTCCTCAGCAGAAATATAAATAGAATCAAGTGGGATAATTAGCCTAAAATATAGAGCTGTAACATGAATGTGGATAGCATAGGTCAGATAACTCGGTCATGGAAGAATTTGATGCTAAATGTTTGAGTTCATACTGAAATCTCAGACTTTGATTGCAGACTTTGTTATCTCTGCAAATTTTAGCACAGTCAAAAACATTGTTGAGATCTCTTCTGAAACTTAGGAGAAAAATATGAGAAGCAAAAGTTTCCATTTGCACTACATTTAATCTCATTGCTATCTAGTTTAGATACAAAAGAGATCTCACTTGTAATTATTCTTATAGGTTAGTGATCTTTGATTTTTCTCTCTGTTTGAGTATGGGATATTTGCTAGAGTCTTGGGAGGATTAGTCTAAAGACTCTATGTTGCTAGTCATACAAACCTTTACATACAATTGACAGCCTAACATTGTAGCTTTTTTCTATTACAAAAGATTTGAAACGTGTAGGGCTCAAATGTTTAAAAAGTCTTGATGTTCTCCTAGTCATTTTTATGTATTACAATATCAAAGGCTAAAACTGATGAACTCTGATGAAGCATGCCCAAAATATATCACTCATTTATTAAATTTTGCCCCAGGTCTGTTATAAAAATCTGCTTTCCTCATTCGTTCTTTCCGCAAGAGCAACAGATCTCCAATAAATCCAGTTAATTTCCTTCAACTGGATGTTTGAGAAGATCTTTGTGTCTTTAAGCAACGTTGCATGCTAGTTGAGCACTGTTAATTGAATTGCCCACCCTGGCACCACTGTAGCCTAGTCATTTTCATCAAAAAATATTTCTTAAAATTCAGCTTGAGGATTTTAAAGTCTGGCAGCTGGTGTCATATATCAGCTGTGCGTGAGAATTGTGCTAGTTCAAGGATGGGTACAAAGAAGTCCTGCTGCTACTTTGTCACACTTCTAATGTGAATTTTTATTTTTTTTATTTTACACCCCCAGTATACCAACTTTAAACATATAAATTTAAATTTAAAGATAAATTTAGTGATTTATTAACATTGACATCCATACCTCTGCTCTCTTGTACAATTGAGTGACATGAGAAAAAAAAAGAACCAGCTTAAAAAAATATCTCTCATGGGACTGAAGCAAACCATATGTTCTGCAATAGACTCTGGAACTCCTTCAAGCTACACTCAAGGATGTGCTTATTGTTGACTTTACTAAAGGGAATACTAAAGAAGAATACTAAAAACTATTTTTCCTTAAATACATTTTCTTTCTCACCTGCTAAGATTCCCCTATATCAAATGAGCTAAAGGAAACATTATGAGGCTAATATACAGTGGGGTCCAAATGTCTGAGACCACAATTGAAAATGCTTCTATTTGCATTTTTCTAAATTAATTCAATTGTTTTCAAAACAAATCATATTAGCATCACAATTTGAGTGAGAAGTTGAGTTGAAAAATTTCCATGAATTTCAGAATTTCTTAGTATTTGGTATATCCTCATTTTCAGCCTGATCTCATGAAAATGTGGCGACCATAGGGACATTTTTGCAAAATGACATCATGTTGTTCATTACATGTATCACGGCAGTTCAGAGTTTAAATGTCCATTTTGTGGAGCTAAGAGCAAGTCATTTGTTCCCCCATACAAATTAGGTTAAGGTTAATCGAGTTTTAAATCAACAAAACCTTCCTACCCTAGACCTAACTGATAATGTAATAAAAAGCAAACGTGAGATAAAAAAAGAGATGAGCGCTGGGTTTCCCAAAGCACTAAGTTATCTAAGCATCGTTATCTAAGTAGTATGAAAAAACGTTTGTATATTGACGAGAACTTTGATCTGCTCTAAGATCATTATATGCAACTTAAACGTATTGCAACTTGCATCTTTCAGTTTATCTGAGACAAAGGGACATTTAATAAATTGCATTATTTAATAAAATGTATTTTAATAATTGAAAAGTCATTGTAAACTGTGTAAAAAAATGGTCGAACAAATGCATTGAAATCACTAGACAGACTCCACAGACTGCGAATGCGACGTGATAGATCTAAATTTACAAGATACATACAGTATAAAGTTTAACTGACCTTATTTTATAAGCATAACTATAATGGCAACAGAAATATAATATGTTCTTAAGCAGATTTCTTAACAAGCCATATGTGTGTAAAGTACAGTTTAAAAATTAAATAGGCCAAAATAAATAATTAAAATATGGGTAACAAAGGATATTAGAGAGAGCGTGCAATGAGGCTCTAGTCTCTAGTCATATCAGTCTTAGAGGCTGCTTTATTCTGCATATGTTAAGATCATATGACCAGTCAAAAATTACTCACTTTATCTTAATAATCACCTGTAATTTGTCACTTTCACACAAGGAATTAATTATTCATGGCTGCCTGTGAATTTGTCTATGACATCGGTAACTGAGATTTTCTGTTTTTGCGTGATGCTGCTTAGTGCCATGTTACTGAGTGCAACTTTAAATATTTCATATTCTTGTAACTCCATCATTATTATTTGTTCCTATTTATTCTTATTATTTATTCTATGTTCTTTATATATTGTGTAATTTTCCAAAATTCTAAAACTTCAGGTTCTTTCCAGGTTTAAATTTAATCCCTGATTTTCAGTGTGGTTTAACACTTTGGACCCCCTGCCAAGTTGCTGACAGTTTTAACTTTTTTAACAAAAGTGTTTTACAAAAGAATACGGCAGCTCAACAAATAAAGCACTGTATGTCATTTGTATGATGCATGACACTGACAATGTCACATACTGTACATGTTTTTAGCATTTTGTGTTCTTAAGATCAAACAAAACAGTGTAAAAAAACAACAACCATGTGATCGCAATGTCTCAATGTTTTCTTTCTCTGTTACGATTTCCTTTCTGTCTTAACCTCTCTCACTCTCTGCAGGAGGACCCTGTGTCATTTGAGAGGCAGTACAATGAGTCTCCTGTCCAGGCACTACAAAGAGTAGAGGAGGTTCTGTCCCTCTACTTGCACATCATCACAACCACTGACACTCCTCTTAACTGGACCTGCGAGCAAGAGTACAGCAGCAACACACTCCCTACTGTAACACAGCTAACCACTAACACAGGTGAACACGTGAATGCACATATATATACACACACACACACACACACACACACACACACACACACACACACATCCCTTCAGCAATGATTAAAGCCATATGTTTGCTCTTTGAAAGAGACTGCGTTGGAGTTATTCAGGCAAGATCCTCAGGGGTCCTCCAGCAATGATTTCTACAGGCTGGCCTTCATTGTAGTCTCCATCTGTGGAGGATTTCTCACCCTACTTACTGTCTACTGCCTTCTAGAGAGAAAGGTATGCCATCCCTCTATAAACGTGCCATATGAGCATTTTACTCCAGGTCCAAATCTTATTTTAAGTGTTTAATGTGCAAAACATGTCCTGACATTGTGACCTTCCATAAGATCTCCAAAAAAGTGGGAAACCATTGACCCTTAACCAATGAAATGCAGTTGACTGTTTTTCAGCAGCATTGAAAGACATATAAGTTACAGGTTCTGGGGATTACAAGCTTTTGTTTACACATTTTGATGACAAATAATTACAAACACATTTTTTTGTGTTTTTCTTTTTTTTTTTTTTTTTTTTTTTAAGACTTCCAGCCAGCATAATATGTTTCACCACAATCTGGTATCCATTTGTGATGGTGCAGATGCCTAACAATGACTATTGTATTGTCTCTGCCAAATTCCCGGTTCTTAGAAGTTGGGTGGGATTATTAAAGCAGACATTTGTAGGGGCATAAAATTAATTTTAAGGTACCACTGAAATTCAAGGAAGATTACATTTTTTTTTTTTTTTTTTGTAAAGTTGCACATAATGAAGAGTAACTCAAAAAGGGGTGCAAATATATATACAGATCTCAAAACTACTGTGGAACTTTGTGTTCTCTAGCAAAATCTGTGGTTGAAATGTCAAATTGCAAGCAATTTGGGGAATAACACTTTACACAAGTTGTGTTTTCAGCATTGCGCTTCTGCACGGATGAATCTCATGGTTTGAGGTTACCTGGACATCACATGTGTGCGATCATGACAGGGAGTTACTCTGAGCCGGAGACAAAATTATTTTCATGTTGATATTATGTTATTCTATTAAACATTTAAAACCAGAATTTTACTTGCTTTTATACAGATAAACAACACTTGTATTTATATTTTGAATTAATGAATTTGACACTTCTTGCACTTTTTAGACACGACACTCAAAATGCTTTTACATAATAACCAACCACTAGTTACCAGTATATTTTAATATGATTATTCAAGTGTTTTATCTATTATTAAGGTTTGTATTTTACTGCACTTATCAAAGGAGAAACTCTTGAAATGGTGGATATGAGTTCAATGAGAGACTTATTTTAGGTTATATTGTACTGCCTCAGTTGATAATGCAAGTGAACCGTAATACTACAATAGTATGTCTATGCACTGCACAGTGCACACAATAACACTGTAAACTAAAACCCTAAAACAAGAATTTAATAAAGATGGGGATGAAATATACTTTATTAAACATGAAAATAATATGCGGAAATATGCAATATAAAAATTTACAATTATACGTTTATTCATTTCTTTAGGAGTAAAGTTATAATAGATGGATGGTAACACTAAACAAATTAACGTACATTACTGTGCTATGAAATCGGTACATATTAAACAACTTGAGATGATAATACATTATAAACTGACAGACTATATGCTAAAAGGACACTAAATGATAGCTTTATGCATTTCTGCACCTGGGGCAAAAGAAATGAGAAAACAGCGGCACGCACACTTTTAGGGAAATTACAGCAATGTTATAAAATACTCTGAAGTCATGAATATTAGTGAACATGTTACATCATTATATATCAGCATAATAGCAAGTACAGAACTTTGTCAAATAGTTAACAAAAATCCATCCAAACTGCAGTGATACTGTCCTGAACTGTAACAGTGACTAACTGAACAGCATAGATTCCCCAGCAGGAAAACATGACAGCCGGTACTACTTTTCTGTGTTTACGGACATGACATAATGACATAAGCCTGTGATTTCGTGCCAAATCCGACCCGACAGCTCAAAATACAATTAATTTTTGTAGGCTTACCATAGTGAATTTGAGACATTGTTCTGAACTCTGACTTTGTTCATTTTTTTACAAAAAAATCTTCCTCTAGAGCCTCTGTAGATGGTTTTCAAATTGGTTTCCCAAACACATCCTGCACCTGAGAGTCCCGTCCCAAACTCACACCATTGTTTGAGCCAATACCTGGGTTTCCATCTAAATGTTTTGCATTTCTAAGAGCATTTCTAAAAATTTGACTGAAGAAAATGTGAATAATTGTGTATTTCTATCCACTACGTCTCACGCTAAAATGGCTGCAATGCCCATACACTGCCAGCCTCCTTATACCTGGGAGTGCCCGCTCTCAAATCTGTTCTGGTTGATTGTGAGGACCAACTTTAACGTCCAGCTGTGCGTTAAACACTTCCAAATGTCAAGGGCTATGTTCTAAGAATTGTGTGCCAAGGTGGGACCTTTCCTTGGGCCAGTCACATGGCCCATGGATAGTCACAAGCTATCGCACACCCATAACACGTGCACAAATTGTCAGAACACGTTTTGAGAATAAACTGTTGCCATCACTTAAGTGCATATTTTGCCCTTTGCAAACTAGAAAATCGACCTCGGTCTACCACATACAATTTTATGCAAATTTTGATTTTATGAAATTAAATATGCTACACCCTGAAGTATTTGGCAGAGCCTGGTATAGCAATGACATCATTAAGTTATTTGGGACAAATGTGCAACAGCTTCGCCGACCCTGTGATCTTGACCCAATTTACTGTACCAGGCAAAATGGCTCCAGGTTGTTCAGGTTAGACAAATCAGACTTTTCCAGTGCCCCGTTACAGATTTTCACTTGGATTTAATTAGGCCTTCGAAGGACATTCACCTGATTGATCTTGAGCCACTAGAGTGTTGTCCTTGTGTTAAAGATCACTGCAAGGCTGAAAGATTAACTTTATCGCAAGCATCAGTTTTTAAGCAGAATAAAATAAGTACTTGCATTATTTTCCAGTCCATACTAATGGAAATCAGCCCCACAGCTTGATACTATGATCACCATAATTCACTGTAGGTGTGGGTTTTAGAGGTGTTGGCAGTATTGCGCCACATATCTCACTTTGAATTTTGACTTGAAAGATTTGATCTTCATCTGACCACAGAATTTTTTCCCACATTGGAATGGGTCATTATTTTACTTTCTTGCAAATTCTTTTCACATGACTCTTTTTGAGTAGTGGCCTCTTTTGTGGAACTCTCCCATACAGGCCCTCTTGATATAGTTAACACATACACCTTTAATCTCAACTACAGGACTCTATAGTTATTTCAAAGTGATCATTGGCTTCTCTTTGAGAGTTTTGAGGGATATTTGTTGGTTCCTGATAATCATGCCAGCAATACCCACTAGGACATACAATATAGATATCAACACTTATTCAGTTGATTGAATGCATAGCCTGTCAGTGATCTCAAGTTTATTGTACTTTTAGTCCTCTAAACTGTTCTCTTTAAAGACCCCATGAAATGGCTTGATGTGCACCTTTCCTGTGACATATTTCCTATTGAAATAGAAAGTTTGAGTGGGACCAGTGGTTATATTGGGTTTTGTGAGGTGGCAGAACCCTAAGAGCAGGGTGAGGGTGGTGGGGTTGTGTTGTGTTATACATTGTTTCCCTCTAGTTGAACAGCTTGAAATGGGCAGCGGAGCACGTGTGCCCTTAAAACAGTGCCACTCTAGGCAAATTTAGAGGAACAGGTTCCGACGTGACACAGACTGGACTATTGTTTTCTTTTTAGAATCGAAGGAGCCGGAACACCATGCCAAGGTGCTAGAAAGCCGTTCCGGACCATTATGCTGCAATTTAACCCCTGAGCGGGACATTTTATTGGACAATAAAATAAATAAATAAAAAAAAAGGAGTACACAAGCAAATAGATGGCCTCAAAAGCTAATAAACATATAAGCCACAAAAATATTTTGAAAGGTTCATAATACAATCTATGCTGAAAGGTTTGTTTGATAAGGACAGACTGATGTGATCAGGGACCTTGTTAAAACTAAACATGAGCCATGTTTTTAACGCTGGGAGCCAGAAACAGCACAATGTTTGGAAAACTTTCCCAATAGCTTACTCTTATTATTTGTGGCAGACCTCTGCCTTTCCTGAGGAGGAAGCGAGAACCGGGTGAACAGTCCACATAAGACACTTTAATGCACCACTTTATAGTGTACAAACCCCTCAGTGTACCAAAACATATTGCTTTTCAGCATTACAACCCAGCACAGACACACACACACAAGATTGCTGCGTCTCTCTCTTCCCGTCTGCCGCTGTCTCCTCACTTGAACGTCAGACCGGTGTGGCGCACAGGTAGAACTCGTTCACCACTTATCTCTCCGGCCTTGCTCTGCCCAGACGCCGCTCGGCCATGCCCTGCTTGCCACATTATTATTTAAACACCAATTGAAATAACGGCATCATCTTCTGGTAATTTAGGGTGATGATTATTTCTTCTACTTCTTGATACGACCGTGACTGGGCAGGCATGAAGACATTGTTGTGATCCTAATAATGAAGATTGTTACACTATGCCATCAAGTTTATGCCCACAGTTAATTTGTAACTGCCCTTAAAATTAGTAAAGATGATGATTATTACATTAAGAGCACTTTGTAGAGTTTTTGTTGGATAACCAATGTCACCCAGGCTTGACATTTTTGTTTTTATTCTTACTCTCCTACAGAAACTGCTGAGTCAACTTCAAAGAGCAAGAATGTCATCAGACTGGGGGTAACTTTGCGTGTAACCTTACCATTACCTCGAAACTTAAATGGATAGTATACACAAAAATTAAAATTCTCTCATCATTAACTCACCCTCATGCTATCCCTTATGTGTATGACTTTTTTCTTCTTCTGCAGAACACAGTTGAAGATTGTTAGAAGAATATTTCAGCTCTGTAGGTCCATACAATGCAAGTACTGTAATGGTGGCCAGAATTCTGAAGGTCCAAATATCACAAATGCATTATAAAAGTAATTAATATGACTCCAGAGGTTTAATCAATGTTTTCTGATTAGCACATCTTGCTATTGCAGTCTCTAGGCATGATTATGATTTCAAGCTTGATAACACTTCAAGTCAAGATTTATAGTTAAAAAGGAATTACATTTTAGTCTGTTCTCACCCAAAAACTGACTGAATCGCTTCAGAAGACATTGAGAAACCACTGAAGTTGTATGGATTACTTTTATGCCTTTGTGATATTTGGACCTTCAGAGTTCTGGCCACCATTTACTTGCATTGAATGGACCTACAGAGCTAAAATATTCTTCTAAAAAAACTTAATTTGTGTTCTGCAGAAGAAAAAAGTCATACACATCTGGGATGCCATGAGGGTAAGTAAATGATGAGAGAATTTTCATTTTTCATTTTGGATGAACTATCCCTTTAAAGTTGCTAATACACAATTGTTGTATTTATTTTTTAAAAAATGTATTAGAATGCTTTGAACATATAACCTAGGGTCAGTGGTTGCTCAGCAGTTAAAGGCTCTGGGTTACTGATCAGAAGATCGGGGGTTCAAGCCCCAACACTGCCAAGCTGCCACTGTTGGGCCCTTGAGCAAGGCCCTTGACCCTATCTGCTCCAGGTGCACCGTTTCATGGCTGACCATGCACTCTGACCCCAGTTTAGCTGGGTAATGTGAAAACAAAGAAATTTCACTTTATATATGAAAATGTATAATGTGTGACAATAATAAAGGCATTCTTCTTCTTCTTGTAACCTATATGCAAAGTAATATCTAAATTTCTCAATTACAGATCACAAGTTGTTGAAAACTTTGAAGCAGAAGAGCAAGAATGTAAGTATTTTATGAAAACTTAAACCATTTTTAAGAGCTTGATTTCATATCTATTTCAAAAGTGACAAACAAATAACTTAATGGTCATATAAATCACTCAATCCTTAATTAAATTGTAGCACAACTTTGGAATTTGAAAAATAAATACTGTATCTACCATTCTGAAAAGACCAGCATTGCTAGGCATCAGCATACAATTTAAGTCAGAAGTTTACATACACTTAGGTTGAAGTCATTAAAACTAATTTTTTAACCACTCCACAGATTTCATATTAGCAAACTATAGTTTTGGCAACTCGTTTAGGACATCTACTTTGTGCATGACACAAGTAATTTTTTTCAACAACTGTTTACAGACAGATTGTTTTGACTTGTAAATTGACTATATCACAATTCCAGTGGGTCAGAAGTTTACATACACTAAGTTAACTGTGCCTTTAAGCAGCTTGGAAAATTCCAGAAAATGATGTCAAGCCTTTAGGCTATTAGCAATTAGCTTCTGATTTGCTAATTGGAGTCAATTGGAGGTGTACCTGTGGATGTATTTTAAGACCTACCTTCAAACTCAGTGCCTCTTTGCTCATGGGAAAATCAAAAGAAATCATGAAAAAAAATTGTGGACCTCCACAAGTTTGGTTCATCCTTGGGAGCAATTTCCAAATGCCTGAAGGTACCATGTTCATCTGTACAAACAATAGTATGCAAGTATAAACACCATGGGACCACGCAGCCATCATACTGCTCAGGAAGGAGACACATTCTGCCTCCTAGAGATGAATGTAGTTTGGTGCGAAAAGTGCAAATCAATCCCAGAACAACAGCAAAGAACCTTGTGAGATGCTGGTGGAAATAGGTAGACAAGTATCTATATCCACAGTAAAACAAGTCCTATATCGACATAACCTGAAAGGCTGCTCTGCAAGGAAGAAGCCACTGCTCCAAAACTGCCATAAAAAAGCACATGGGGACAAAGATCTCACTTTTTGGAGAAATTTCCTCTGGTCTGATGAAACAAAAATTGAACTGTTTGGCCATAATGACCATAGTTATGTTTGAAGGAAAAAAGGTGAGGCTTGCAAGCTGAAGAACACCATCCCAACTGTGAAGTATGGGAGTTGCAGCATCATGTTGTGGGGGTGCTTTGCTGAAGGAGGGACTGGTGCAATTTACAAAATAAATGGCATCATAAGGAAGGAAAATTATGTGGATATATTGAAGCAACATCTCAAGACATCAGCTAAGAAGTTAAAGCTTTGTCATTTACATACCTCCAAAGTTGTGGCAAAATGGTTTAAGGACAACAAAGTCAAGGTATTGGAGTGGCCATCACAAAGCCATGACCACAATCCACTAGAAAATTTGTGGGCAGAACTGAAAAAGCGTGTGTGAGCAAGGAGGCCTACACACCTAACTCAGTTACACGAGTTCTGTCTGGAGGAATGGGACAAAATTCCAGCATCTTGTTGTGAGAAGCTTGTGGAAGGCTACCCAAAATGTTTGACCCAAGTTAAACTATTTAAAGGCAATGCTACCAAATACTAACAAAGGGTATGTAAACTTCTGACCCACTGGGAATGTGATGAAAGAAATAAAAGTTGAAATAAATAATTCTCTCTACTATTATTCTGACATTTCACATTCTTAAAATAGTGATCTTAACTGACATAAACATGGAATGTTTTCTATGATTAAATGTCAGGAATTGTGAAAAACTGAGTTTTAATGTATTTGGCTATGGTGTACGTAAACTTCTGACTTCAACTGTATGTTGTGTTTTGAATGCTGACATTGGATGATGTTGTCCCCCTCAGGTATATTAAATAGATTTACTAGCAAGGCTACCCTGGTCAACCAGCTGGTCCAGGTTGGTTTGTGCTGATTTGGTGCTTTCTCTGGACTCTCTCTCTTAACAAAGTGACTTAAAAGAAATTGAACAATATCCAGCAAGCCAAACACTGTAGGGTGATGGACTTGAATGGATGAGTGTTTCTGCAGGTTTCCTCTTTTGGAATCTAGACACTGCTCTTGGGTGAACTTCACCTACCTCAAGATTACCACTATAATATTTTACAGTTAAATTATTTGATATATAAATCTACTAGTGCCAGACTGATATATCGGTCAGCCAATATTAGCCTTTCACCGATATATCCATGTCGGTGTAAATGTTTACCGATATTCGCAGATATGAAAACTTTTTTTCCAGAACATATAATGCAGAAAACAATGCTTTAGAATTGGTATCATTACGTAGTTTGTCCAGCAGGGTGATCTCCGACTCCATTGTTTACAGAGCTGACTCTGAACTGACAGTGGCTCTGCAGACAGGGCGGAGTTAGGCGTAGTTAATCTGTTTGCTGTGTTAGCCAGCTATAGTTTATCAGTGCAGTAAGTAATGTAGCAGATTGAAAGGTAAACATCAGAGCATCTTTTTGCAGCTCAGCAGACAATGGTGCAGTGTTGGATTGTGTCTGTTGAGTGTTGATTTCACGCTATGTTGTTACCTAGTTGGTGAGATGAAATGCTAGTCCATCTTTTACTCTCTGTGACAAAGAGCTTATAGCTAACTAGCTAACCAGGTAGCTACTTTCATTGCTTATCAGCTGAGTGGAAGATAATGCATAAACATGTATTCACCAAACTGTTTTGTTCAGGATTTACAGTTTGGTACCCCCTTCAACTGAACAATTCCAGTTGTTGCATTTATAAAATATAATATCTAAAAGTCTGGTTTTCCACTATTTCAAGTTTCCCCTGAACTTGTATAGCAGAATACGGTGTAACACTGCTGCCGCTGTTTATCTCTTGACTCGGCAGTGTTAATATAGTCAGCATTTGACTGATACTAAACAGTACTTATGTTTATTTAGCTATTTATTTTATTTGAATTTATTCTTTATTTTAATGGTCAGCAACTGACTGATACTAAACATACAGAACTGATATTTTTTAAAGCTATTTATTGTATTTTTATTTATTCTTTATTTTCTCAGTGTTCATTTCTAGAATTTGTTGACAGTGTATAATAATAATGTAAAATATTCTTTGATAAAAAATATTTAAGAAAGCAGCCTTCTGAATACATTTGCATAGTCATATCGGTGCAAAATTGGTGAACAATCCACATAGAAAAGGTCTGTTTTCATTCCAGCTCAAAAATTTACTATGTTGGCCACCATATCGGTAATCTGTGAATTTTCCCCCTCTAAAATCAGTATTGGTCTCAAAAATCCCATATCGGTTGGGCTCTAAAATCTACAGTTACATTTTGGGTACCTCTTGTAAACCTTGTAGTGCACCCCACCCCTTGACCCTGGACCAATAGTAACTAGCTGCCTTGACAACAAACTTGTACTTGCTTCCAATTAGGTTCCTTGCTAATGGTGTTTCTTCTTTGCTGCAACTTCAATTTTAGTTACTAGTTCTACCCATGATGTGCTCAATATAACAGCCTGATAAATTGTTAATGCTACTTGCATCAGATTGTCTTTGAATGGTCTGTGTACATACCATCCGAGGCTGAGACTATTGTAATGGTAAATGCAGAATTTGAGGTACATTCTTGGGTCCAGTTTCTGTTGCCAAGTTCAGCTGCTTTTAGTGGTTTGATTTAATGTGGAGCAATAATTTAGCGTTCTCATCACGCTCCCTGCCAGCTCTGATCCGGTCTACTGGAATTCAGAGCTGCGAATGATTCTACCAGCAGACCAAATTCTAATATAAATCCTGTTCACATGCCACAACAAATAGAAGACTCAGACGTGGCGATGTACAGTGACTTTCAAGCCATTGGACCGAATCTCTGAGTTCTACAGCTCAACGTCGAAGGTCTCTCAGCAGCCAAACAATCTCTCTTCAGCACCACAGCCCATCGACATAAAGCAGATGTAATATGTCTGCAAGAGACACATGAAGAGAACCAGATTGCTGCACAGTATACCTTAGAAGGATACAATCTAGTCTTATCAACATCCCATGCTAGATTTGGTTGTGAAACATATATTCAGTCCGACATCACTGATGCCTCTCCAATCTCATCATCTAGCATTTGTGACATCATCAAGGTCGGAGCCTTCAAGATCACCAATGTCTAAAAGTACCCCAATGCACAGTGGGACAAGATCATGCTCCCACTTATCGAACACCCTGGGATATGTGGGCAACAATTACCAACCACAGCGAAGCTCAACTCCACTCATTCCAGCTGGAAATGTTGGAGCCTTTTATGCCGACTGGGTGCCGCCAACCCAAGCCCGACCTGCAGTTTGTCCAAACACTGTGTCTAGTCACCTGCTAAAAATAGCAAAGGCCCCTCTGAAGAACTAGCATAAGTGCGAGGTGAGTGGAGGCAATATTGCCACCAAACATCCGTTGGACTTAATGACAGCATCCCAGAGGCATTCTCAATGTTGGAACTTGATGCAGCCTTTCATAACGTGAAGTCAGGCACAGTAGCAATATATTATAATATCCTTCCAGAGTTCCTCCAGCAGCTTTGCCCAAAGGAAATTACCTGGTTTGTAGCCTTTTATATTCTAGTTGCAAGGATCCATACAGTGCATTCAGAAAGTATTCAGACCCCTTAATTCTTTTCACATTTTATTATGTTGCAGCCTTATGCTAAAATACTTTCATAATATCATATTGGTGTGGTGTTGGTGTAGTGGACTAAAGCACTGAACTGGTAAGCAAAAGGTTGTTGGTTCAATTCACACAGCCACCACCATTGTGTCCTTGAGCAAGACACTTAACTCCAGGTTGCTCCAGGGGGATTGCCCCTGTAATAAGTGCACTGTAAGATAAAAGCGTCTGCCAAATGCGTAAATTAAATTAAATTAAATTAAATTATTTTATACTCCATACCCTACAATGACAAAGCAAAAAACAGATTTTTGATAACTTTGCAAATGTATAAAAAAATTTGAAATATCACATTGACATAAGTATTCAGACCCTTAACTCAGTACTTAGTTGAAGCACCTTTGGCAGCGATTACAGTCTTTTTGGATATGATGCGACAAGCTATGCACACGTGGATTTGGGGATTTTCTGCCATTCTATCAGAAAGATTCGGAACAGCATAGCATAAAGGGAATGACAATTTATTGATGGACAATAAAATAATAAAGTCTTTTGGCAAAAGCCCCCATCTGATGGTAAACTGTCAAATCCTGCCGGGGAAGGTAGCAGGGGCAAGGAGCCTAACCCAAAAATAATTTAATACTAGGACCCCGGATGTAATCACATGTTTTCTTTTCACTGTGATGTAAATGGAAGATCCTATACCATGTGCATCATTTGTGCAATACTCTTACAAAAGGATAACAATACTAATGAGGAAAATGAGGGAGGGGAGCATCGTTTGTGATGTTTGATGCATTAGAGCCCTGCCTTGGGTGAGCATTTGGTTGTGAAATACCCTTGACAAGAGTAACCAAAGCTTATGATATATATGAGCCCTGAATTGGACAAACATTTGGTTGTGCAATACCCTTGACAAGAGTAACCAAAGCTTATGATATATATGAGCCCTGAATTGGGCAAACATTTGGTTGTGCAATACCCTTGAAAAGAGTAATGAATGCTGTATTTAAGCCCTGAATTGGGTGAGCATTTCATCATGCAATATTCTTGAAAAGAATAACCAAAACTTGTAACGTATTTTGGGGAAGGGGAGCATTGTTGTGCAATACCCTTGAAAAGGGTAGCAATGCTTGGAGAGAATGAAGGAGGGAAACATTGTTTGAGCAATACCCTTGAAAAGGATAACAGTGCTTGGAGGAGTATGAGGAAGGGAGTGCATAGCTTTTTTTTTATTCTACCACCACCAGAAGTGAAAGAGAATTGTACCTTTGATGCGTTGCTTAATATTAGCGGAGCTTTGTTGATTGAATGCAGGTTGGGACATATGTATGTCTTGTATTATGAAGACGACCATTGTCCCAGTGTCTTAATGGAAGACTCAGGAAGTCCTTGTGAAGCAGCTGCTCTAGTGGCTCCTATCCCGAAGGAATAGCCAGAATACAATTGAGAGGAGAGACCACAACGCATAAGCATATCGGTAAGATGAGATGCGAACCAATGGCGAGTCATGGGGTCCCCTGAAGAATTAATTTTTTGTAATTAATATTTTTTATTGATTCATATGTACATGACAAAGAAAAACCCAACACATATACAAGGAATCAAAATGTTACATACAAACCCCACTAATACAATCCCACCCTGACCCCCAACGAACACCCCTGTGGTCCCACATAACACAAACACATACACACACACACAAAAAAATATATAAACATACATAATTAAACTAAACTACACTCTCCACATCTCCTCCCTGACAGTCCCCCCAAAAAACTAAATAATTGCCCCATTTTTTAACAAATAAGTCCCTAAACCCCAGCCTTCTACTTACCAATTCCTCAAATGCAGCTACCCTCCCCATTTCCACACACCACTCTGAAAATGAGGGTGCTCCATTTTACTTCCAACCCCTTCAAATTATTTGCCTACTGTTCATGAGACTGGTCAGAACCCAATTTTTAATGTGATTATCCTCCAAATTTATGACTGCCCCATCACCCAAAATACAGAGCCTGGGACAAAGTAAAATTTGAATGCTCAAAACGTCACACAAATAATTCTGAACCTTTAATCAAAAATCTTGGATCTTAACACACCCCCAAAAGACATGGGTTGTGTCTCCAACTTCTGATTAGCATCGCCAGGAAGTGGGTGTGTCTTTAAGACCAAGCCTACATAATCTAGAGGGGGTCCAATAAAATCTATGTAAAATCTTAAATTGCATAAAGCGAACCATTGCATCTCTAGATGCAGACTTTACATTTTTTAGAATCCTTGTCCACACTCCTTCCTCCAATTACAAATTTCACAACTTTCTCCCATAATCTCTTGACAGACGTTAAAGCTCCATCCCCCAGACTCTGAGTTTGCAGGGAATAATACACTGATGCCTCATGACTTTTTCCAAAAGCAGCAATCACCTCTCCCAAAGCACCTGCCGGGGTGGGGGGGTGCTACTCCCAAAAACAGTACAGAGCATTTGGCACAGCTGTAAATACCTATAAAACTGAGATCTGGGAATCCTAAAATGATGACCTAAATTCTCAAAAGATCTCAACACTTCACTCTCATACAGGTCGCCGAGTGTAGTAACTCCCTTCCCAATCCACTCTGACCAACAGAAAGGGGACTTGTTGATACATAATTTGGGGTTCAGCCATATGCTTTAGGCAACATTTAAATAAATGTCAGAATTAAATACTCTGGCCACTCTTGTCCAAATCACGTGCAAATGTGAAATAATGGGGTGTGACTAAACTTCTCCGGTTAGTTTGATAGAAAGGCTTTGCAATGGCAAAATAGGGGCAAGGACTTCCTGTTCAACAGAAAACCAGGAAGGGGCTCTTTCAGGTGGAAGCGACCAATGAGCCAAATGCCTGAGACCGAACGCATAATAATACACATAATAATGAAACAAAATCTTGGGTAGGCCTAGCCCACCTTTGTCAATCGGCCTATGTAATTTGTTGAAATGTAGTCTGGGAAGTTTACCATTCCAAATGAAGGTCTTCGCAAAGCTATCAAATTGCTTGAAATAAGAGAGGGGGACATCTATAGGAGTGACTGTAGCAGGTAGTTGAATTTTACAGTTCATTTTAATAACATTAACCTTCCCAATCATCAATAAATTTAATGAAGCCCACCTGTCCACATCATTTGAAAACCTTTTTATTAAAGGGTCAAAATTTACTCTAACTAAATCACACAAATTTGCTGGGAATAAAATACCCAAATACTTAATGCCATGTTTGGGCCTCTGGAAGGCACCCGGCTGAAAAATCGTTACCAGGCAGTGCACTGTCAGAGCCAAAGCTTTGGATTTAGACCAACTGACTTTGTATCCTGAGAATTTGGAAAAGGAATTAATAATTCTGTGGAGGCAAGGCATAGATCTAGTAGGGTCAGAGACAAATAATAAAATATCATCTATGTAAAGCATAAGCTTATGCACCACACCTCCTGCCATCACCCCTGGAAAATCCTCCTCCTTTCTTATTGTGGCTGCTAATAGTTTCAGGGCAAGACAGAACAATAATGGGGAAAGAGGGAATCCATGCCGAGTGCCCTTATTCAGAGTAAAATAATCTGAAATTAATCCATTTGTTTGTACCACTGCTACAGGGTGTCTATACAGTAACATAATTCAACCAATAAATGTACTCCCGAACCCATACATTTCCAAAATCTTAAAAAGATAATCTCATTCTACCATATCAAACGCCTTTTTGGTGTCAAGTGAGTGGCAGTGACCGGAGACTGATCATTCGCTACTGACCACATGATATTGATGAAATGCCTAATGTTATCAGAAGAACTACGGCCCCGAATAAACCCCAGCTGATCTATATGTATAAGAGATATCATAACTTTACTTAACCGGTTAGCCAAAATGTTTACATCTAGCTGGATCAGGGAAATTGGATGGTAACTTTTATACTCACTTGGATCTTTGTCCTTTTTAAGAATCAGACTGATCCGGGCTTGTGTCATGGTTGGGGGAAGCTTTCCATTCTTTAATGATTCCGTATAAACTTCTAACAAAAGTGGAGCCAATTCTGTAGCATAAGATCTAAAAAATTCAGCGGCAAAACCATCTGGCCCCGGAGCCTTGCCTGTAGGTAAGGCCTTAATTACCTCGTCAAACTCCACCAAGGTTATCTCAGAACCAAAATAATTTTTTTGCTCAGTCGTCAATTTAGGGAGTTCTAATGGTTCCACAAATTTTCTAATATCTTCATCAGTAGACGAAGATGTGGAACTATAGAGATCAAGATAGAACTCTTTAAAGGCATTATTAATATCAATGGCCAAGGTAAAAATTTCACCACCAGCAGATTTCACTGAGGGATTGGTAGAAAAAGACTCTCTCTGCTTTATATATCTAGCCAAAAGCTTTCCTGCTTTGTCCCCTGACTCAAAGTATTGTCTGTCTTGCCCTGAATAACCAAAACTCCACTTTCCGCGACAAAATAGTATTATATCTGTTTTCAATCGGGTCAATTCTGAGGCCTGACGACATTCGGGGCTTCAGCTCTGCCTCTGCACTTTTAATATTTCCTTCCAACTCCACGAGTTCTCGTGCTTTGGATTTTTTGATGAATGAGGCATACTGTATGATCCGACCCCTAAGAACCGCCTTAAGTGCCTCCCAAGCCACGCCCACAGAAGATACTGAGGACCAGTTGGTCTCCATATAAACACTGATTTCAGTCTTTAACATTTATTGGAAATCAAGATTTTGCAACAGGGATTCATTAAAGTGCCAACTATATGATTTCTTCTTCTCCATATGTGGCAACATCTCTAAATTCACCAGGGCGTGATATGAGACTAAGATGTTTCCAATTGAGCAATCAACAACAGATGAAATGAGGGACTTAGATATTTAAAAAAAAATCTATTCTAGAATAAATTTTATGAAAATTTTTATAGTCCCAACCAGATGGGTTCAAAAGTCGCCAAACATCTGCAAGACCAAGATTTTTACACATCCTATGAAACGTCAATGTTGCTCAAGGGGGCTTACACACTTTTGCTTCACTATGATCAAGGACTGAGTCCATCAAAAGATTAAAGTCTCCTCCCAATATTATATCATGAGGGGTGCCAGCGGCTTGCAACATTCCATCAAGATCAATAAAAAAGCCCTGATCAGCAACGTTAGGCACGTAAATATTAGCCAAAACCAACCTTTGCCCCTGAATTTCTGCTAAAACAATAATGATTCTCCCTAATTTATCTTTAATCTGTTTGAGAGATTTGAATTGCTGATGTTTACTTATCAATGCAATGACTGCCCTACTCTTACTTGAGCCAGCACTAAAGAAAACATGCCCACCCCATATCTTCCCAATTTTTTCAGCTTCCTGCGGGGAAAGATGCGTTTCTTGAAGAAACACTATCACATTTCTTACGCTTAAGAAAATAAATAACCTTCCTTCTTTTTATGGGGTGCCCTATCCCATTCACATTCCATGTGGAGAAAGATAACCCACTCATAATAACATTTGACATTTTGATATAATAGACAAAATAAATTGTGTTAAAAACAAGATTATACAGACCACATTCCAACATTAGTGCAACAATAAAACCCTGAACCCCACCCTCCCCCCCCGAATCAAACAAACAGAAAAAAGAAAAATGTGTGCTGACAGCGCCAACCGGTGTCAATCCCTCTAAACACAAAAGGCCCATGTACGCTTACGAGAGCCTCCGTGACAACTTTGCCATCGGATTATTCAAGTCCGGTGCTTCTGCACAAATTTTGTAAGGCAAAATTACATAACAGAAAATACTTTGTAAAACAAACCCCAGCCAATAGGCAGAATAAACACAAAGAACATGTAGATTCATTCACAGAACTGTCTCGAAGGTGTGTTCCTCCACAAAACAAATTCCAACTGATATAAAGCCGTTCAGTTTCCTCTGACAGACAAACAAGTGTTCAGTGAGCCGGCTGTTTATGAGTGCAGCAGATGATGTAATCATTCCAATGTCCCACAAGAATACTCCACAAAACAAACTCCAGCCAACAGGAGGCATAAGCGCAAGGAACGCACAGATTCATCCACAACTGTTCCGAAGCAGTGTTATTCCACAAAGCAAACTCCAGCCGCTAGGCAGAACCAGCATAAAAAGAAACAAAACATGCTTCCCGGTTCCTCGGATGGTCAAGAGTCAAATTCACTCGGAGGCCGCATGAAAAAATACACCATGACTTACTCATTCCATCAAATTTATAAAAGACATCCTTTGTGTGGGCATGTAGAAATTTTGCAGCCATCCCCAGCATCCACTCTCGATCTGGCCAGGAACCCCAGTGCAAAAGCGATCCTCCGTCAATGCAAAAGTTTCTTGAAGGTGAAGTGTTATTCCACAAAACAAACTCCAGCTGCTAGGTTGAACCAACACAAACAGAAATAAAAATGGCACACAACTTCCTCCGACAGTCGAGTGTATGTTCAGTGAGTCAATCCACTCACATGAGAAACACCAAATGGCTTACTCACTCCAATGTATTTATGAAGGACAGTGCTTCTTTGGGACACATAAATACTTTGCGGCCATCCTTCATATCAATTCTCAGTTTGACTGGAAACATCAGTGCAAAAGCGATCTTCCGTTGATGCAAGAGTTTCTTACACTCCTTGAATCGATCACGTTACTCTAGTCGAATTCGCAAAATCCGGGAACAAGAAAATATTGTGATTCTTCCAAGAAAGCTTTCCTTTGCTCCTCGCCTCAAACAACATGAGATCTTTATCGGATGATCTCAGAAATTTGGCCAGAATTGATCGGGGACTGCTTCCCTCAGCAGATCTGCATGCCGGGACTCTGTGAGCTTGCTCGATTTCCAGCTTATGGCCTGTTATGTCGAGCAGACTCGGGAAGAGCTCATCTAGGAATTTCACCATATCTCTGCCTTCTTCATGCTCAGGAATTCCAACAATCCGTATATTATTTCTTCGGCTCCTATTTTCGAGATCTTCCAGTTTTTCCAAAATGTTTCTCATGTCAATTTTGGTCGCAGGCAGATTAGCAGATAATTTCCTTTCTGATGACTCCAGATAATCAATCCATTTCTCAATTTCTGCCACTCTTGTAACCAACTGGAATTTTGTTTCCATCGCCATAAATGATCGACATATTACAGAGAGACCCTCCAAGTCAGCAACAACCTTCATCAGCATCACAGACATGTTGGACAGTTGGCGTTGAATCTCTCCCGCCGCGCCATCCAAATGGAGTCCCCGGTCTGCAGGCCCATCAGAGGTTTCAGCTTGAGCACGTAAGCGTCTTTTAATGTCTCCAGAGGATTTTGACTTCTTTGCCATGTTTACCTCAAAGATCAAATATGTAACTAGGTGTATCGAACCTCACCGGATAACATGAAAATAATAAAAAACTAGAAAAGTGCACAGAGCTCGTCGCTCACACGTCTGCTCCTCGAATGGCGTCACATGACCTTCCCCCTGAAGAATTAATAAATAAGGGGGAGGCAGCTGAAGTGTGAGGCTGTGACTTAAGATAATTTATCATTGAGGCATATGGGCAAAAGGAATTGTTGGGAATTTTAGATATTGTAATGGTGCGACCATGATCTAAACTATCAGTTTTAGAATATTTAAGAAAAAAAATTATTTTATTTTTTTGGGAGAAAAAGAAATATCAGAAAAAGTTAAATGTCGAGAGGGCAAGAAAACTAGAGAATATGACGTGAATTCCACACATCTCAAAAAGCCGTAAAATGCCATGAGAAAAACTGCCTCTAAAAGAATGTCATAGAATTTAGAAAAAAGCCTCCTCTGAGAGTGGAAATAAGGAGGTGTAGAATATCGAAAGTGATAAGAAACATACATACAGGAATGGTAAGGGAGATTTTTCTGATACCTTTTAGAATTAGCTGGATTGATGAAAAGGAGAAAAGACTAGGGAATTCGGGTGAATAACATCTAGCGTGAAACTGAATTCCCACCACCATTTATTAATGGATGGTTTCAATACTCAGATGTTAAAACAGAAAGCAATGAAAGCACAGACAGTTGACACTAACACTGGAAATAAAGGGGTCTTGTGAAAGTTGCAAAATGAATAATATCGAAACCAAGTGGAATCTTAAGCTTTGAGCTTAGAGGCAATACCATGCCTAATCAAATCTTTAGTGGAATCTAGCTGGGGCCAAAGGGATGGGCTTAGTCAAGCAGAAGGTCTGCTAATGGAGGACACGGCAATGGGAGATCGTTGGCTGATGGGCAGAGGTGACAAAACTCCTGAAAATGAAAGTGAGACAAAGAGTCAGCAATGGAATTGTGAAAACCAGGGATGTGTTGCGCTGTATGAAATTACAATTAATGCTCTACCAAGTAAGCCATCTCAGTAGAGACATGATCATACCACAAGATCAACCTTTGATTATTGCGATGACGGCTGAGTTGTCGCAATAAACAACAACATGTTTGCATGACCACTGGGAGCCCCACTGGAAAACGAATCGCTAACTAGCTCTTTAAAGGGATCATGAATTGGAAAATCAAACTTACAATGATATCATGACATATAAGAGTTCATAGCACTATAAAAACATACTTTTTTTTTTTAACCAAAGTGGCAAAATGACTTGTTCTCTATTTGCACCTCACTAATACGTCATACATCAGCACAGGCCAGCCTCTGCATAAACAGATCAATGGCTACTTTATTGTCGACACTGCTTAGGCCCGCCCACCGGTCTTGCCGTTAGAGTAGAGCAGTGAGATTATTTTTGGAGCAACAGGAGGGGTGTCATGATGACCACGAAGATGTGAAGATGTTGTGCAGTGCCAGATTGTGGGAAACTAGATTTCTTGCATTTGCTTCGCAAGGATCCCAACATTAAGAGTGGCTGACTTTTATTTTTAATTCACAGATCGCATCTGTAAGAACATGTTTGTTTGCTCACTTCATTTTACAGATGATTCTTTCACAAACAAGACACAGTTCGAAGCAGGCTTTGCAGTAAAAGGTGATGCAGTGCCAACTATATTGGACCCGACAGGGATGTCGCAACAAACAAGTGTGAGAATCCAGTTAACTGTTTTGCTTCATATGTTACAGACTGTTAGATGTGTACTGAGTATTTGATTTGATCCTAGTGATTTTAGACGCTCGTGTATTAGTTTTAATGCACAGGGATCTCTAAGCAGCATATATTTTCTTGTTCTGTTGGCATGATGGCACAATTGCCACAGATGCACCTAAAACGTATCGATATCAATATATTTAGACAATCCCTTTCCTTTTTAATGAAAACATGACTCATTGTAATGAACAACATATGCGTTTGTCACTACACTGAATACATTATGAATGATGATTATATGACGAACGACAGTGCGACAAACACTTACATGTTGCATGGTAAGTGTATCCTTTCACAGTTATAAATGTGATAGCACCATGTATTTACACTTTATTTGGTACTGTCATGCATTACTCAGCATTTGTAAAACACAGAAATGTTTCACCGTTGGAAAATGCTCCAACTATGTAACAAGATAAACACCATTGTGTCGTGTCTTGGTTTAAACAACAATAAAAGTAATACCTATTACACAAATAGACAAGTAAATTACAGTGATTACTTACCACGCTGTCACAGACTGCTTTTGACTTTTCTTCAAATTCGGGATCAGACTCTGGCTCAAAAATGTATGGATGAATTCCTCCGATTGTCATTTTTTTTAGCCAAGTTTTCGAAACATCCCCACACGCGCATAATGGCGGGGGCGTTTACACTTTTCCACATGCAAAGATGTTACCCAATCACAGCAGTGGGTGTTCACACTGAAGTCTTCAAGAACACATGCCCCAAAAAATGAGTATTTGAATCAGAGGCACAAAAACTGGACAGAAAATGACCAATTATTCCTAAATTATGACTACTTTTAATGAAAAAAAAAAAAAAAAAAAAAAACACACACATTCATTATAAGTGGACCTCAAGGAACATTATAAAATAAAATACAAATCCAATTCATGACACCTTTAAATTCTGCTGGTCCGCTCCCCATGAACCACAGCCCATCAAATTAGCCCCCAGAGCCGATAGAGGGAGCTGCGTCAATGAAAAAAAGACTGACGGGAATATGATTATAGAAATAAGAAATGCCATTCCATTGTTTGAGAAACATGGACCAAAAGGTAAGGTCAGATTGACAGCCTTCATTTAGGGTAACCTTATCTGACAAGTTAGCCAAGGAATGGGCTAAGGTGAGAAGGCAGGAGATGAATGAACAGCCTTGGGGTATAACACATATTGCAAAATTTAGAAGTTCTGAAGGGGCCAATGAGGTATCTTTTACTCAGTTCATTTTGCAACAAGTCAGAAACTACAGTAGGTTCATTAACAGCTGATTGTACATTTTTAGAGAATAAAGATTTGGTAATAGGAGAAAGAACTCCGACCCGAAATCCTTGTGATATCCCAGTTAAGAGCTAATTTACAAACGTGGTGTCTGGGTGGGAAGATAGAAAGTGAGAGAGAGCAGGTATATTTATTGGAGTGGAGGGGATGAGTTCATTTTACGGAAGGGGAAATCCCCATCTTCCCCGCGTTGGTCTGAACCAGCGAGGGCACACAGACTTCTGATGGGGGTCTTTGCAAACGCTACATACATGGGGGGGGGGGGGGGGGGGACAATTAGGAAACATGCAAACAGCTTCACTGAAATTATTGCAAATAGGAGTAGTATTGAAATATTCGATTAAGCATCCTCTCTTGTCCATATGTCTTACTGCATTGTCTCTAGGAGAAGTGTAGGGTACAGCAGCGGCGCAAAATTTTTTGGGCACATGTCAGCAGAGTGGCCGTGAGAGCGGCAAATAGAGCAAGTGAGCGTGCGGTGTCTGCCGAAATGCCTTATAAGGAGTTCCGTGTCGGTAACAGACCAGTCCAGTCTATAGTTGAGTTGGGTAATGAACATAGTGGATTTTGTGGAAAAGGATTTGTGGTATTTGTAAAATAAAGTTACTCCATACCTCTGATTGACTTCCGCTATCATAGCTAAATAGCAGTTAAGTTCTTCCCTCCGCTCAGGAAAAGTGCTGCAGATAACATCTCTGTAAATGCAAAAAGCAACCACAAACCTCTTGGTTCAGATGACTTGAGAACTGCTGCTACGTCTCCGCAAATCCCCCAACCCATGATTGCATTCAAGACATGGGAGTATGAGGAACTGGTTGTTCTAAACTTCCATTTAAGAATTATGGAGGTCACTGTGCCCTTTGGAAACTTCAATGCAGCTAAAACATTTTTGAAGCCTTCCCCAGATCTGTGCCTCGACACAATTGTCTCTGAGCTCTTCCTCTGACCTCATGCCTTGGTTTTTGCTCGAATATGCATTTTCAGCTGTGTGACCTTATATAGACAGGTGTGTGCCTTTCCAAATCATGTCCAATCAATTGAATTTGCCACAGGTGGACTCCAATCAAAGTGTAGAAACATCTTAAAAATGATCCAGAGAAATTGGATGCACCAGAGCTAAATGTCAAGTGTCATAGCAAAGGGTCTGAATACTTATGTCAATGTGATATTTCAGTTTTTTCTTTTTAATAAATTTGCAAAGTTTTTTTTTGTCATTATGAGGTATGGTGTAGATTGATAAAAAAATAAAAGAATTCAAAGTAGAGCTGCATGATAATGGGTAAAATGATAATCACAATTATTTTGTTTAAATCACGATTATTAATCACGATTATTCTGCCCTTTTATTTTTATTTTTTTTATTGCAGGACTGCACTATTTGGAAAAAATAAAAAATACTGCTGTGATAGCTTTGATATTTTTTTCTGAAATAAACAATAAAATTACATTAAACGGCAGCTCTCGTGTTGAACAAGGTGTTAAAACTACAAACAAGTAAATTATTCTTTTTTATCAAAATTAAGTCATGTTTTGCCCACGCTTTACTTCCAATTTAAGGGTTTTTACTCTTAAGTTCTATTTAAAAAATTATTTACTTTATTATTATTATTATTATTGCAATAAACAGTAGTAATATATTTCTGTAATAATTTAGCAGGCGGCAATGCTAAATGGTCTCAAGCCTTTACTTGATGTAAAAAAATAAAAATAAAAAACTGAAGGAAGTGTTGTTTCTGTTGACAAGTTTTGGCAGGCTCTGGTGCTCCATCTAAACATGGTGAAATGCTCTCATCTCCTCCTCGACCCAAAAAACCCTGGTGCCATAGGTATACTTCAGATTTTTTTAGTCACTTGTAATGGCCAAACATACCTGAAATTACACGAATGTGCAATGAGGTAAATCTGGAGCGCTTTTTAGCACGGTCAACACGCGTTAGTGACGCACACGAAACAAACCAAACTCAGAGCACAGCTAGGGTGATCATACGTCCTCTTTATCCTGGACATGTCCTCTTTTTCGGACCTTAAAAAAGCATCCGGCGGGATTTCTAAATTTGCGAAAATGTCCAGGATTCGTCTTTATTTGCATTATGATGTGCATCTGGTCTAATACTTCATTGTGTGTGCGTACATATTTGCATTGCTTTAACCCCTCTTTTTAAGTCCCACCTTCTCACACACCAATTGTAATATATATATTACACAGATCACAGTCCAGATGCACTCTAAACTTTCCAAACAACTTCAGGTGATGTAGATCGCAAAGTATAAGGGAATTATAAGGCAAAAATACAAAAGAAGTAAATACAGAAGCACTCTCGTTGTGGAATAAGTGGAGCTGGAGCTGCCACTCTGCTGAAACAAAACTAAATAACCACAAACTCTGAAACTGGCATTTCTCTGTGCGGTCAGTGCCTCTTCTATGAGATGCGTGAATGTCCCGATCTAAGGGGGAGAGATTGAAACTGCACCCGGCTGATTCACACTCTGTCGCGGGGACGCTCATCCCTCGAGGACGCGCGCTTAATGCAGCTAGATTATAACGTGATGGCGCGTGACTTATTGAATCATATGTCACTGTGCATTTCTTATCGTGAAGAAAATTGGCAATGCACAGATTTATTTATTTTTAGATTTTCTCCCCTTTTCTCCCCAATCTGGAATGCCCAATTCCCAATGCGCTCTAAGTCCTCATGGTGGCGTAGTGACTCGCCTCAATCCAGGTGGCGGAGGACGAATCTCAGTTGCCTCCGCGTCTGAGACTGCCAATCCGCACATCTAATCACATGGCTTGTTGAGCGTGTTACCACGGAGACATAGCGTGTAGAGGCTTCATGCTAAACTCACCACGTACCCCACCGAGAGCGAGAACAACATTATTGCGACAACAAGGAGGTTACCCCATGTGTCTCTACCCTTCCTAGCAACCGGGCCAATTTGGTTGCTTTAGGAGACCTGGCTGGAGTCACTCAGAACACCCTGGATTCGAACTCGCGACTCCAGGGGTTGCAGTTAGCATCTTTACTCAAGCCCCCCAATACGCAGCTTTATTAATAAGAGAGAGTTTTTTTTGTTTTTTGTTTTTGTGTTTGTGTGTTAAAAATGGATTGAAGTGAACAGAAAGGTGAGAGAGGTAGTCTTCACCCCATTATACTGCAACAAAATATGTTTTTGATTTGTTTTTGTTTTGGCTTGTTTTCCAATATAAATATCTAAAACTCTTTTAAAACAACATACATTTTCTTTAGCAGCTATACTGCAGATATTCAGACTTGCTTTTAGAGAATAGATCTTGAATACGAGTATATTTAGTCTTTACTGTACTCGCAGAAGTATAACCAAGTGAAAAAATACACTTACATACAAAATACACGTATATTTAAGATACATTCTCTTAAAGCAAGTCTAAATATCTTATATGTTGCTTCTCAAGTAAATGTATCTTGTTTTAAGGATTTTTAGACAATTTTAAATGGAAAACAAGACAAAAACACTTGATAACAATAGGATTTTTTGCAGTGAATTTCTTAATTAAATTAAACTTAATAAAATATTTTTTTCCTTTAATTCAGTGAATGTCATTTAGAGGTATTTTAAAAAGATGATTGTGTCCTCTTTATTGTTAGTAAGCACATTTAATACAACCTTTTAAGTCAGGGCACAAGCTAAATAATCGATTAAGAGCTAATGATTAATTGTTGCAACAATCGCTGAATAGTCGAATAATCGTTCTAACAATTGTTAGATTAATCGTTTATCAAAATAATAGTTAGTTGTAGCCCTACTCTGCAACAGCATGTTTCGAGTCCAGATGGGTGGCAAATGCTTTTCCTGGAGAAAACAAGTAAATGATTTGCCTCAATGTTCAGTTCTGTCTCCAACACCTTATACCAATCATCTACAAAAACTTTTTTTTAATGCTGATGACAATGTCTTCAGACAATCTAAACAAAAGTCAGGAGAGACAATGAATGCTTTTCACACCAGGTTAAGATGGCAAAAACCAGCAACAGAAAATAGTAGCAAGAAAACTGTGGTGGCTCTTTTCCACATCCCAGTGGACAATCAGCATTTCCAGTAGAGGGCTGTCATGCAGTCCTGTGGCAAACCAAATAATAGGCAGAGAACAGGACCACAGAAAACACAATGCCACCACAAAGACAGAGTCTAACACATAAAATGAGAACCATACAGATAAACATAAACAGCACACCAAAAGATGAAGAGTCAGCTGCAACCTCAAGTGCATACGATGAGTACATCTATGTCACACAAGTAGGTTCAGACATCAAACAAGCAATGACAAATGCCTGGATGTCTGAACAACCTCTTATAGGCCTACTAATCGACACTGGAGCCACAGTCAACCTTTTTGAGAAAAATGCCTATGACAGAGTAAAAATGACGACAAAACTGGAAACAACCAAAAAGAAAATACTAACTTATGGTGGGCAACACCTTCTTCCACTGCTTGTGATGTTTCAGCTCAAGGAAAAAACACTTAAGCAATGTTCTATGTGACTCAAGATGATCATGGTTCACTACTCAGTCACAAAACAGCTGCAGAGCTTGGACTGATTCACATGGTTTACTCTGCAGACCTGCTCATCTTTGGTATCTCTTCAGCAGCTGAAATCTTCCAAAATACCATCCAACAGGAATCCCTAGAGTCAGAAATTTCAGAGATGACATTCTAGCGTATGGCACCACAGAAGATGAACACAACAGATCTCTCAGAGCAGTTTTTCAAAGACTGCATATAAACAACCTAACAATTTACAAAGACAAATGTGAATTCAACAAAAAACTTCTGGAGATCTTTGGATACATGTTTTCCAACACTGGAATCTTTGAAGACCCAAAAAAAGATTGAGGCAATCACCTGTATGTCACCCCCACAAACTAAGGGTGAGTTTAGAAGCCTTCTAGGAATAGCAAATTTCAGTGCAAGTTTCATTCCTGACAATTCTTCAATCACACAACCTTTGAGGGAACTCACAAAGAAAGATGCTAAATGGTTTTGGGATCAAGACTGATGCACTGAGGAATTTCAAACAAAGACTTGTCAATACCCCTGTATTGAGCTAAATCCACCCAGAAAGAGAAACAACGTGTTTGTCGATGCCAGTCCAACTGGCCTCGGCACTATGTTGGCACAGACAAAAAAGGACAGTAACCACACATACTTTGTTGCTTATGCAAGAAGGGTATTAACCCCAGCTAAGCAGAGATACTAGAAGATGGAAAGAGTCTCTTGCGTGGAGTTGTGAACACTTCCATTTATATCTCTACGGTGCTGAATTCAACATGACCACAGACTACAAACCTCTAGAACAGATCTTCAATCTGATCTGAATAATCCTAAATCAAAACCACCAGCACAGATTGAGAGGTGGTCTTTCAGACTCCAGCCTTACAAATACAAGGTAATCCATAAAGCGTGGAAGAAAAATCCGGCTGACTACATGTCCTGACTCCCAACACCTCCATCACAGATGAAAAGTAATGATACTGGAGGAAGCAAAGACTGACACATCAAAGTATCACCTGCTTCACCACATTATCAACATGACACAAACCCTCAGGACAACAACTCTGGCTCTATAGTACTCAACTGCTGAGTTATGCACCCCAGTCTGGTCAGGATCACCCCAAACCAAGCTAGTTGTTGTACAAGTTAATACCTCCTTGCGCATTATTTCTGGAACACAATGTTCTACTTGTCTTCTGTGGTTGCCAGTTCTCAGCATTATAGCACCACCTCACATCCGACAACAGCTTGCAACGACAAAGATGTTGGCCAAGATCAGCAACAATGATCGACTCCCAGTACATGCGGACATCACATCACATCGAGCAGTTTGTCTGTCATAGAGACATCCCATCTGGCTAGATAAGCTGCCAGAAGAAATCAAAGCTAATTTGGCCTAGAGTGCTAAGTGGGCTGCAGCAGAGGTTGTCAACCACTCCTTAGTAGCCGAACCATGTCTCTGTCCTGCTGGCTTTAATCTGCCACAGCGCCTATGGTGCATGCTAAATTGGTCCTGAACCAACCACGGTCGGTGTGCTGCCAACCTGGTTTGCTGGGGCCAAGCCACCAATTCAACCTGCAATTGCAGTGCTGGACAGACTGTGTCCCACATCATCAATGATTACTTTCTGACAAGATTTGACAGAGGCCTACAGGCTCTACATCAGGTTGCTGATGAAGTGATCCAGTGTCTTGGCACTCAATGTACATGCTAAGAAGTTAATTACATGTCCTTGACTGAGCTTATTTTCAGTCCTGACAAACAGATGGGCTGCTTTGGGTCCATGCTTTGGATGATGCTGATGCACGTAATTTCCACAATTGTCTTAATGGCACCAGAGGTAGCAAGCTTGTTTACGGTCCATAATCCTTTCTCTAGGCACTGATGACATAATAGTGATTTAGACTTTTTCCCAAAATCAGAGGTTGAATGGGCTTGAAAGACACAATACACAGACTGAAAATCACTCACATCAAAAAGCAAAAATGCATGTTTAAACATGATGAAACAATCTCCCAGACCTCTGCATATTTTCTACAGTCCTTCCACTTCTGCCAATTAAGACTTGATAGCCTGACAGACCTTAGCGAGGTCTTTACTCACCACCCGTCAAGATAAAATTATGCTCAGCAATGTTAAAATTCACACAAAAACATGAAATCCTGAATTCTCATTTTCATCATTCATAGGCCAGATGTCCAATCCACAACGGTTTGGGTCTCACCTCTCCACTGATTTCAAACTGATGTGATGGTTCTACCTGGATAATCAAGACACCATCAAGAGCGAAATAGACTGCCTTACACCGTAAGAAGGCAACTACGACATCAAATGAAACAGATTTTCAATATGTCTGATTTTCAAGATCACTAATGCAGTATTTGTACGACCTTGTACATATGTAAATATTGAATACTATTACAACAAAATTTGTCTGAACTACTGGAAAGGTCTAGTTGTCAAAGTTGCATGTCCAATATTGCTAATCCACAATGCAACTAAAAACTTAACTACACTGGGAGCACAAGGAAAAGCAGTATCATTATATTACATTTAACAGAGTGGATTTGATTTGACCTATGCAATGTTGAATTCAGATGTTCAAAATTCATTTGTCAGCCTAAAATAATGCCATAATTGTTAATATGTGAGCAGTATCTTACAGTAAAGGCTTAATAGTTAATACTGAACAATTTCATTCAGTTTCAATTATAAAGTAAATATATATCTTACATTTAAGGAGGTTAAGGGTATTTACCCACAACTGTCTTAAGACAAAGACTCTTAAGATAACACACAAACTGTAAGTTTTGGAGATCCTGTATATGAGACAAAAAGTGGACAAAAGGTTATTTTTTATTTCAGGTGACATGATGATATGGAAATGCTGATTGTGCTGATGACTAAAAGTATTGCAGTGAAGAGCACATTTTACAAATCACTTTAGATAAGGCAGTTTGCTCTTTCGAATACATATTACTGTTGCTATATAGTACTGTCACTGTGTTTTAAATGTTTATCAGACCGCAAATCCATTCAGAAAAACATATGTATGCATTACAAAGGAAAGGGGAAACCATTCCAGATATCAATATTTTAAACAGCCAACTTCAGCCTTTTGATTTGTATTTTATTTCTGTCAAACCTCCTGTTAGACTGTGCATCATCTTGTTTAGCTAAGCATTGAACATGAACAGATTTCTCTCCCTTAAAAGCAAACACAAATAAAATAAATGTGGTGGGATTTTAGGATGTCTGCTAAAGATTATTACAACTACACTCAAAGGAAAGAGTCTTTAGTTAGAAGAAAACAGGACGTGGCTTGTGAAACAGATTTGGAGTCCTGACCTCCTCTACCATATACATACAAAAAATTTATTTTCCAAAACAATTAAATGCTACTAAATGGAAGTGGCCACTAAAATACAAATGTGCAAAAGTAAGTTCAGCCGCAACACACAGTTCAGTTTGCAGATTTAAACTGAGAAATGCACTTTATGTATTTGTTTGTATTTAAGTGGTCACTTCATATTTATACAAAATGCACATAAAGGCAGCATAAAAGTAATCCATATCTTCTGAAGCAATATGATGTGTGGGTCAGAAACATATCAATATTTTAGTCCTTTTTTACTTTAAATTTTCACAATATTCTTTTGTTTTTGGTGATTCGCATTCTTATTGATTACCACCTACTGTGCAGGGAGAATTTATAGTAATAAAGGACTTTATTATTGATCTGTTTCTCACCCACACATATATCACTTGTGAAAATATAACTTAACCACTTTTTTGCTGCCTTTGTGCATTTTTGGAGCTTCAGAATTTTGGCACTCATTCACTGGCATTCACTTTTTCTAAAAATCTTCATTTGTGTTATGCTGAAAAAGAAAGTAATACACATCTGGGATGACATGAGGGTGAGTAAATGAGAGAATTTTCATTTTTGGGTGAACTATCCCTTTAATGTTTGCCATCCAAATGGTTAAAATGAGGACATTTCAATTATTCCATGTAAAAACAGTTATAAAGTAATTTAGAGGGATAACTAAAATGTGTTGGTTAACAATCAGTTCTATTTTTATATAAGGCTTGTGATATATTTGTTATATCTTAATGTTTGTTCCACCAAAGACATTCAGCAAAGAATTAAAAGTGGGCCAACCACCCAATCTTTCTTATTCTTCAAATAATTTTGGTAGCAGCACCTCTTTCTTCCCCACTCTTGTTCTTTTGACAACCTTCACCACAGTTGTATGTAAACATTTATGCCCTGTTTAAGAATTAGTAGTGTTTTTCCTCAAGAGCATTTATGGTCTGCTAGTCAGTTGTCTCTTCACAAGGGAAATTATAGTTTGGCTCTTCACCATTATGGTTTTATGAGGAGACTATATTTTGACTGGTTCCCATAATACCAAGCAAGAGAGTTATTTCCTTCAATCATGTTTTAAATAGACTTTTGGTATACCCAATATTTTGGATTGACCAAATGTTGCTTCTCAAGCTACCCAACGCAAGAGAAAAAGCAAAAAAGTATTTCTTTCTTGCTGTGCTAAAGGCACATATTTCAAAACTGTTGAAGTCTTGATAAATAACTTTTTCAGTGATTGTTACAGTGCTAAAACAGGTGTCATGCAATTTCAGAAATAACCATTTCCCAATGAGTTGCAATATTTCCCCCCTGGATTTGTTTTACAGGGCATTATTTACCTTTATGAGGGCCTATTTTTTCCATTTAAATATATGCTGTTTGTCATCTCATGTCGAATACTTACATATATTCTCAATCTGAATCTCAAATTATGTGAAATTGTGTATATCTAGGTCTAATATAGAATACAAAGAAATATATCAGATAAAAAAAAATAAAACAGGAATTCATTGTGGGGGCATTTTTTGCCAGAACATTTTAAATTGCGGGCACATGCGTCACTTTTGTTGCATTTTTTGCCCCGAACCCTGGTTTATTTCTGACCCTAGTGTCATGACATGCTGACTAAAAAGCAGGAAAAAACAAAAAAAAAAAACCCACAAAAACCCACTCAAAGCCTAGCAGTGATTAAATAATTCAGCTGTGATCCTGTACCAAGAATAATTCTAATTCTTTTTGTGATCGTGTAATAATGAATCCTATGAATGATATAAAAATGTAATGCACAAACAGATATGCCCATATGTTATACAAGAAATAAACATTTAATTTTGTAATTCAGGATCAAAAAATTTTGGTTTTCAGCAAATATCAATATTAACAAAAAAAAAAAAAAATTAAACACATTGTTTTTGTCACCACCAAAGCACATTTCAGCCAGTTAATGGTGGTTTTAGACTACATGGCATAACAGGTTCACACTTCACAGCTCCCTCTAGAGGTGTTCTTCAATCTTAATAAACATTGCTAAAGATGTCAACCCTTTTGACATCAACAAAAACAAAGCCAAACTCATTTTATACAGTGTTGTGAAAGTCTTTTAATTGATAGTAGATTTTAGAAAAAAATCAGTTCTCGATTATGAAAAGTTGTCATTTCAAGTGGATTTAGAAAATTTAACAGCTTAAGTAGACTGTCTGCATTAAAGAGAAAATGACTTTTTTGGTTGTCTTTTGTTGTTGCTTGAAATGAAAGAAACAGACAGGATATAAAGCAAGAGTTCACAACAGTGTCTATCATAAAAGATTAAGTCAGATGAAACCTTTATGACTTAAACTGATTTTTTTTTTCTTTTTTTCCCACCATACTAGGCAATGATAAAATAAAAAAGCAGAAATTTAAACAAACAAAAATCTTCAAAAGAAATACCTTTAAAACACTAGAATATCCTTCAAGACTGGTTTTAGGAGTCCGGATCCTGTCTAGAAAGGGCACTACAAGTGTTAATTGTCTTAACTTGACAATTGGCCAATATACACTGATCAGCCACAACATTAAAACCACATGCCTAAAATTGTGTAGGTCCACTTCGTGCTGACAAAACAACGCCAACTCGCATCTCAGAACAACATTCTGAGATTATATTCTCCTCACCACAATTGTACAGAGCGGTTATCTGAGTTACCGTAGACTTTGTCAGTTCAAACCAGTCTGGCCATTCTCTGTTGACCTCTCTCATCAACAAGGCATTTCTGTCCACAGAACTGCTGCTCACTGGATGTTTATTTGTTTTTGGTGCCATTCTGAGTAAATTCTAGAGACTGTTGTGTGTGAAAATCCCAGGAGATCAGCAGTTACAGAACTACTCAAACCAGCCTATCTGGCACCAACAATCATGCCACGGTCCAAATCACTCAGATCACATTGTTTCCCCATTCTGCTGGATGATGTGAACATTAACTGAACCTTCTGACCCGTATCTGCATGATGTTATGCACTGCAGACACACGATTGGCTGATTAGATAATCACATGGATGATTGTTGGTGCCAGATGGGCTGGTTTGAGTATTTCTGTAACTGCTGATATCCTGAGATTTTCACACACAACAGTCTCTAGAATTTACTCCGAATGGTGCCAAAAACAAAAAACATCCAGTGAGCGGCAGTTCTGTGGATGGAAATGCCTTGTTGATGAGAGAGGTCAATAGAGAATGGCCAGACTGGTTCGAACTGACAAAGTCTACGGTAACTCAGATAACCGCTCTGTACAATTGTGGTGAGAATAACATCTCAGAATGCTATTCTGAGATGGGGGTTGGTGATGTTTTGGTAGCACTAGGGGGACCTACACAATATTAGGCAGGTGGTTTTAATGTTGTGGCTGACTGGTGTACATAAAGCTGAGTGATGACTGAGAATTTTCTTTTGTTATTACAAGCAAAATGCACTGAGGATGACTGACTGTAGATTAACATTCCTGCTAAAATACAATATCAAAATACAAAATAAAAATCAGGCCTAACTAAATTTTAACCCTCATTATGTAACTTATAACAGGACTGTCCCAGATCCACAGCAGTTAATTAACACAGAAGGGGGTGTAGGGTAAAAGTTTATGAACACATTGCGTTACCACGGGTCATGGATAGACAGGGGTTAAAGGTGAAAGGGGCTAGATCACCGGCGCGTGGGCCTCAGGAGCTCCGTTGCAGTGACTGAGTCTGGAAACAGGTTATGGTAAGTGGGAAGGGGAACGTAGGCAGCGGTGATCATTTTACCTGTTAAAAGGAAAGGGATTAATATTAATGTCACAAACAAACATTCAAGGCACTCAAAGAGTCGGGTATGGTATATTGGAGAAAACAGGACAAGTTTACCTGCAAACCACCGGCCGTGCAGGCCGCTGACAACAGCCATTGCTCCTGGGATGGTTGGACATTTTACATAAACATTTCCCTGTCAAACAAGAGCAAAAGTGGGTTAATGTTGATATGAAGAAAAAAAGGCTGTCTTTGATGATCTTCGAAGCCCTAAAATGTAAGAATTAGGGGTGCTCCAATCAAAGAGGATAAAGAGGTTGCTAACGGGTATAAAAACGAATTAAAAACAACACATAAACATGCGAATACAAATCTGAGTACATGTGATGTAACGTGAGTTGTGACAATCTGATGTTGTGCGGAGCGATACAGACTGTTTGAGTGATCATGAGCGCTTTTAGCTTCTCCCTTAAAAATGAGTGCTCTCGGTGTCAATGACACATGCGGCTCTCCAGGTGCTCTCAATATCTTAGTCACTCATCTCAGTGCTATTCTGTGAGGATCCCAATTTAAATCAGATTAATGTTGGTCACATCACCACTAATCACAGCAATTACATTTTAACCATAATGGAACCGTGTCTTCACGCATTTGCTTAAAAAAAGCCGAAACATACTTAACTCAAGTATGCGAACGCAAACGCGAGCACTTGGCCAACGCATTAACTACGCGTGGTCCCGTTGGACATACTTTACGTGTGTTCCTGTTGCTCTGGCAGTTACAAACTCACACCACAAGGGGGCGATAGAGTTTTAGGCGCCACAAAACCAAATCACGAAAATTTGACTGTGGTCCAGTGCTTTATGAAGTCAAAAAGCCATCCCAACATGTCCAAAATGACTGGATATCCATAGCTAGTTGCGGCATCTCCGCTGCGGACGCCTTTCCATTTCTTCCTGGCTCGGACAAATCGGTCCCGTAGTTGTTTCCATTTTCTCTTTACAGTGTCATTATCAGAATTTAGGGAAGCTGTAATTTCTTGCCAAGCATTTTCAATCGCTGTTTTATTCTAATGGAGAGGGGACGAGGGGTCGTAAATTATGATTGTATAATATAACATGGTCGGCAAGACTCTCTTCAAATTGCTGCTCCGCCATGACAGTTGTTGACTGAAAACAGAAAATCTGCTCTAGCACCCCTTGGGGCAATGCAGAGAATGCAGCGCATACTTGTGTTGGGTTATGAATTGAGCATTGACACATTTCTCTATGCAACGATGCATGCAATCAAGCTTGCGTAGCAAGGTGCGTCTGGTATATGTTGTAACTAACATTAAGTTCATTAGTTCATGATAACTACAGTAATGTTGTTAAATAATGTTAACCAATGGAACCTTTTTGTAACGTGTTACCATAATTTTACTGTGTGGGGCATAAACATAACTGCAGCATATAACTTGCAAAAGTGTGGCAAAGGGCGCTTTAAAAAAAAAAAAAAAAAAAAAATCATTGGTATAGGTCGATCTTAGTGTTAAAAAAAGAATGTCATACAAGCTCGGAACAACATGAGGGTGAGTAAATGATGAGAAAATTATTTTTGGGTGAACTATTTCTTTAAAGATTTTTATTTTTTACAATAAAGGTTTGTCAACATTAGTTAACTACATTTATTAACAAAAAACAACACTTTTTCAGCATTTATCAATCTTGGTTAATTTAATTTCAACAACCGACACTGAATGAAAACATCTGTTTTTATTCCCCAGCTGCTGCTTTTAGACAATAAAGAACAAATATTTTTATAAGACATTTCCAGAGTGCAGATCTTCCTTATCTTGTATGGACTTAATCATTTGGTCATAGCACCTAGATTAGCTGGGAGAGTAAGGGATTACCTCTTTATAATTACAACAATTACTAATACATTTTTTTAATTAAAGTTGTATTCGTTAATATTAGTTAATGCAATATCAACTAACATGAACTAACAATGAACAATTGTGTTTTTTATCAATGAACAAAGATTACTAAATAATTCTGTTAAAAAAATGTTGTTCATTGTTTATGATACCTTATGTATTAACTAATGGTAAGAAACATTATTGTAAGGTGTTACCCAGTACATTTTTAATGTGATAACGATTAACATAAAAGTTTTTTTTTTTTATTAGCATAAAGGCAGTACAACAAATACTACAATAAAAAAAAATTTAAATAAAAAAATGTATATATATAATTATATACAAGTATATATATATAAGATTTGGTTGCATTATGGGAAATAAAAATCTTCAATGGAGCTAAAAATTGGCTTTATTTCCTAAAGCAAACTACAATTTTCCATATCTTTCTTTAGATTTTAAGGCAAAATATTACCTGGACATGTTCTGAAAGGTTTCCAACTAACTGAACTAAAGTGCTTACTTGAGGAGAGTTCTTGTCAATGTATATGTGAACGATGCCACCGTGTTTTTTGCACTCTTCAATGATGTCATCCTGTATCTCTATGTCCCACCCTGGTTCGTCTTCCCTGCAAAGCAATTAATCAAGAAGTTTAAAACCATACATTTCATGGGACATTATGTAGACATCCACCACATTGCCAGGGAAAGCTCTAACAATGTCAGGGCAACTTACGACTGTGGATTGAACATGTTGGAGAGCTGTAAACAGTGTGTGGCCAGCGGCTGGGTTGGAAGGTTCATGGCCTGGTTCATCCCTGGATTGGGGAGTAGGGGAGCTGTGGCTGTGGTTGTAGCTGCACACACACACAAATAACTCAGTGTAATTGACACTTTCACAGGTGAACATCATGGTAAAAATCTTCTATGATTAGAGGAAAATAACAGATTTCTGGAATGACTGTCACTAACACAAAATTTATCTGAAAGGCAGCTGAGAAACAAATAAACGGTGGGAACCTGTTAGCAAGCCAAGAAGCTTTGCTCGGATTTGTTGAATCTTAAAGTTGGATTCAACAGACTCCTGAAGCAAGTTCCTGAGGTTTCAACACACTTAAAGTTAATAAAATTGGCAAGATTTGCAAGACTAATTTAATTAAGACTCAAAGCTCCATTATGGGATTCTGGAACTGAACGATTATCAAGATAGAAGTACAATGAAGTTGGTCAAGGTCGCAAGGCTAAAATAAAACACCACGTTGTCTCACATTATCTGTTGAGATAAACTTAAAGCAGGATTTTATAGAAAACTGTTTTCTCTGATTATGTTTTTATTAAAGCAGGTGCCATATGATAATGTTACTTACTGTGCTCAACACAAAAGACATTTCTTAAAGGAGAGTTCATTCAGTGTTTTCACTAAAAAGGCAAACTATATGACTACCTCACTTTGACCTCAACAACAGTTTTTTTTTTTTATTTTGCTTATAACAGGGCACATTATATGAAAGGCAAAGTTGGGCCTTTTTAGGTCATTTGGATAAATAGTCCTTTCAATTCCCTCAGTGGATTCTGAGATAGTATTGGTAATGAATGTACAACAGGCTATTGAAGGAATAGTTCACACAAAAATGAAATTTCTGTCATCAATTACTCACCCTCAAGCCGTTACAAACCCATTTGTTTTCAGTATTCCATTGAACACAGAATGTCCAAATTGCTCTTTTCCATACTATGACAGAAAACAGTGAGCCAGTGGCCTTCAAGCTCCAAAAAGGACAAAAAAAGCACCATAAAAGTAGCCTACAAAACTTTTGCAATTTTTTCCCAAGTCTACAAAAACAAGACCAAAATGTATGTCGTCGTTCACTGAAAATCGTCCCTTCCACCGCAGCTCATTTATCTCATTCTTGCTTCAATTCAATCTTGTCGAGCCACAATCTGCCACAAGTGCACAAGGACAATTTTTAGGGTATATTTATGGTGCTTTTTTCATCCTTTTTTGGAGCTTGACAGCCTCTGGTCACTATCTACTTTCACTGTAGAGCAGCTCCTTTTGTGTTGCACGGAAGCATAGTCTTAAAGTTTGAAAGAACATGAGGGAGCGTAAATTATTAATTTTTGGGTGATCTATTCCTTTAAAATTATATTTTAAAGAATTAGTAAGTTCAAGCCCTTACCATTTGCCAGATTTCCAAGCGCCAGAGAGCCACTCATCTGTAAAGCCTGCTTGGCAGCGGCAGGAATCTGCAATCCTGTACCTACAAAACATCCAAGTACAACTTTCATTTCAATGGCTTCACTACAATGCAATATGATATGCAAAAACATGCTATAATGCAAGTAGACAATTGGTTAGAATCAGTCATTGGTGCATAGGAGAGACACTAATATGCAGGATTAAATCTGTACCCTCTGCTAGTCTTGCCATCAGCTGAAGGCGTCCCGTCGTGCCCAAGTCAATGCCCGTTCTCTCCAGCTCATCATTGTCCAAGAAGGAGCTGGCTGAAGACGCATCTGAACGTTCGGTAACATGACCGACCTTCATGGGCCGACCAGCAAGCTCAAAACCATTTAGCTGCTCCAGGGCTTTTTTAGCACACTCTGCATCTGCAAACTGCACAAAGAAACCAGGAGAAGCCCATCATCATGTAAATTCTATCATTATTTACTCATGTCACTCCAATGGCTTCACTATGGCTTTCTTTCTAGTGGGATACAAAAGAACAATTTTGAATGATGTAATGTTTGCTCTCTTACATGTAATAACATTGCATGTGGACTGGAGCTTTTAAGCTGCAAAAAGGATGCAAAAGCACTCACTGATATGAAGCCATATCCTTTTGATCTGCCTGTTTCATTGTCCATCATTAGCTGGATGCCCTCAATCTGAGTAGTGAAACAGAACTCGCATTGAGTGACAGATTCACTGCACATTAGTTTTGCTAAGACACTATTTCAAATGACAACCTCACCTTGCCAAATGGCTCAAAGATGCCCCTGAGCATGTCCTCAGTTATATTAAAGTGGAGGGAGCCCACATAGAGCCGCATCGGCCCTGCACCACCTTTCTGGAGGCTGGCTGCCAGTGCTGCTGCTGCCCTGTTCTTCTCAGCCTGAAACACGTATGGGGGCAATTCAACAAACCATTCAAATACATATCTGCTGATTAAGGAGGAGACAGGCCCGTTGTGATTATTGCATAATCGCCTGGTCGCCTGTTTGATCTAACTGTGATTTTTTGTAATAAGTGTGATTATTGTGCACTTTAAATTCCAGTTACAAATTGTCATCCAAATAAGTGAATTAGAAGTAAACATAGAAAAGCTGTTAAGTGCATTTTTATGTCTTTCTTTATGGTGCTGTACATTATGCAAGTGCTCAGAAACGTGCATGAGCAAAAAGCATTTCAGTATAATAAAATATTATATAATATTTTTATAACTATATCAAATAATATAATAATATTTGAATAATATGCAATATGAATGTTTCTCTTATGTTTATATTGTATATTTATAATATAATTGTTTTTATATAATAATAATAATATACAGTGTGTGTGTATATATATATATTATACATATACATATATATATGTGTGTATACACACACACACACACGGCCAAATGTTTGTAACAATGTACAGATTTTGCTGTTTTGGAAGGAAATTGGTAATTTAACTCACCAAAGTAGAATTCAACTTATCACAAAGTATAGTCAGGACATTACTGATGTAAAAAAACAGCACCATCACTATTTGAAAAAAGTCATTTTTGATCAAATCTAGACAGGCCCCATTTCCAGCAGCCATCACTCCAACACCTTATCCTTGAGTAATCATGCTAAATTGCTAATTTGGTACTAGAAAATCACTTGCCATTATATATTTTCCACAGTTGAAAGTTATTTGGTTCATTAAATGAAGCTTAACATTGTCTTTGTGTTTGTTTTTGAGATGCCACAGTATGCAATAGACTGGCATGTCTTAAGGTCAATATTAGGTCAAAAATAGCAAAAAAGAAACAGCTTTCTCTAGAAACTCATCAGTCAATCACTGTTTTGAGGAATGAAGGCTATACAATGCTTGAAATTGCCAAAAAACAAAATATTTCATACAAAGGTGTACACTACAGTCTTCAAAGACAAAGGACAACTGACTCTAACAAGGACAGAAAGAGATGTGGAAGGTCAGATGTACAACTAAACAAGAGGATAAGTACATCAGAGTCTCTAGTTTGAGAAATAGACGCCTCACATGTCCTCAGCTGACAGCTTCATTGAATTCTACCCGCTCAACACCAGTTTCATGTACAACTGTATAAGGACTCAGCTAGACTGTAAGGTGCGTGAGAAGTGCCCGACAAGACAGCCACATCTATGGCAAGTGCTACAGGAAGTGTGGGGTGAAATGTCACCTGAGTATCTAGACAAACTGACAGCTAGAATGCCAAGGATCTGAAAAGCTGTCATTGCTGCATGTGGAGGATTTTTGATGAGAACTCTTTGAAGTAGTTTAAGAAGTTGTGAGTTTATTTTTTTTTTCCAAAATGTAATAGTAATTTTCCTGAATATATTTTATATGTCTGACACATTGTGATCAGCTGAATGCCATTTTCTTTCCATAAGAGCAAAATCTGTACATTATTCCACACTTGTGGCCACCAGTGTATAAATATAATTGTTATAGATATAAAATAATATTTATATTATAAATATATAATATAAACATAAGAGAAACATTCATATAGCATATTATTCTAATTTTCAGAATATCATCAACAACATCAACAATAAAAGTAATAGGAATAACAATCAATATTACTATAAAATAATATTCAGGATGGTTGCATTCCAAAAAACATCAGTCTGGAATGTAAAGTGGAGTAAAGTCGATCCAAAAGAGCATTTCAAAACTTTAAAAAAAAAAATTTAACATTTAAAATATTACTATGCATGCTTACACTTAAGCCACTTTTCCACCATCAGGCACAGTACAGAAAGGTTACAGTAGCATTTCCACTTAAGCACAGTTCGGCACGGCACGATTATAAACCATTCTCGGCCAGGAATTTCTGGCATGGTTAGCTAACCATACTCAACCGTGCTGGTGAAACAGCTTTAGTACATGCCGACTCACGATTATCAATTTGCCAATGCCAAGGTATCTTATAGCACTTTTTGTTGTTTCTAGCTTGGCAAGTTCACTAATATTTGGCTGTTAGTTAGTTAGTGATTTTACACCATACCAGCTTCCATGGCTATTTTCATGGCGAACATGGGGGAAATAATGGAGAATGTTAAAAGTCAGAGTAATTAAAAACCTACATAAGGTTTTTTAAATGTATTTTCGAAAAGAACTCAAACTGACTCAGGGTTGACTTTGTTAAAAATCTCTTCAAAAATGTTTGCTGAGTAAAATAAATTTCTAAAAGAAAAGCAGCACATGCCAATAAAATATGCTTCAAAAATAGTGGATTCTGATACGTGGTGCATAATGGTGGATCTTCATCTGATATTAAAAACTTGTGAGTCTGGAATGTCCTATTCTGCAACGGGTGTAAATGATCTGATCCCAGCAATTACTGAAATTAAAGATACGTCTTTTGCCCAATACAGGGTTGATTTCATGCAATTTGTTTGTAATGCATTTATCCCATAATGTTTGCCATTTGTTGATGTAAGAGATTATGGTAGGTTTCAGATCTAAGGGTGGTATGGTGCATTTTTTAAGATCTGTAGAAAGTGCTTCTTTAGCAGCAGAGTCTGCTTGTTCATTTCCAAGGATTCCACAATGGCCAGATACCCAGCAATAGTAAGTATTGAAATTCAGAGCTGACAATTTGGTTAGAAACTTTACAAGGGCTGGGTGGTCATTTTTGAGTGATGCAAGCGATTGAAGACATGATTCTGAATCTGTTAAAAAATTTCTCTGCTGTGTGGTATTGATGCGATCTAGTGCTAGAATAATAGCGTTGGCCTCTGCTGTAAAAACGCTCTGATTGGGGATCCTTATTTCACTTTTTTGGTGACTAATCACATACGCAGCCGAAACATGATCTCCAGACTTTGATCCCTCTATAGGTGTGTGTGATGGAAACATCTCTTTGATATCCAGGGCTTCCATAATCCAGTTGTTGAAGGTATTCATTCGTATGGGTTTCAGATTTTTTGTTAAATCCAGGATTTTTTTTTAGATATCAGGGTGGGATATAAAGAAGTATGTATGTTCCAGTATGCTTAAGTCAACTTTTATGTTTTCTAGATGGGATTTAATCCGTAGACCAGGAGGTTGGATATGCCTCGGTTTTCTGTCATACAGATATGAATATTGGGGTGGGAAGATTGCATGATATGCTGGATTTTCTTTGTAGGTCTTAACTTTTGTTGAGTATTGCAGGGCTAATTTGAAAAGTCTGTTCTCTAGAGAAAGTTCATTAGCCTATACATATAAACTTTGAACTGGTGATGTTCTGAAAGCCCCCAGTGACAAGACGTATGCCTTGATGGTGAACTGTGTCCAAAAGTCAGATATATGGTTTCCTAGCTGAGCTATACACTACGCTTCCATAGTCCAAGCGTGATCTGATCAGCGTTCTGTTAAGTTTTAGGAGAACTGAGCTCTCTGCTCCCCAATTAGTCTTTGCTAAAACCTATAAAATATCCTTTGCTTTAAAACATTTATCTTTTAAAATATTTATGTGAGGGATGAAAGACTATTTTGAGTAAATTCTAGAGGCTGCTGTGTGCGAAAATCCCAGTAGATCAGCAGTTACAGAAATACTCAAAACAGCCCATCTGGAACCAACAATCATGCCATGGTCAAAATCACTGAGATAAAAAAAAATTTCCCCATTCTGATGGTTGATGTGAACATTAACTGAGGCCTCTGACCCGTATCTGCATGATTATGCACTGCAGCCACACGACTGGCTGATTAGATAATCTCATGGCATGATTGTTGGTGCCAGACGGGCTGGTTTGAGTATTTCTGTAACTGCTGATATCCTGGGATTTTCACACATTACAGTCTCTTTAAATTTACTCAGAATGGTGCCAGAAACAAAAAAACATCCAGTGAGGGGCAGCTCTGCAAATGGAAACGCCTTGTTGATGAGGTCAACAGAGAATGGCCAAACTGATTCGAACTGACAAAGTCTACGGTAACTCCGATACAATTGGGGTGAGAAGAATATCATCTCAGAATGCTATTCTGAGATGCGGGTTGGCGCTGTTTTGGCGGCACGAGGGGGACCTTCACAATATTAGGTAGGTGGTTTTAATGTTGTGGCTGATCGGCATATATGGAGCATACTGTGATAGTCCTCTGGAGGGTAATATGTACTGCTGTTACTTGCAAATTACTATTTAGTGTGATGTGTCTGTGTATCACATCCTTTTTAATTAAAATAGCGGTTCCACCAGTAGCAAATCTATTGTTTGGACAAAAGATTAAAAATGTAAAAGTTTTTAAAACAAAGGGCAATATCAGGTGACAACTGTGTCTCTTGTGGACAAAAGGCAAGTGGATTTATAATTGCAGCTAATCGTTGCAATTCTGCGAAGTTAGCTCTGAGCCCACGGCAGTTCCACTGGATAATAGCGTGATCCATATTTAAGTTGGGAGAATAGGGATATTACCCCTAGTTCTGACTTTTGGTGAGCAGCTCCTACTGTGATGGCCACTCTCTTTCATTTCAACATCTTTGATGGCTTTCGCCTTTGTATTCTCATCTTGTAATACTTTTGATTGAGAACATCCTGGTTTTTTAGAATTATTGTTAATTATTTGGTTTTCTGTTTGTAAGTTCTGGTTGGTTTGGCAATGGGTTAATGTAGTTTCATTCTGATTTCCTGCACTCTTTGATCTAGGAGGTATACCTTTACTGTTACTGACAGTTTGTGGTTTATCCTTTTGCAGCCAAGTCAAATCTATCTTGCAATCCAACTAACGAAAAAAAAAATAACTTTGACCACAGAGGCAAAAGTTTTATTTACAATGAAGAGGGTGCCACAGAAACCAATTTGCTTGTTTCATTATAGCTAATTTTCTTTGTACATCTTATTTTCTGGATTTCTTTCTCTTTAAACCACATCAAGCATTCTTTTGATTTAGCCAAATGTTCTCCAGCACAACTGCAGCATTTGGGTGGCTTCTGACAGCTTTCTTTGTCTTGATCCTCTTTTCCACAATTGCAGCTGACATGCTTATTCTTACAGTTGTTTGAGCCATGTCCATACTTTTGACAGTTAAAGTATCTCAGTGGATTTGGTATAAATAAGTCCACTAGAACAGTGGTTCTCAAACAGGGGGCCGGGACCCACTAGGAGGCCTCAGCACACTTCCAAGAGGGCCTCAAGATTACTTAAAATTAATTTAGTAAAATAATCCTACTTAATTAAAATGCTAAAAAATACTTGAAAATGTATGCCTAAAATTATAAACAGACTCTTTCTGAAACTTCTAGAATCCAAAATTATCCATGATTATTTTAATCAGGCACATCTAGATTCTGAAGGCGAGGGGGCCTTCAAATATTGTCTTGGACAGTGGGGGGCTTTTGGAACCACTGCACTAGAACACTCATATACATGATTGTGATTCTTTCTGGAGGATGAGGTTTATTGAAGGTAATAATGTAAGTGCCAGTTTTGATAATTCAATCTTCTCTTTTGATTGTTATTCTTTTCACATACATCACTCCTTGAGATTTAAGTTCAGAAGTTATTTCTTCTTCATCTACATCATCCAGCTCTCTGGTATGTATCACTCCTTTGCTGTTGTTGAGTGTTGGATGTGGAGAAGTCTATCAAGTCCAGCCAGTAAACTGGCACAAAGAAGTTTCTCTGAATTAGCCTTCTTACAACATTCCACCAGAATCTGGCCAGATCGCAGCTTCTTCACCTACTTAATAGTACCAGCTATTCCTGTAATGCCCTTGTGAATGGTAAAAGAGACAGCTTTGTGATTCGCATATCTGATGATACAGATTCAATAATGATACATTTTGGCCAATCTTCATTGTTAGATGTAGAAGCACATTGATTCTCAGAAGTGCAGTCCATGTCCAGGTCTAAAAGTCATTTTAGAGTAGCCATGTTTAGCGTATTATGCTTCATCATTTCTACTCTCCACCCACCTTGGAGTCCAACAAGTGGATGTACAGAACCGCGGAAATCCTGCAGATTATGCACCAGGTATACAGGGATGGTATACTCGAGCACAAAGAACGAGAGATGTTCCATGATACTTAAATTACCTTTAGCCAACGCCTTCTGGGGATACTGAAAAGATAGCTGATGTTAACTTATCACGTAGTACTACCAGGGCATGTCTTGATCAGCCAACTGATTGGATCGGGCCTTTCCAATCTCCCATCTAGATGAAGTAGGAGCCAAAGCACAGTGTTGAAATAATGAAAGCCGCAGCAAAGCACATTTCTCAGGAGCCAGGATCTCTTCCGACACAGGTTGCAACACACGGCAAACAAGTCGACCTATTTTGTCATATTTTACGAGTAGCAGGGGGATGCTAGAACTTTAAATACTCAGGGTCCTTGCGGAGAGGTAGACAGTGATGGTATAAGAAGATGGGCAAACTCAAGTACAGTAGAGAGAAAAATAAAATAAAATAAAAGTACATAAACAACTGTGGCCCTAGTATGGGAGGCTCAAGTTTTATTCACTCTTGCCCAAGGAGTAGACCCTAGCACTACGAAGGGAAGGAGGGTGCCACTGTTCCTTTCATGAGCTACCACCACAAAGGAGGGTCCTGCGCCATACCTGGAATATTTAGCTGAAGTTAATCAAATTTAATAATAAAAAATAAGAGAAGTGCATGTTTTGTGTATCTTCTTGATTTTATGATGGTTTACCTAGTATTGTAGCCTACATTTATGTCTATTATACTATTTTCATACAATACATCTATTATAAATTGTCAATAAATATCCTTTTTAGCTAGTCTGGAACCTTTTACCTTTGTGTTTGTGTCCGGTGGCATACACAACCCCTCAGCAAATGATGATAAACCTCTCTCCTTTTTCTCTTTGCGACATGGGCTGTGTCTTTCCTGTGTATTAGCAGAGTAAAACCAGTCCCAAAAACTGGAACATGCGAATATCCTCAGTAGCGCACTCACGCCAGCGTTTACCTCTCATGTGGATCTGTTACGTAAATTCTATTGATTTCATGCCACCATAGTGGAAAAAGAAAGTGTAACCATGTCAACTGGCCCAGATCGGCACGGTACGGTTTGGTTTTGCGACGAGAACTGTTGGGCCTGATGGTGGAAAAGCGTAAGACACTTGAAATTATTTGTATGATAATTAATTATCAGCCAAATGAAGTAACAGCTCTAGCAGCACACAGTGGTGGATTTGAGATGTGTGGTGATGTTCTGACCTGTGAGGCCTGGACTATAATTGGCACTCCCAAAACTCGCTGTCCAGTCAGCCCGATCGCCAGCGGTACTGAGGTCGCTTCTACAAACTCAATGTAGGCAATGCCCTTTGATCTCCGAGAGTTTCTGTCTGAGATCATCCTTACGTCACGAACCTTTATAGATAAACAAAGTTTGCAGTGTTTTTCATTGTTTTAAAAAGAAAATTGTGATACATTAGAAAAGGGGCACCAAAAATAATAAAACACAAAGAACAAAGAAATGGAAACAAATCACAAATCAGTCACGTTTTGATCAAGAGCATCATACTTTTCCTACTGCTGAGAAGAACTCTTCCAGATCTTTGGGTCTAATTCTGGCAGCCAGCTGCATGCAGAACACTGTGCGGGCGTCTCTCTCTTCTGGGGTCAGATTATCTATTGGCTGCCTGTTTGAAAAAACAACAGAGGTCATTAAACACCAAGTCATTTTCTCTGCAAATACAAAATATGACCTTAAAATTAATCTCTCATGGACAGGATGATATTCTTAAAGCATAACAAGCTATTCTAATCATAAACGCATCATGGCCATATGATAAAGTTGTTTCTTTAACACAAGCTCTTAGGCTTGAATTCAGATCTTTTGACCAAAGCATGTTGCACTAATATGACAATTCAAAATAATTAATGTTTTGTAGAAACCTATAACTAGCAACTTTTTTAGGGCTTAATACAGGGTCTTTTGACCAATTAATTTCCATGATTTTGTTCAGCTGTTCATAATAACTGAATAAGAAATAATTAATGAGTTTGTAGGATGTACACTGACAAAGAGCAATTTCCAGCCAATAAAATACTATTTTAATAAAATAAAGAACATCCCTATCATCAGCAATTACGTAATTACATAAGTTAATGTAGTGATGCTTATAACATATAAACATGTAAATGTAATGAGAATCTCACCTGATGGGGCTCTTGTCTTTCTTAAAGGGGCTCTTGCTCCGAGAGCGCCTGCGACTGGGGTGAGAGCACAATAGTAGTCAGTTTGTGTTTGTTAGGCAGCCATATATGTTTCTTCATGATTCGCACAGCACACACATTAAACAGGCAGCACAAGCCACAGAAGAGGAAGATTAGATTATAGAAACCTGTGCTTGTTGAAATGTGGGCCAAACTTCCCTCCTGGACCACCGTTTAATTTTGGCCCCATACTATGACAAACAAAACATGGGTTTAATTTTAGCATTAAACCAGCCAGCTTTCAGCCATTATGGCCATGCAAGGGCTACTATGTTCTGGTGCAGGTGGGAAAGTATCCAGTGAAAACCAAATGCAGTTTCAGCCATCGCAATAGATCTGGTTCAATCATGATGTCAATGTGCAGGCCAACCCGGAAGGCTAATTTGCCATGAGTTTTATTTAAATAGTCGTTTTAAATTTATTTTTCGATTAAAACAATCGTATTTTTTAGAATAGTGGTTTTCAATGAGTAAAATAAGTCTGTGGTTAACATTACTTTAATGAGTAATCTTTCACGTTGTGTTTTATAACATAAATTACACAGAGCCATACCTCAAACGTGAAGTGCAAATTAAGCGGTTCAGACAACCGTGAAGTAATTATATTGCAAATTGCAAACAACTTGCCTTTAAAAACAAAGTTTCAAATTCATGCTTCAGGTTTGACTGTGTATAATGTGAAAGTCTCTTCAAGTAATGTTGACCACAGATTTTATTGTACTCATAAATCGAAAACAGCTATTATAAAACTAGTGGTGTAAATCGGACATATCACGATACGATCTTGAATCTATTCTCTTGGTCAGCGATCTAATATTTGCCATTACTTCAAAGTCTGCCACGATACGATTCGATTCAGGGGCCTGCGATCGATATCCTGATATTATGTGCATATTTTACACAATAAAAAAAATAAATTCTGCCCTCAAATGCAACCAAAATATTATTTTATTCAGCTCTCTGTATACACATTGGGACATCCACAACAAAATAAGGTATTTCAGATTTTGAAAAAAATTATACAGATATATAATATAAAAATAAAGTCACACACAACTGATCATCACTCATTTGATTACAGCTAATTTTTCAGTTTAATCCAATTCAAAGTACCTACATAAACATGATTTGTTTCAAACTATCCGTGCTATCTGCAGTTTTCTTGGCTACAACTTCCACAGTTGTAATGAAAAATTCTGTTACAGTTAACTGGGATAAATGTTAGTAAGTGTGTTGGTGTAGATGTGTAAAGTCTTATAACTGATGCTGGGCAGGTGTTTCTTTTTCCCTCGTTAGTGCTATTCAGAATGTCAGCGTTGTCAAGATGTTTCACATGGTTGAACTTCTCCATGATACTTTAAAATAGCAAATTCTCACGTAAAATGAAAATGGGTCGCATGCGCAACGATATCGATGGAAGCCCGAATCGTGCATGTGAGCCACTCTACGTTTGTCATGAGAGCTCACATTTTAAAGGTCCAGGTATACTTCACTTTGCACATACCGTCTCGCGCACAGTTGTGCGCACAGCTTTGAAAGTATACCTCACGTGGATGAGCGTGAATGGACGTGTTCGACACATGCACAGTACAATTGCTTTGTTATACGCTACCAAACGTTAGAGGGCAGCACTGAGTCGTGTCATTTCCAGGACATCTGCTCTGAAGGATAAAGAAGAAGAAAAACTGAGGATCCGCCATTAAAGCAAGCAAGAACAACAACAAAACTATGGAGAAGGATATGTTCTTCGACTACTGCTTGACATTACAGCCCAGCTGTGCGTATTGACACCTAGTGGACTCCTCTATCACAACAGTCAACCTTAAGCAGAAAAATCTGTCATCACGCAGACACTCCTGATGACGAAAATTAAATCACGCGGACTGTGCGCAGACCGTTGCAGAACGCGGACAGGTTAAGTATACTTTGGGCGTAAGGAGTGCCGGTTGACGCGTGCGCATGCTGCACGGATAGCAGAGCACAATTTGGCTTCAAAGACCCCGCGCACATCAGTGTCCCACATGAAAAGCATATTTAGCGCTCATAAAGTCAAATGAATGTAATAAGGAAATGCGTACAGACGTGGCTGACATGAGTATTAAAATAAAGGTACATCTTAAAAAAAATTCTATAATCGGTAGTTATGCATTGTATCAATAACATTGGATCATTGGTCATTCGATCGATGGATCATCACACCCCTACTAAAAACCCATTCTAAATTTTCCGAGGGTACCCATGGCTCAAAAAGGCAAACTGAATATCTCTAGAAAAGGAGATGCTGAGTCATGTGATTGCTATTGGCCAATTAACTTTGTAGTTAAGGTGGCCCCCATGAACCAGAACACAGCAGGCCTGGATGGAAAGAGGGTTAATGTAGTTTCAAGGTTACAAAGTTCCTGAAACCATGTAACAAGTATCTCCAAAAAGTATTTAAAAAAAGCTAAAGCACTTTTTGTTGTTGTTGTGGATAAGAGCATTTGCCAAAAATGCCTTAAATGCAATTGTGTATTCTCTATTGAGTAGTTATTATATTTTCCAAACATGTATTTCGTATGCATGTTGAATTATTAACTCCATGGCAAGTGCATTCAACACTAAAGAAAAACAAATGCAAGTACTTCTGCATTTCTAAGAGATGCATATTTTGCAAGACCACCCCTTTAGTTACAACAAACTGTGAAGTGCTGTCCAGATACAAAACAGGCTGCAATATATACAGATTTGTCCATGGTTCGTCTAAACTAATTTATTCTGATGATGAGTGTTGGCTATTTACAGCCCTAAATTACACAACCACTTATTCTGTCCTAATCTGGCAGTAATCCATTTTAAGCACTTAAACTCTATCAATGCCTCAGAGCTGAACATACAAAAAATAAGCAAAATTACAACAGAACTGACTGCAATGCTAATCAAATACAGTGTAATTTATTTATCCAGCAGCATAATCACCCTGCTGAAAAGACCAGATATTTTTCAAAAAGCTAAATTTCCATGCTTGCCCATGCTGGTTTATATTGGTCTGGAGCTGGTCTTGCAAAATTCACATGGTAAAGCTGCTCGACCACAATGGTTTTTCTAGTTTGTTGACATATATACAGTGCATCTGGAAAGTATTCACAGCGCTTCACTTTTTCCACATTTTATGTTACAGCCTTACACTTATGCACGTGAATTTTTTTCGTTTTTTATTTTTAATAAATTTGCAAAGATTTCAAACAAACTTTTTCACGTTGTCATTATGGGGTATTGTTTGTAGAATTTTGAGGAAAATAATGAATTTAATCCATTTTGGAATAAGGCTGTAACATAACAAAATGTGGAAAAAGAGAAGCGCTGGGAATACTTTCCGGATGCACTGTAAACTTGGTGAAACCAGCATCCAAAACATAATGTGTAACTATACTACAGCATGGTGAATTTGATAAAGCTTCACTTAGACTTCTGTTCATTTTACAGTGACATTGAAGGGTTAAGGTTAACTCACAACGGACTTTTGCGTCCTCGGTAGCGTCCACCACGATCGCGGCTGCGGGATCGAGAACGCTTGCGCTCTTTGCTGCGCGAACGTCTCCGATCACGACTACGACTCCTCCGTTGCTCTCGACTCTTCTTGCGGTCTCTGCTTCTACTCCTCCGGCGGTCTGGACTGCGACTTTTGCTATGTCTTTTCCTAAAGTGGAAAACATTATCATTGGAATCGTTATCACTTTCTTCATTCTTAATGCATTAAAATAATTCTCCCACACCAAATTACAGAAAAGCTTCAAAATCATTTATCTTCTATTTTGAAGCTTTTCTGTGATTCATTTGGAAAAATTATTGAAGACATTCAAATTACACACAGTTGTACCTTAAAGGTGCACTCAGTAACTTATTAAAAAAGTTTTACTCCTAAAGAAATTTGTAATTTTGAAACGTATGTATAAAATCATGATTACTCACAAGATGACTCTAGTCAAATCAGTAACCTTATAAAAGCTGGTTTATTCTACATGGGGGAGGGGTGCCCTCATGGGGACTGCCATTTTAGAATCACATGACCATCTGAATACTACTCGCTTAATCTCAGTAAGCGTCTTGTTATTGGACACTTTCACTCTTGGATTAAATTAATCATGGCTGATTGGGAATAGTGAATTTTTACAATGGCATCTGTGACTGAAAACTACTGATTTTAAATTATGCTGCATACACACCACTAGGAGTCACTGTAAGTGGCATGACCAAAAAGTGTGCAGCTTTCAGCCATTATGGCCATGCGAGGGCTACTATGTTCTGGTGCAGGTGGGAAAGTATCCAGTGAAAACCAAATGCAGTTCCAGCCATCACTGAACATGGCATGACCAAAAAGTGTGCACCTTTAAGTGTGAATTTAAAACTATTGTGTGCATTAAAAAAAAAGTGGGTGATTCTCACAAAACGTGTCAAGAAAATGTCCTGCCCCTATCCTACCGCAAAATCAAAAGAAACAAATACAAAACTATATTTTTACCTATAGAAAATAAAGCCTATTTTTGGGGCATTAAGACTTTTTACATGGTAACATTATTTTCATGACAGTTACGCACATTTTAGCCCCCAATTCTCATTACTGCAGCAATGCGATTTTTTTTTAATTTTGATAATCTCAATCATCTCAAAATCATTATGCAACAGCATTTTTTTTTTTCAGTAATACTGTAAAAACATGACTGTTACGGTAATGAAAATTTCCATTCGAATCGATGGGAATGGTCAAATTAAAACATTCGGACATGTTTAGGTAATGAAAATTGGGGGGAAAATGTGCTTAAGTGTCCTGAAAATAACGTTCTAATGTAAAAATTTAATGGTCCTAAAAATATGCTTCATTTTCTTTATGCAAAATATAATATTTTTTTAAATCGCTGAATTGGATGTCATTCGCAAGCGTGCAAACTTGTATTTGCACAAACAAGTACATGTAATTAAGCGTACAACTGGTTTCAAAATTCATGCTTGTGGTATGAATGTGTGTAATTTATGTTGTAAAACACAACATCTCTTGAAGTAATGTTAAGATAACCCAGAGGTTGTTTGCTTACTTCTTGCTGCGGCCGTCATCATGACCATTGGCACAAGAGGACTTGCTTTCACCCTGAGCAGGATTAAGAAAAAGGACATTTTAAGGATGGAGATTGCAGGGGAGAGGGGAAGGAGGGACAAGAGAGAATACAGAATGCTGTCATTTAATAAAATTGAGAGAAGCACACCAAAATCGATATTTCTGAAATTCGTTATTGCGGGATTGCTCATATTGTTGCCTCCTTTGTGAGAAATTGCTTGTGCTTTTCCTCACTTTGTTAAATCGCTTTGGATTAAAGGGTGTGGTAAATATATCAAAGTAATCAAATTGTCAGTTCTATCATCCGTTAGAAGGGGTCTGTCTTTTCCCTCTTTAACTTTTGAGAACACATTTCTCGTTCAGTTCTTTCCAGCTATTGTTCTCCATCACTGTGTCTACACTGGAAGCGACATCAGAATTTTCATTAACCGCCAAACAATTAGCTGTAACTCAAGTCTAGACTTATCCAGTATAATAGGTGAAGTTCTTGTTTCCTACATAATTTTTAACAGAAATACATTGAAATAAATATGTACGTTACAACAACGTATACTGCACATATGGTTAGAAACAAAAGAGTATTTAAAATGGTGGGGCACAGACCACATTACAAGCTGGCTTTTTTATAATTATTTAAATATACAACAATAAAATTAATTGCAATCAATCCACGATATTTGTAAACAAAATACATTTAAGCTGGATGGTGAAAATAAAATGGCTGGAGTAGCTGTGCAACGTGTCAAAAAGAAAGCAGTATAGGGTGATTCCAGTGTAGACAGTATCAGATTGTATTGTAAAGTGATATACTGTGCTGTTAAAAAGTATTTGCCCCCATCCTGATTTTTTCTGCTTTTGTGTATATCATACGAAATTGTTTCAAAAATTCAAACAAAATCTAACATAAACCAAAGGCAATCTTAGTATACACAAAATACAGTTTTTAAATTATAATGTTATTTATTGAAGCAAAAAAGTTATCTAATACAAACTGGGCCTGTGTGGAAGTATTTGCCCCTTAGTTACTAAATCCCCAAATCTATGAAACTGCATTCATAATGGGGTTCAGCTTGACTAGACACACCCAGGCCTGATTATTGCCAGCCCTGTTCAATCAAATCAACACCTAAATAGAACTTTTTCAGCAGCATAAATTTGGCTAAAAGGTCTCACCCAGTAGCACACTATGCCAAGGTTGAAAGAAATTCCAGAAATTGAGGAAAAAAGTGATTGAAGTAAATCAGTCTGGGAAGGGTTACAAAGCTATTTCAAATGCTCTGGGATGCCAAAGAACCACAGTGAGAGCCATTATCTCCAAATGGAGAAAACTTTGCACAGTGGTGAACCTTCCCAGAAGTGGCTGACCTTCCAAAACTCCTGAAGGAGCTCAGCGACAGCTCATCCAGGAAGTCACAAAAAAGCCAAGGACAACATCCAAGGAACTGTAGGAATCTCTCACATCAATAAAGGTCACTGTTCATGACTCCACTATCTAAAAGACACTGGCCAAAAATGCTATCCATGGAAGAGTGGGGAGGAAAAAACCACTGCTAACCCAGAAGAACATTAAGGCTCGTCTGAATTTTGCCAAAACACACATTGATGATCCTTAAACCTATTGGGAGAATGTTCTGTGGACTGATGAGTCAAAAGTGGAACTGTTTGGAAGACAGGGGTCCTGTTACATCTGGTGTAAATCAAATACAGAATTCCTCAAAATTAACATCATACCTACGGTCAAGCATGGTGGTGGTATTGTGATGGTGTGGGGATGCTTTGCTGCTTCAGGGCCAGGGCGATTTGCAATAATTGAGGAAATATGAATTCTGCTCTCTACCAGAAAATCCTAAAGGAGAACATCCGGTCATCAGTCCGTGAGCTGAAGCTCAAGCGCAACTGGATTATGCAACAAGACAATGATCCAAATCATAGGAGCAAGTCCACCTCTGAATGGCTCAAAAGAAGCTAAATTAAAGTTTTGGAGTGGCCTAGTCAAAGTCCTGACTTGAACTTGATTGAGATGCTGTGGCAGGACCTTAAACAGGCAGTTCATGCCCGAAAACCCTCCAATGTGGCTGAACTAAAGCAGTTCTGCAAAGAAGAGTGGGACAGAATTCCACCACAGGGTTGTGAAAGACTGATCTCCAGTTATCAGAAGTGTTTGGTTGCAGTTTTTGCTGCTAAAGGTGGCACAACCAGCTATGAAGTTTAAGGGGGCAGTTAGTTTTTCACATGGGTGATATAGGTGTTGGATAACTTTTTTGCTTCAATAAAAATATGTATTTGAATACTGTATTTTGTGTTCACTCAGACTGCCTTTGTTTTATGTTATCTCATTTGAAGATCTAAAACAATTTAGTATGAAAAATACACAAAAATAGAAGAAATCAGGAAAAAATACTTTTTCACAGCATTGTAGCATCTGTTATTTGCATGGTGTGTCACATAAAAAAAACAAACAAAACCATCCTCAAACATAATTCAAACCCAATACAAAATAAAAACTGTCCATCAAATGTCTTAATCTAACAGGGAGGCCATGCATTTTCAGGGCACCCTCTGGGTTGTATTCTAGTACCCTGCTATTAAGACTAAATCTTGCTGTAGTCATGCTATAGAGCTGCTACAGGGAATTCCAGAGTTGAGGCTGTCAGTCCTTGAGATCTTCCCCAGTTAGCGTGGATGGACTGTGAGAGCTCGATGCCATCTCTGTCTCACAGCACGTCCTGAAGCAGACAGGGATTTACACGGCTTAGTCATATCGCAATCCCCATAGACAGCGCATTAAAGAAAGCCAAAAAAGATACAACTTAAACCTCATCAAAAGATTTTAGTTTTGTCCTTATTTGCGTAATTCTAGATCCACTGAGTAACTTTTAACTCTATAGGCATGTATTTTTCTTTAAGTAAAAAAATGGCACATAAAAATGTGTCTATTCTTAAGGAAAAGAATTATTATTTAGTGTAGGGCTGCACAATTCATCTAATAAATAATCGAGATTACAATTACAGCTGCCAAAAATTAACTTTTTGCAAAAAGTGTTCATTGTAGCAGTCCATGTAGGGCTACTCAAGTTGCGTCAGAATAACTTTTATTTTTATTTTTTTTTAGCTATATAGTAACTCAGACAAAGTTCTCAGCTTGTTTTGGATATGCAGCCTACATACAAAATATGGCAGTTGATCCACCCAAAATAAGTAGTTTAATGTAAATTGTATTAATCGAAATTAATCGCAATAACAATAGCAAGGGAAATCACTAATTATGATTTGTCATAATCGTGCAGCCCTAATCTATGATTAATCATTTTTTAAAACGGTAAGCATTTGTATGGCAAAGAGATTACTAATTGTGTAATAAGGGCATGCACAAACCAAATGCCAACGTAACCGATGTTGGAGACCTTTTAAACAGACTATGTAGAGAGACAGTATTCTTACTTGGACGTGTAAATTATATTTATAGGGCAATTCCGCTCTTTTCAGCCTACACCTACAGTAAAAGTCAAGTACATGGCTCAGGATCAGGGCCATGGCTTAAATTCACAGGGCCTAAGAAAAACGATGGCCCTGCTCAGAGATTCCTCAGTTTTAAACAAGAGCCCAAGGACTGAGTACTGACGCTGGCTACCACCCCTGGAGTCACAAGTTCGAATCCAGGGTGTGCTGAGTGACTCCAGCCAGGTCTCCTAAGCAACCAAATTGGCCCGGTTGCTAGGGAGGGTAGAGTCACATGGGGTAACCTCCTCGTGGTCGCTATATTGTGGTTCTTGCTCTCGGTGGGGTTTGTGGTGAGTTGTGCGTGGATGCTGCAGAGAATAGTGTGTGCCTCCACACGCGCTACATCTCCGTGGTAACATGCTCAACAAACCACGGATTGACAGTCTCCGATGCGGAGGCAACTGAGATTCATCCTCCGTCACTCGGATTGAGGCGAATCACTACGCCACCACGAGGACAGAGTGCATTGTGAATTCCAAATTGGGGAGAAATTTAAAAAAAAGAGCCCAAGGACTTTACTCGATGACTGTTTATTATTCTATTGCAGTATTCAGTGTCTTAATACTAAAGCCCCAAGCATACTTCGGTCAGATGCGAAAGCTAGGCGTTATGTGTACGGGATGTAAATTTTGTCATCAGCAGAGTGCTTCAGCACTGAACGCGTACGGCTCGATTTTTCTAACCGCACGTACTCTGAACACACAATGTGCCAGGAATTGTTTGTACTAACTGGGTCCGCAAGGTGGCAACACTCACGATTGAGCCTTGGCTGTCACTAAGAAGCGCTAGATGGCGTGGACGCGCGCGTTTGCTTGTGGTAAAGAAAAACTGTTCTGCAAAACGTGCGGAAAAGCGTGCCCGATTTTGAATTCATAACATGTCTTCACTAAAACATAGAATATAGCAGTAAAATGTTAGCTATTTGCTGGAGAGACAACTCTTAAGCGCAAACAGCACAAGCACTTTGTCAACGCACCTGATGCAGTAACCGGTTCATATTAAACTGTATGCTAATCATGATCTTCTTTGAAGTGTTAATAAAGTGCTTGTGATTCAACCTGTCTCTGGTGTTTTTCTAAACGAGTTTCATCATGTAACACATTTTTGTCTAGGCTGTAAAGTGACGTCATTGATGGAGCTTCTCTGTGCTCGCCGCAAATATCCAACTAATCGATAATGAAATTCACTGTCGATGATTTTCATTATCGATAATTATTGATTAGTTGCAGCCCTAATTGTGACATGGCAAAAATCAATATCGGAATACTGTCTCTGCTCCATGTCACGTAATGTTTCATCCATTGGCACACATTCACCTTGCTGAAACCAAACAGGTGATTGGATGGTCTAGGGTGGCGGTCTTTTGTGTTTTACCTAAGGGATCACAATATATCAAAACATTGCGCAATTACTACCTTACGTTTTTTCACAGTTCACACTGGAATCAAAGATGTATTCAGGGGAGTAGAGGTGAGATATCATTAGGCAAGTCTATAAAGAGAGATAGACGGGCATTTATTTGTAATTCACGATAATCACACTACACAAATTCACTCTCGTACACAACACACAATCATTCACTCTAGTCAGGCACAGACAACAAAAGCAGGATTTCTGAACAGCATATCACATACTCTTTACGTCTGAAAAAGCATAAATGCCAAAAAATAAATGAGATCCGTCAACTTTCGGACGTCAACACACCTTCTTATAAGGAGCTTCAAGCATGGCCTCAACATCAAAGTCATCCGCCATCCTGACCTGCAAAAGAAAAACATTACGCGGGTTACAATCAGCACACCAGAGGTATGTAACCTGTTTACGGGTTCTGGTTACCTAAACTAAATTACATCGAAAAGAAACCAAGAAAAACACATATTACGGCCGAGCTTTGTGGAGCTGCAGGTGTTTAAATAACATGCTCGAGCGCCCGCGAGACACTGCATTACATAAGCAACCGGTTTAGACACTTCAGTCTGATTCTTACGGAAAGCCCAATTACAACTTATATTTCAATAGGAAATAAAATCTGAATAAGAAGAGAAACAAAGCGAAAACCGTGACCTGTTTTTTTATTTACAGTCCCGTTTTCGACGCGACCTCTGCGACGCGCGCGTGAAGTTTGACTGTCACCACGGCTGCCAAACAAATGGTCAAATCCGCGTATAGTCCTGTGCGTAAAAGTCTATCAGCGACGACCAACAATCTTTCAAACACGAAAGGAAAAAAAAAATAACGATATATCTATCGGTGGACGTTTAAGAAGTTGATCAGTTTGGCTTTCCTCTAAACTTCCTGCTTTGCCCAAAATGGACGCCGATAGTGGGCGGGGCTTCCTTCATGACAAACACACGTGGTGAGTGCCAATCGACCGTTAGTGCCCTCCGAAGTGCACTTCACACGGTATTCAGCCATTTTAAGGGAGATTCCAATCCGAAGGGAGCGTTAATGTGCAGCTGGAAGGGCACTTCAAACGGCATAGGGAATAAGTGTACATCGAAACATCGCTTCACAGTGGAGAGGGAAATTTACACACCAGTCATTGCGAACCAGCAGAGTTTTTTTTTTTTTTTTTAAGAATAAAACAATTTCCAGAACAATATGTACGAGTGACACAAAGCATTTGCATAAAGGGAGAAAAATAAATAACAAAATAACAAAAAATAAATAAAGAGAGATAAACCTCATCCCAATATTGCATCTCCATTCATAATAGATTTCACAATCCCATTCAACATCTGGGATATTTTAAAGGCTTTTTTGTTTCTTTTGAGTTTCCTCAGAGAATCAGTAAAACCTTTTATCTCAGAGCGAAATAAAATAAAGTTAGATGCTATCACTCTGGATTTGTGGATATACTTTCCCAACAAGCACAGGATTTTTACAGCATTGTCTAAGGGTACATTTACACGACAACGATGTACTAATAACTCCGTTGTCATGTAAACGAACAGCCAAAACGCATAAAAAGTTTTCCGTTTTTAGTTGAAAACGTTGTCATGTAAACAGCCCCTAAGAAAACAGAATCTGTGTAACAGAATAGAAACAGGACCATCTTTTCTTTGATGTCAGTTAGATTAGTGTGACAATTTTTTTATTTTTTTGGTTCCTGGGTAGTAAGTGTTATTTCCTAATTGCTAATGTTTCAGAATTATAGAAAATGGCTATTACTCCCCACAAACATTGCTTTTGTGACCAGGACTGTGATATTTTGAAATTTACCTATTTTCCAGAACATTCCAGATAGATTCAGTGCCGAGCAAACTTGGAGTAACTTCTAGAAATTTCCAGTAATATAAATAGTAGTATAAATACAGGGGCCTTAAGCTCACCTGTTCAGTTTAGTTCCAGCTGCCTAAGTGGATACATATCTGCATTTTTCTGAGATGGCATCAAGAGGCTGCAAGCATCCGGCAGATGCATTTTGCTATGTCTGCGGCCAATTTATCAAGACAAGAGCGAAAAATTACTCTGTGGAAGCATCTGCTAAGATGTGTGAGGCCTACAAGGCATATTTCGTTACGCCTGTCAGGGATCAAGACAAACCCTGGGCACCTAATTTCACCTGCGAGCACTGCAAAAAAAACTCCGGAAGGTAACATGGACAATTGTTGCTCGGAATTTTGTTATAAAATGTGTTAATTTTTAAAATGTTTTACAATTTTCAATGTTATTAAAAAAATATATAATATATGAAAAATGCTGCGAGATTGTCTTACACATTAGTCATGGGTGAAATAAATGTATTTTTGTAGGATGGTACAGAGGGGAAAAGAGAGCCATGAAGTTCGCTATCCCAAGAATTTTGCGGGAACCCACTGACCACTCAAGCAACTGCTACTTCTGCATGGTGGACCCTGACTGGCAGAACTTCCTTCATCTATCGCCCCGGTGCCACACTGCCATGTGTTCCCCGTACCCACTCCTTCGGAGAGAGAGCAGCCATCTTTAGAAGAGAGCAGCAAGTCAGAGAGTGAGGAAGATGTTGTAGATCCAGATGACAATTTCAGAGGTGGAGCTGAGGAGAGAAACCCATACTAACCCAACCAAAAAGACCTCAACGACTTGATTAGAGATCTTGGTCTCACCAAGTCCAATGCCGAGCTTTTGACGTCTAGGCTCAAGCAGTGGAACTTGTTGGATGAAAGCGTGCAAGTCGCAGATCAGAGGAAGTGTCACCAACCTTTTTCCAGCTTCTTCATCCGTCAAGATGGGCTCTGCTTCTGCCATAGTGTGACCAGTCTCTTCGAGGCAATCGGAATCGCCTGTAACCAGAATGAGTAGCACCTCTTCATTGACAGCTCATCCAGGAGCCTCAAAGCTGTGCTGCCCCATAATGGTAACAATTATCCGTCTCTTCCCCTGGCTCAAAGAGGATTACAACAGCATCAAGACCTTGCTGGACACCTTGAAGTATGATGAGTACATTTGGGGGCTGATTTGTGAAAGTGATTTACAGTATAATCGTAAATCTCGAAAAACGACTCACTTCTAAATCTTTTGTAGTCGTTTTTGTATTACTTTAGTATAAATACATGTTAATTTGGATTCATATGTTGTTGTTTTTTTCTGACTTTGTTAACAAAAAGACACAAATTCACCCGTTTTCTCAATGGAAATAGGTAAATTTCAAAATATCACTGTCCTAGTTACAAAAGCAAAGTTTGTGGGTAATAATAGCCATCGTTTCTATACTTTTGAGGCATAAGCAATTAGGAAATAACACTTACTACCCAGGAACAAAAATTGTGTTACATAGTGTTATTAAAGGAAGTAAAAGTAAGTCATGAGATCTCAGTCCAGAATGAATTTGAAAGGAACATCTAAAAATAGATGAGGCACCGATTCAATTTCAGAACCACAAAAAGCACATTCCGGTTGAATTTCCATAAATATAGATAAGAATAGATTGCAAGGGTAAAAACTGAAAAGGACTTTACTATGAATCTCTCTAACCTTGTTTGGTTTACAAAAAGGTTACGTACAGTCCAGACATTGTGAAAAGATACTGAATGATAACTCTGTCGCTATAAAACCGTTGCTTTTGGAGCAGCGAACCAGCACAGTGCTGACGTAGTTTGTCTAAAATAAACGCTCAAATAAAAGAAAGGAGTTTGAGACGCTGTGGTTTATATTCACCTTAATTTACTTCAGGCGTGCTTTCTATTCGGTTGTACTCGAGATGCGACCGTTACATCATTTAACAGTTAAAACTCATATTATAAATAACTACTTAACATTTATTTTTTAAATTAATCAGCAACAGTCATTTAACGTACGGGTTACACGTCTACATAAATATGTTAATTTAAATGTATAACAATACATTTTTATAGGTATACACGTGAATGTATTTCAGAAATGTAAATATATATGGATGTAAGGTTATTTATTGTTCATTTATATGTATTTGCTCGAGTATTTTTTGAGTCATCTTACTTGAACCCCGTAATCAGCGCGACTCAAGCGTCGTCTGTGTTTGATGACGTCGCAGGAGATTTCAAATGAACACATTTTGTCAAGTGAAGTGGACTTCAACAGATATCCCGTGCTCAGTGAGTAGGGAGCAGTGAACACTGCGTAGGGACACTGCGGATTGGAACGCACCTACGGATTTCCTACAGTAGGCGGTTAGATAAAAGCAGAGAGTATCTAGCAGAGATGGACCACTTCTATTAAAATTAATGGGAGAATTTGGATTGTGAGATAAAAAGACATAATTATAAGATTAAAAGTCATAATTTTGATATAAAATGTCAGAACTATGAGATAAAGTTACAATTATGAGATTAAAAGTGTAAAATATGACATATAAAGTCATAATGTAAATAAGTCAAAATTATGTAGCCAAAATTATGAGATGGTAAGTGATAATTGTGATATTAAAAGTCAATTATGAAATAAAAACCATAATGATAAGATTCATAGTTATAATTTTGATATTAAAAGTCAGAATGATGAGATAACGTTAAAATAATGAGGAAAAAAGTAAAACATTATGAAATATAAAGTCAAAATTATATTCTAAGTCATAAGTATGAGATAAAAACTAAAAATTATGAGATAGTGATAATTATGAGATTAAAAATTAAAATTATAAGATAGTAAGTGATAATTCTGAGATTCAAAGTCATATTTATGAGCAGGATTGGGAGGGTTACATTTTAAATGTATTCCACTACAGATTACAGAATACATGCTGTAAAATATAATTTGTAACGTATTTCGTTAGATTACTCAAGGTCAGTAACGTATTCTAAATACTTTGGATTACTTCTTCAGCACTGGTAGATTTTTTTCACTTGTTTTGACTATAAAAACTCTGTCAGTACAGTAAGACAAAATACACATGTTAAAAATACATTCTCTGAAAGACCTAAATATCTTATGCAGTGTTGTTTCTAAAACAAGATAAGTCAAACTGATCTTGTTTTAAGGATTTTTAGATATTTTTACAGGAAAACAATACAAAAATTATTATCAAGAATACGATTTTTGCCCTAATATCAAAGGTCTTACTAGAAAAAAAGAAATTATGATCCAACGTGAATTTTCTTGTTAAAAAAATATGATCGTGGCTGGTAACGTGTGTAAAATGGCTAGAAATAGCATTTTAACTTAGCGTAAAGCTGACAATTTACACAAGGTTTATTTCTATTTCTTCTTCTAAAAAACTTACTTCAAACTTTCTTCTCTGTCTGCTCGTATGAATGTAACACATCATAGGAAAGTGTTTCACCGCTGTTCAAATGCACTTTGGATCGCATCATTTATATGTATAAATGTTTTCCATCCGAAAGGATTAAATATTAAATTAAACAAATGACAATAAAATGCAAAGTAATCTCTTCAGTAATCTAAATACTTTTTGAATGTAACTGTATTCTAATTACCAATGATTTAAATTGTAACTGTAGTGGAATACAGTTACTTACAGTATATTTTGTATTTTAAATATGTAATCCCGTTACATGTATTCCATTACTGCCCAACACTGTTTATGAGATACTAAGTCAAATTAATTTTGAGATTAAAAACAAAGACATAGTTATGAGCATAAAAACTCATAGTGATATGATGTTTTCTCATTGCGTATAAAACATGGTGGCCTAATAAATTGTGCACTTATTGCGAAGCATTTCAAACTAATCTTCTGAAATACTTGCCTTACTAGCTGAATTGTATGGAACTGTACTAAGCACACAAGGATTTTAAGCAAGAAAAACTTTTGGCTTTTATTCAACAATTTCTGGTCAATCTCATGTTTATAGGGCAATGCACTAGAAATCTTGGTTGAATGGGATTGAAACTGATCATTATGATATATCATAATTATGACTTAGTATCTCATAATTTTTACTTTGTATATCATTATTATGACTTACTAAAATGCTACCTTTTTTGGAGTGACTATTTGCACAAGCCTCAGCCTCTGCCTTTTTTTCATGGGTCATCACATGCAGCCTGGCTGAATCTTTTGCGGTTGGTAAATGATTTCCTGAGGAAGCACCAATCGCGTCTCGAGTCAACACTGATGCACAAGTTACTCAATCATAACACATTCTCGGAAATGCCTGACACTCCGACTTGAAATTAACCAATAACAGGGAGTAATATGATCCTAGAACTGGTATTATCTGCTTTTCCAAACAATTCTTTGCAATGAACTGCTCCAACTTCTTCACAAATCGGACTGAACTCTTCCATCACACAGTTCTCATGTCAACAGTACAATGAGTCGCTCACAGCAGTTCTCGAGTCAACAGTACACTGAGCTAAGAATCACATCTTGCGGAGGTGTCCGACTTACTGAGAACTGATGAGATGCTGATACTGAGTATGCGTGGGCCGTGTGATTAAGGGGGGCGAAATGTTTGTTAGTGGTGTATTTTGCTGAACAGCAAAAAGTGTAACAAATTGTAACGAATGCTGGCAATGACAGGCAGATGAAGATGATGATGATGTGAAGAACCCAAGTGCACTTTATTCATAAAAGTGAAATCCAAAAACCGTAAACAAATATGGACTTGACAGCCAAACAACGTTACATAAATTCAATGCCTGACACTGATACAATGGAAACATTAGACTTAATACATGGACATGGGAAACATAAACCAATGAACAAACAGAACTCTAAACAAGATAAGACAATGAGAATAAACAAATGACATGATAGAACCAATAACAAGACTATGAACCAATGGGAAACAGACACAATGAAAATGAGGGAAACAGGATGATCACATGACTTGACATGGAAACAGGGAATCACATGACATGGCAAGGAAACAGCAAATAAAAGACATTAACACAAAACCACATCTAGATGTGACATACCCCCCCCCCCTCTAGGAGCAGCTCCCGACGCCCTGAAACAAAAACACAGAGTTCAAGAGGGAGCTGAGGGGGGTGGGGGATGCTGACTTGTTGGCTGTGGCAGGTGTGAGCGCTGGCTCGTAGAGCAGAGGCGGGCCTGGACCGTGGAGCAGAGGCGGGCCTGGACCGTGGAGCAGAGGCGACCGTGACGTGGGACGCTGGCTCAGCGGCCATGACGTGGGATGCTGGCTCGGTGGCCATGACGTGGGATGCTGGCTTGGCGGCCACCTCCCCTACAGTGAATGTGGAACCACATATCAGTAAGGCAAGGTCGATAAATTGAGTCAGGCTGTAGGTACTCCTGGCATTAAGGAGGAGATTGGCTCATTCAGCCCAAAGCGAAAACATTCCTTGAGGCAATCTCATTAAAATCGACCCTGCTAGCCAGAGCACAAAAGTCCTCTACATATTCATCCAGGGGATGATTCTCCTGACGTAAATGAAGAAGCTGAACGGCTGGGTTCATTTTGCAGTCAGGTATTCTGTAACGAATGCTGACAATGACAGGCAGATGAAGATGATGGTGATGTGAAGAACCCAAGTGCAGTTTATTCATAAACGTAAAATCCAAAACCTTGAACAAATATGGACCTGACAGCCAAACAACGTTACATGGATTCAATGCCTGACATTGATACATTGGAAACATTAGACTCAATACATGGACATGGGAAATATAAACCAATAAACAAACAGTACTCTAAACACTGATAAGACAATGAGAATAAACAAATGACATGATAGAACTAATAATAAGACTATGGACCAATGGGAAACAGACACAATGAACATGAGGGAAACAGGATGATCACATGACTTGACATGGAAACAGGGAATCACATGACATGGCAAGGAAACAGGAAATAACATGACATGGAAACACTTTTTAAAATAAAAGACATTAACACAAAACATGAACAAAAACACATCTAGATGTGACACAATTAAAACATACTGGAAATACTATGTTTATGACTTAATTGTATGATTACCGTCTCATCAATGAATGATGAGCTGGTCGCAGCAGTTCTCAGCTCAACAGTACACTGAACTGAGAACAGTCTCATTCGGACATACTGAGAACTTACACCAATCAGCAACAACGTTAAAACCACCTGTCTAATATTGTGTAGGTGCCATCAAAAGAGCGCCAATCTACATCTCAGAATAGCATTCTGAGATGACATTCTTCTCACCACAGTTGTACAGAGCGGTTATCTGAGTTAACATAGACTTTGTCAGTTTGAACCAGTCTGGTCATTCTCCATTCTGAGTAAATTCTAGAGACTGATGTGTGTGAAAATCCCAGGAGATCAGCAGTTACAGAAATACTCAAACCAGCCTATCTGGCACCAACAATCATCCATGCAATTATCTAATCAGCCAATCGTGTGGCAGTGGTGCAGTGCATAAAGTCATGCAGATACGGGTCAGGAGCTTCAGTCAATGTTCACATCAACTATCAGAATGGGAAAAAAATGTGATCTCAGTGATTTGGACTGTGGCATGATTGTTGGTGCCAGACGGGCTGGTTTGAGTATTTCTGTAACTGCTGATCTCCTGGGATTTTCACACACAACAGTCTCTAGAATTTACTCTGAATGGTGCCAAAAACAAAAACATCCAGTGAGCAGCAGTTCTGTGGACAGAAATGCCTTGTTGATGAGAGAGGTCAACAGAGAATGGCCAGACTGGTTCAAACTGAAAGTATATGGTAACTCAGATAACCACTCTGTACAATTGTCATAGTCTGTCTCCCTCATTTATTTCATTCTCTTCAAGGACTCTTATTTTGAAGTTTTCCACTGGACTGCATTTCCCATAGTTCACTGCCCTAATCACTTCCATCTGTTTCTTATTATCCTCACCTGTATCCTATTCCCTCATTAGTTCCTTTTGTATAAATGTCCTCTAGTTTTCTCCGCTATTTTGTCAGTCCTTGAAGTGTTACGTTTTGAAGTTTAGATTTATAGTTTGTTCCGTTCCAGCGATTACTACTGTTGAGCCTTTTGTCTGTTCAATTCCAGCGTCTGTTCAACTCCTACGATTATAATTAAAGGATTTAGAGATTCCGCTCCTGCGTCCCCTCTCTTCCACTCCTAGACACCAACGTTACAACAACTGTAGAGAGAAGAATGTAATCTGCAAGCGCGTGTCGAGGGCTTCATTCATGTTAACTGTTTCTAATGTATTTTGTTGAACTGCAGAAAGTATAAAAATAAAAATAAATGATCAGAGCATGCTTAAACTTAAGCTGATAAACGTAAATGAATTTTACTACGCATTAAGCATAGGTACTGGGTGCTTTACGTGCAAAATATAAGAAAAATATTCAAAACCTAATAAATACTGGTCAGTCATTTTCAATGGACAGGATTGTTGAATGTGTTTGTGATGACAAACTCCATTATTAATAACTCGGAGTAATAATCTGCAATATGTGCCCACTTATAGCTTTGAGTGGTTAAGCGTGTATTACACGACGTCGGTTGATATCGTTACGTTCTAGTGACGTCATTACACTATGACGTAAAGAACTGTTCAATCGTGTTTTTTAATTTTTAAACCGGTTCATTGAAACGAACCATCTGAAAGAACCGGACTTCCCATGGCTAATACAGTATGCATTTGCAGTGCTTGCAACTTACATTCTTCAGGGTGTTTCTTGATTTGTTCACTTGAACTGCATCTTTGTTTTGTTAAATTATCTGTCTTTAAAAAAATACTTTCTATTTCTTTAATGCATGATGTGGAAACAAATGTCATAGATGCACATACAGGTGCATCTCAATAAATTAGAATGTCGTGGAAAAGTTCATTTATTTCAGTAATTCAACTCAAATTGTGAAACTCGTGTATTAAATAAATTCAGTGCACACAGACTGAAGTAGTTTAAGTCTTTGGTTCTTTTAATTGTGATGATTTTGGCTCACATTTAACAAAAACCCACCAATTCACTATATCAAAAAATTAGAATACATCATAAGACCAATAAAAAAAACATTTTTAGTGAATTGTTGGCCTTCTGGAAAGTATGTTCATTTACTGTATATGTACTCAATACTTGGTAGGGGCTTCTTTTGCTTTAATTACTGCCTCAATTTGGCGTGGCATGGAGGTGATCAGTTTGTGGCACTGCTGAGGTGGTATGGAAGCCCAGGTTTCTTTGACAGTGGCCTTCAGCTCATCTGCATTTTTTGGTCTCTTGTTTCTCATTTTCCTCTTGACAATACCCCATAGATTCTCTATGGGGATCAGGTCTGGTGAGTTTGCTGGCCAGTCAAGCACACCAACACCATGGTCATTTAACCAACTTTTGGTGCTTTTGGCAGTGTGGGCAGGTGCCAAATCCTGCTGGAAAATGAAATCAGCATCTTTAAAAAGCTGGTCAGCAGAAGGAAGCATGAAGTGCTGCAAAATTTCTTGGTAAACGGGTGCAGTGACTTTGGTTTTCAAAAAACACAATGGACCAACACCAGCAGATGACATTGCACCCCAAATCATCACAGACTGTGGAAACTTAACACTGGACTTCAAGCAACTTGGGCTATGAGCTTCTCCACCCTTCCTCCAGACTCTAGGACCTTGGTTTCCAAATGAAATACAAAACTTGCTCTCATCTGAAAAGAGGACTTTGGACCACTGGGCAACAGTCCAGTTCTTCTTCTCCTTAGCCCAGGTAAGACACCTCTGATGTTGTCTGTGGTTCAGGAGTGGCTTAACAAGAGGAATACGACAACTGTAGCCAAATTCCTTGACATGTCTGTGTGTGGTGGCTCTTGATGCCTTGAGTCCATTCCTTGTGAAGTTCACCCAAATTCTTGAATCGATTTTGCTTGACAATCCTCATAAGGCTGCGGTTCTCTCGGTTGGTTGTGCATCTTTTTCTTCCAAACTTTTTCCTTCCACTCAACTTTCTGTTAACATGCTTGGATACAGCAGTCTGTGAACAGCCAGCTTCTTTGTCAATGAATGTTTGTGGCTTACCCTCCTTGTGAAGGGTGTCAATGATTGTCTTCTGGACAACTGTCAGATCAGCAGTCTTCCCCATGATTGTGTAGCCTAGTGAACCAAACTGAGAGACCATTTTGAAGGCTCAGGAAACCTTTGCAGGTATTTTGAGTTGATTAGCTGATTGGCATGTCACCATATTCTAATTTTTTGAGATTGTGAATTGGTGGGTTTTTGTTAAATGTGAGCCAAAATCATCACAATTAAAAGAACCAAAGACTTAAACTACTTCAGTCTGTGTGCATTGAATTTATTTAATACACGAGTTTCACAATTTGAGTTGAATTACTGAAATAAATGAACTTTTCCACGACATTCTAATTTATTGAGATGCACCTGTACATAAAACACAGGTTGCAGGTTCAGTACTGATCAACCAGCAGCTGGAGAACCACTGAGATCAAACTTTCACATTTAGACTTTACCTCTGTTCTGCTCTTGAGCAACATATTTGACCCCAGGTATGTCTTTGGAATTGCATTCAGGTCAGGGGTAATATTTTTACACTCTACAGTCTTTCATAAATCACAGATAGCAAAAAACTACAGTACATGCAGTCTTTTGGAATAAGAAACATATGTGTTAATAGGAAGACCATTACTGTACTTACATAAAGACTAGATCATAATGTTGAATTTAATACAATAAAAAAATCTGCATACTCTCTCAAATAATAGTAAATTCACAAAATTATATATCAAAGCAATACAATCACAAAGTAATATGTGAAAACATTACTATAAAATTTCCTCATTGATTTTCTCCTTTTTAAAATATATTGATCAGCTAAAAAGTCAAGTGCAAATGGTTCTTCAAACAAATAATTTAATGAAATAATGTTCAATAAATGATTTCAAGATTAATGAAATTAAAAAGACATTCCATTCTCATAACTTTTGTTCAAATTGCCCAAACTGCACAGCCAAAATACAATCTTGTATGGCAGCTACCAGTTAACTTTTACACCTGATCATTCATGTTAACTTTTAATCAACACCCCAGAGATAAGATATACAAATATAGTTTAATGGACATCAAAAAAATCTTCAGACATCAGATGAAATATATGAATACTGAGCATATCCTGAAAATATTGCCTATGGTCCCCCAACTTTAAGTCAATATGTGGGGGGAATAGCATCAGCTAATTGACAAGTCATAAACAGAAACACATCTCACAGATGTACTGTGATTAACCTACCCTAACATTACAAAAGGTTATCACATCGTATTACTGCATGTAATTGCAGCTAAGTTTTATAATATTCAAGACAGGGCTGTATATTATACACAAGTGTGCATATACAGTATGTCTATCTACAGTATATAGAAGGATGAATGAAATGAGGGGACAGGTCATGCAATACAATCAAATTAAATCATTATTGTCTCTAACAAAGTCAACACATGTTATTGCATCTGTTAACGTATTACTTACGTGTAGATAACACACCAGTAAATAAAATATAATGTAGTTCATATTTTAATTATTTTCTTGATTCTTTTTCATATTTTATTTCTCTTCAGTGAAGAGTTGCACACTTTACTCAATGTACAATATTGGCTCCTGTCACATTGGCTGTGTTCAATATTAAAAAAATGTTTAAACAATGTAATATAATTTATTTTTATAATTCATAAAACATATGTTAACAAGTTGTGATTTCTTAAAAACTAAATATTTGAACCTGGACCCACCAAATATTGAAATTACTGTATAATAAGTTTATAATGGATAAATGTAATTACAAAATCTACAGTACTCAAAGCATGTGAAAAGTCCACAGTGTTTTATGAGTGTCCTGATCCAACTTTCAGGTTTTTTCCTCTTGTTTAACAGTCTTGTCAAACATCAGTCCCCTGTTATGCATCATTCCTTAGCATCAGTTTTGTTTGTGTCTTTGATGACATAGGGCCCCAGATCGGGTGTATTGAGTACACAAGTGTAATCTGGAGGAACATCAAAGAAGAGCTCATCATCAAAGCAGTTCTCATCAGTTGGGGAAGCAAGGTACGGTAGCTTGAGGACAACACCTGTCAGCAAACCCCCCACTGCTGCCACAGCAATGGTCCCAAACACTGCCGCCACCTGAAAGAGAGCCTGTTCCCGTGCACTCCGACCCAAACCTGCCTCCAAATCTGGGATCATTTTCTGCAGCTCTAGGAGCTGAGGGTCTCCCTCCGGGGGTGCCCGATGAGAGAAGGTCTGGTAGAGACTGGGGCCGTAGGTTTCCTCACTTGCCAGGAGGATGGCACAGATTCCAGCTAGGCTGGAAATGAGTCCCGTTAAGCCATGCAGGTTGTGTATGCCACACTGATCCTGCAGCCTCAACCGCCGTGCCAGAAAGGGGCTCAGGTATTTGTACCCCAGCATGCAGGCTATGCATCCCAGGATCCCCAGTATGTAAGCAGCAGCCGGGGAAATCATCATGTCCACCGAGGCACCGACAGTTACTCCACCGGCCAACGTTACATTCTGCACATCAGCCATGCTGATCTTACCATTTTTGCTGAGCATGGTGGACAGGGCAAAGGCAGTGATTGTGGAGGCACTGAGACCTATGAACGTGTGAAGAACAGCTCGGTGCTGGTCATCACCCTTAAAGGTCAGTGCTGAGTTGAAAGAGGGCCAGAACACCCAGAGGAACAGTGTTCCCAACACAGATAACAGATCTGACTGGTAACTTGTTGCCTCTTTTGGATGTCCCTCATTTAGGCTAGGTCTGTACAGGACGAAGGTGACACCCAGTCCAAAGTAGCAGGCAAACAGGTGGATGAGGATAGAGCCACCAGCATCATTGATCCTCAAGTATTTCAATACAACCCACTCTGTGATGGCAAACACAGGGATCTCAAGCAAGGCCATGACCTATAAACAATACACAGTAAGTATTACGACTCTGACACAATATACAGTACTATTTTTCTAACTAGAGGTGCAATATGTGCAAGTAACGTACAAACCAATGGAAGATTGTGACACTTTATAAACACTGCACAACATATTTCTTCATCACAGGCTTTTATTACCTAAGAGAAAATGTTGATACATGCCATATCTGTATTACACACTTCCAATGTGCATAATTCTGACTCTTTGTCCAGTTTTGTTGTACAGGGTTTCCTTGCACAATGTTAAAGGAATGTTCCAGGTTCAATACAAGTTAAAGGGATAGTTCACCCAAAAATTAAAATTCTCTCATCATTTACTCACCCTCACACCATCCCAGATGTGTATGACTCTCTTTATTCTGCAGAACACAATTTTTTTTTTTTTTTTTTGTGGAGGGTGGGGGATTTTCCCCCTTTTTCTCCCAATTTGGAATGGCCAATTCCCAGTGTGCTTTTAAGTCCTCATGGTCACGTAGTGATTCACCTCAGTCCAGGTGGCGGAGGATGAATCCCAGTTGCCTCCGTGTCTGAGACTGTCAACCCGCGCATCTTATCACGTGGCTTGTTGAGCACGTTGCCACGGAGACATAGCGCGTGTGGAGACTTCACGCCACCCACCGCGGCATTCACACTCAACTCGCCACGCGCCCCACCGAGAACTAACCACATTATAGCAATCACGAGGAGGTTACCCCATGTGACTCTACCCTCCCTAGCAACCGGGCCAATTTGGTTGCTTAGGAGACCTGGCTGGAGTCACTCAGCATGCCCTGGGATTCGAACTAGCAAACTCCAGGGGTGGTAGCCAGCATCTTTACCACTGAGCTACCCAGGCTCCCTCTGCAGAACACAAATTAAGATTTTTAGAAGAACATCTCACCTCTGTAGGTCCATACAATGCAAGCATATTGTGTCCAGAGCTTGAAATCACTATCGCCAAGGAGACTGCTGTCGAGATTTATAATGAAAAAGAAATTACATTGTGGTCTGTTATCTGGATTGGAGTCGAATGGATTACTTTTATGCCTTTATGTGCTTTTTGGACCCTCAGAGTTCTGGCCTCCATTCACTTGCATTGAATGAACCTACAGAGCTGAAATATTATTCTAAAAATCTTCATTTGTGTTCTGCTGAAGAAATAAAGTCATACACATCTGGGATGGCATAAGGGTGAGTAAATGATGAGAGAATTTTTATTTTTGGGTGAACTATCCCTTTAAGCTCAGTCAATATTATTTGGCATAATGTTGATAACCGCAAAAAACAAAAAAAAAAACAAAAAAAAAAAAAACAACAAAAATAATAATAATAATAATAATAATTTCACTGTGATTTTAATTTCACACTTCACAGTGAAATCGGAAACTGTCGGGTTATTTATTTATTTTTTAGCTAAAATCGGTCTGTGCTTACCGAAATTCGAATCGCTGCCCCCATTGGCCAAATCGGTAAGTGTTGTTGGGCATATGGGCATGTGTGAGCTCCATTTTCTGGGTGTATTGTCCACGGAGGGGCACCAAAAGCAAGTTTTGAAGCAAGTTGTTTTCAGCTGTACAGGATGTAATCCAATGAAGAGGAATGCATTTTTTATACACTGAACCCCCAAACCTAAACCTAACCATGCAAAAAAAAAAAAAAAAAAATGCAACCTCAGAATCAAGCTTGTCAATAATTATACAAACACGATTACTTCCTGGTTTCAATGCAGTATCTGAACACGGGTCCCCCAAGCTGCTGACTCTTCTGGTCATGCCACATGTGAAGGTAAACACACTGGAGCCGATGCAAACATGTCAGATAGGAGATGGCACTTGTCAGTGAGTCAGCATAATGTGGGCAATCCTTGGGTACTGTCAGTGTCGCAAACAATATGCCGACCTGTGATTATGTTGAAGTGAATGGGGCCAGTCCATAAACACTAAAATATACATTGTTTAAAAAGTAAAGCTGCAAGACCTGTAAACATTATACATGTTAACATGATTTTAGTGTGGTAAAAATCACTTATTAACCTTATTTTTGTAAAGTTATAAGCAATAGCTGGATTACAGGGTTTTGTTGTCATGCCAATGAAGTTGTAAAATTTTATATAACTTTACTCAGATAAGGTTAATAAGCTATTTATCACACTAAAAATTATGTTAGCATGCATATTGTTTATGTCTTGTGACTATAATTTTGAAACAATGTGTATTTTAGCATTTGTGGACTGGCCCCATTCACTTCATTATCAGTGTCTTACTGTTCCCACTTTTTTTTTTTTAAATAAACAAGGGATGAGTCAAATTATTTTGTATCATTTTGACCAGTGCTGTTGATTAAGCTTAACTTATTGAACCCGGAACACTGCTGTAGGTGTACAGTTGTGTAATGTGTACTCACACATCAAGTCTATGCAATAAAACAGCTAACGGCAAGCCAGTCTGATAGTGCGATTTATATAACTTATATATATAAAAAAATAGCAAGTTTGTGTAAAAAGTTTTGTGCAGAATTTTTTTTTTTTTTTAAATAGACAGATATATTACAAACTTTAAAGTAATGCTAAACCCCCTTGAGGGTGGTGTCTGTTGATGCTTTGAGGCTGTAAAACACTCCATGAAGAAAGGTTTGTTGACTTCATGTGTTGCCAGATTGTTGTTTTCTCAACATCTAAATTATGTCTGAGAAGGGTGACATTTTAAGTGCTGCAGCCATTCAAGAATGCAAAATAAGACAGAACAACTCTTTTAGATGCAGTACCTGATAGCAATCCACCTCCTGCAAAAAAGAAAAACTTACCAGGAGCTGCACAGGGCTGGTCTTCCCCAAAACTGCTCCAAAAGAGATCAGTACAACAGCACAGGCAAACTCAGCATTGATCAGATTCAGCACACCGAGGTGAATCTTCCCATCATAATAAAACTGAAAGAAGCCCTGGACCAGAATGGCCCATTGAATTGTGAATGTGGCAGTGAGGAAATTAAAGGCCATGCCACCAAACCCATATCGCCGGAAAAAGGCCAGAAGGCAGCCAAATCCAAGAAATATCATCACCTGAATATCAGCAAAAAATGGATAGTTCTGATATAATGAGTTCTCTATTGGCTTTGTCTCGTTGTTCTGTAGAACAGCATTCGCATGATCATCATAAGTAACAAAGAGAGCGTAAAGGACCACAATCAACACCTCCAGCGTACAAATTAGAGCAGGAAGCCGTACACGCAAGTTTGTAGATTTTTTCTTCATTTTGACTAAATCTGAGTGAATAGCCTGCAGTCCTATCTCACTTTTTCCTCCTGTGACAGTTTTTTATTTTATCTGCTGTCGCTTGATAAGCACAATGCTGGCCATTGGCTAAAAACAAAAAGTTACATCATTCACATGCTGCCTATAGGCACAGGGGGAGCCAGCTGCACTTTGTCCTTGGTAATAACCATTCCCAGTATTTAAATTACTCAGCAGTTTTTTAACTTGGTATAGACTGTGCTTAAATCATAAATCACATAAGAGTGACAGACAAAGAGAGAGAGAGACATAAAAGAACACAATTAACATGTAACGTGTATTTGCAGTGATCAATGGGACCTTTACAAAGTAATGGTGTCGCCTGCAGTGTCTGGAGGAATGTACTTTTTATATTTCCACATTATTGTTTCCTTATAGTACTTATAACACAGTACAAAAGCTCTACTCACTTGCATCTTAACAGTGCATCTTTTGGAAAGCCAGTTTTCATTTCACACCGAAAGTTTCATTTGAAAGCTTAAAGTGCAAATATTTACATTGGTGGCCAAATGTTTGGAATAATTAACAGATTTTGCTCTTATGGAAAGAAATTGGTACTTTTATTCACCAAAGTGGCATTCAACTGATCACAATATATAGTCAGGATATTAATAACGTGAAAAATTACTATACAATTTGAAAAAAATTGAAACTTTCAATTGAATTGAAACTACTTCAAAGAGTTCTCATCCAAAAATCCTCCACGTGCAGCTTTGCAGATCCTTGGCATTCTAGCTGTCAGTACTCGGGTGACATTTCACCCCACACTTCCTGTAGCACTTGCCATAGTCTTGTCGAGCACTTCTCATGCACCTTGCAGTCTAGCTGATCCCACAAATGCTCAATGGGTTTAAGATCCATAACACTCTTTTCCAATTATCTGTTGTCCAATGTCTGTGTTTCTTTGCCCAGTCTGACCTTTTCTTTTTGTATTTCTGTTTCAAAAGTGGCTTTTTCTTTGCAATTCTTCCCATAATGCCTGCACCCCTGAGTCTTCTCTTTACTGTTGTACATGAATCTGGTGTTGAGCGGGTAGAATTCAATGAAGCTGTCAGCTGAGGACATGTGAGGTGTCTATTTCTCAAACTAGAGACTCTGATGTACTTATCCTCTTGTTTAGTTGTACATCTGGCCTTCCACATCTCTTTCTGTCCTTGTTAGAGCCAGTTGTCCTTTGTCTTTGAAGACTGTAGTGTACGCCTTTGTATGAAATCTTCAGGTTTTTGTCAATTTCAAGCATTGCATAGCCTTCATTCCTCAAAACAATGATTGACTGATGAGTTTCTAGAGAAAGCTGTTTCTTTTTTGCTATTTTTTGACCTAATATTGACCTTAAGACATGCCAGTCTATTGCATACTGTGGCAACTCAAAAACAAACACAAAGACAATGTTAAGCTTCATTTAATGAACCAAATGCAGTACTGTGCAAAAGTCTTAGGCACATAAAATGTGTCACAAAAGCATTTGTCTTAACATGGCTATTTATATCTTCAGCTTTAATGTGTCAATAGGAAATGTTAGATAAATAAATGACTTGAACTTTGTTAGATTCCCAAACAGTAATTTTGCAAATAGAAAAGATTACAATAGAAGAACAGGGAGCCCTGCAACAGATGTCATGGCCCCCACAAAGCCCCCCACTGAACATCGTGTAAGTCTGAGATTACATAAAGAGACAGGAGCAATTGAGACAGCCTAAATAGATAGAAGAACTTGTCGAATTCTCCAAGAAGCTTGGAACATCATATCTGCCAACAACCAAGAAAAACTGTGTCCAGGTGTACCTAGGAGATGTGGTGCTGTTTTAAAGGCAAAGGTGGTCACACCGAATATTGATTTAGCTTTTTTATGTTTACTGGACTTTGTATGACATTAAGTGATAAATGCAAACTATTTATGTCATTATTTTTGAAGACATCCTCACTATGCAACATTTTTCACAAGTGCCTAAAAGTTTGCAAAGTACTGTAGCTTTCAACTGTGTTTGATATAATGCCAAGTGATTTTCTAGGACCAAATTATCAATTTAGCATGATAACTCAAGGATAAGGTGTTAGAGTGATGGCTGCTGGAAATGGGGCCTGTCTAGTTTTGATCAAAAATTACTTTTGTCAAAAAGTGATGGTGCTGTTTTTTACATCAGTAATGTCCAGACTATACATTGTGATCCGTTGAATGCCACTTTGGTGAATTAAAGTACCAATTTACTACTGAAACAGCAAAATCTGTACATTATTCCAAACTTTTGGCCGCCAGTGTACTTAAGGGTTAGTTCACCCAAAAATGAAAATGCTGTCATGATTTACTCACCCTCATGCCATCCCAGATGTGTATGACTTTCTATCTTTTGCAGAATACAAATTAAGATTTTTAGAAGAATATTTCAGCTCTGTAGGTCCATACAATGCAAGTGAATGGGTGCCAAAATTTTGAAGCTCCAAAATCTACATAAAGGGAGCATAAAAGTAATCTATATGACTCCAGTGGTTAAATCCATGTATTCAGACACAATATGATAGGTGTGGTTGAGAAACAGGTCAATATTTAAGTCATTTTTATCATAAATTCTCCTTCCTGCCCAATAGGGGGCGATATGCACGTAGAATGTGAATCACCAAAAACAGAAGGAGAAATTGAAATTGAAGGAAAAAGGATTTAAATGTTGATCTGTTTCTTAACCTCACCTATCATATCACTTCAGAACACATGGATTTAACCACCAGAGTCATCTGGAGTACTTTTGTGTTGCCCTTATGTGGATTTTGGAACTTTTGGCACCCATTCACTTGTATTGTATTCATTTGTGTTCAGCAGATGAAAGAAAGTCACACACATCTAAAAAGGCATGAGGGTGAGTAAATGATGAGAGAATTTTCATTTTTGGTTGAACTAACCCTTTATGATATATTTAGATAAATAAAAGAAAATTTGATCAGTACTGTTTTTTTATATCATTGTGCTTTATAGTATGTGTCTATAGTCATAGTGATGAGAATGTATTGTAGAAGCTTATGATTGTGTATGAAAGTTTTTTATGTCCCTAATGTTCAAATTTTTTCTTATGCAGTAGTTTTTGTTACTTAAAAACACAAGATGTCTTGAGACGTTGTTGTTTGTAAAGTACATGACCGCTGTTAGAACAGATATCACTATGTCTGTATTATTCAAAAGAAAATATTATATTCTGGTTGTAAATGCAAGAGGTACTTAAGAATATAAAGGACATATTTTTTCACATCTTGGATAGCTCCAGTTCTATTGGTCCACAATATTTTTCAGCCTCATTTTTAATTTGAAAACAGGACTACCCCCTAATGCAATAAAACTGAACATAAATCTAAAAGTATATTGTAAAATGTCAACCACTGTGGTAACACTTTGCAATAAGGTTCCATTCGTTAACATTAGTTAATGCATTAGGTATCATAAACAAACAATGGACAATATTTTTTACAGCAATTTTTTATCTTTGTTAATGTTAGTTAATAAAAATACAATTGTTCATTGTTTGTTCATGTTAGTTCATAGTGCATTGACTAATGTTAACATGTACAACTTTTGATTATGTTAGTGCATGTTGAAATTAACATTAACCAGTATTAATAATTCTGTAAAAGAATTGTTTATTGTTAATTCATTTTAACTAATGTTGTTAACTAATGTTAACAAATGGAAACTCATTGTAAAGTGTTACCACTATTGTAAAATGAACTATTGTAAAACTGATCAAGAATATGGGTATTTCCGAAGACACAGTTACGCTTGTACTGCTTTTTAATGGTATCTGTTTTATCCAGTGTCTACTGAAATATTGCTAACAATCTTGCGTCAAATGCATGTAATTAAAAAACACACACAGATATTTTGTGCTGCATTTTAGTCTCTGTTAATTGAACCAGCTTTGTTCATCACTTATTTCCTTTGCCCACGAAAGAAAACACAATAATTGTTGTAATAAATGACTTGAACTTTATTGCATTTTGTGCAGACAAGTCTATAATATGGTCCAGAGAAACCATTATTCATAGAACATAGAAGCATTTGATAAGGTAAAACAATAATTTAAGATATTTAGTTTAAATATATTTTCATATAACACAATTGAGACACAATTGTCTATTTATTTTAAAATATTAAACTTGCATGGACACACAAATTAAACATCTAGGGTAATATAACTATAATGTGTCATATATTTACAAAAGTAACTACCGGTACCTATTTTAACCTTTCTTTTTCCTAGAGTGATATGTGACACACAGTCATACACATAAACAGAAACACGCCACCTCTTTCCACGTTACAATCACACTCACAAACGCACACCATTTTGACTCTGAATCCTTGTTCCAAGGAGTGCGAACTGAAGCAGAAAACATAAAACACATCACTAATCAAGACCACTTTCTTTGGATCTATGTTTACTACCATACAAAATGAGTCACTGCTCTCCTATGGATAAAATAGAAATGCTCAATTCTTGCACATACTGCTGGGAAAATTTCAGAAGTTCTTTAAGGTGCGCGTGTATCTTGTTGAGGCCTGGAGACACAAAGATGCTGAAAGGGAACAGGTACACGGAAAACAGTTGAAAGATTAATGACTGACCTCCATCAGCCAATCAAAAGTCAAACCTAAATATCTCACTCTGAATATCCATATTAACACACCAGAACAAAGCAACTGTGGTAACTTCTGGTCATGTCCAAACTAAGGCTTCCCTTGATTAAAAGAATACTTTATCCAAAAATAAATATTCTGTCATCACCCTCATATCGTTCCAAACCCAAATGAACACACACAAAAAAGAAGTTAGGCAGAATATCATCCTCAGTCACCATTTACTTTTATTATATTATAAAATAGTGACTAAGGTCCCTAACATTCTGTCTAACATTTCATTTATGTTCCATGAAAGAAAAAAAAGCCATATGGGTTTGGAATGACATGAGGGTGATGACAGAATTTGTATTCTGGGTGGACTATCCATATGGAAGTATATTAATGACTAATGTCTTTGATACAAAAGCATTTTGAATTGCACTAATTGGAGAAACCTTGGCAGTTGAAATTTTCACTTTTATACTTCCATACTGTATATTCCTTCAAGTCTGGCTAAATAGCCCCCTCTGTGTTGAATCCAAGGACATACAGCTTTCTTGAAGAGAGTTTCACATTTTCATACACACTGCTTCAGCAAATACTCTCAACTAATCTTTAGCACCTTCTTAAAACACCTGCAATTTCTTAGGAATCTAATTCAGTTAGCTGGTTATTTTATAAGCCCTGTTAGTCCACTAGACCGCAGTATACCAGAATACCATTGTTGAAGGATAGTTACAAGTCATCATTGCATAAAGAGCACTGTGATTCAACTAGATGGATAATAAAATAACCTAAACGTTTACTTGGGTTTCCCTACAACAAAAGTGCACATCGAGAGCAAAAAGAGAGATATATTGGCATAAAATTACAGACATATTAAATGTGAATCAATGTAGAAATGTAAAAAAGAACCACCAACTTCACTTTGAATGTTCACAGTGCTTATTTCTAGTTATGCTTTGGCCAAATTGGGGTAACTTTATAGTTTACTATCCATTTCAGGTGAAGATAAGGAACTACATGCTTTGCAATGTTTATGACACCTTATGTCTATACAGCCTTGGAAAAGGATAAGACAAATCTGATAACATAATAAAGCCCTTAGCATCAATGTGATTTCAATTCAGATATTCCATATTTCATGAAGAATGGGACATCAGAAATCGTCCTGTTTGCAGAGTGAAACCTCTGTGTCAAACAGCATAGCATGCAGCCAATATGGCTAAATCTCTGCTTTGTCCCAGCATGTTTTCTTTGCATTATTTGATGTGGTAAAGTTCCAACTGAATTGCAAGCCACCCTGGCAGATAATGGAAGCTCTGATTTTAATCTCTAATTCTTAAGCAGCTATAAACAATTCAATAGAAAGTAATTTGAGACCCTCAAAGAATTTACTAAACTGTAATTGCATAGGACTCCAAAGAAGCCAGACTTGTCTTTTGTGCTGTAAATACTAACAGCAAATGCAAAAAAGATCCTTCAAAAACAGTAAGATAATAATTTCAGATATAAGCAATGCATTAGCAATAAAATTGGAAGAATTGTGATAGGTAGCTTTTATTATATAATTTGCAATTTCCTGTTTTGGATAAAAAGATGAGTTGGTTCTGCATTGGTGTAATGGTAAAGAAAATATTCCAAGCTATAATTTAAATGTTGCAAACAATGAATTAGCTAAAGAACAATCCTATAAACTTAGACCATAACCATAATACCTTTAAGAAAATATATTTTAGGATTTACCCATTTCAATTTCATAATAAAATTGCATCAAATTGAATTGATGAATCTTTAATAAAATGAAATAAAAAAAGACAAAAGATTTTAAGCTTTATTAATATATATATATATATATATATATATATATATATATATATATATATATATATATATATATATTAACATAACACAATTCAATTTGTTATGAAATTGAAATGCGTAAATCTTAAAAATAGGCTAAAATATTTTTTGAGTATACTTTAGTGTAAACTTTGACAAGACTACATTTGAGGTACGATGAGGTAAGCTTAATACAAATTCGGACAGACTGACAATGGCATCGTGATAAACTCTCATTTTATTAACTAGATAATCTAGACATTTTTCTAGTAGAGTTGTAGTACTCAAAACCCTGTAAAATATTTTGTGAGAAATCACTTTCAACTAACTTGGGTGTCTGAATACACACTTTCAATATAATGAAAATAGTCTATAAATATTCTTTTCATACTTTTTGCTTTCATTCTTTAGTTTTTTTTAGGGGGCAGGGATGCGATATATTTACATTTGAATGAAGGTAGCAGCAAACTCAGCACAATTTGATTTGAAAGTTAAAAACATACAGTTAGTAACATATTTGTCTTTTTAAAGTCTCACAGTTACACACAACAATATTTGTTTTACTAGCCTATTAGGTTTTCTAATATATTTCTTTTTTTCATCATTGCAATTTTACAAACTCTTTTGTTAAATTTGTTTTATATTTTCTATTTCTACCACACATAAACTAAATATCTCGTGCTCGTGATTTGAACAGTCTGCATCACTCTTTCACAGATGATGCTTATACGTACTGTAGCAAATTAGTGTCTTTACAAATGTGAAAAATAAAAGTAAATCTCAGACATTCATGACAAACATTAGACAAATATTATGCTGTTAAAATATATTTTTGTTAACATCTGATCTGGTGAAAAAGGATAATTTCTGTGAGAAAATGTTACTAAGATAAAACTGGATCTGCTTTACAAAATAACTGGTAATATCAGATACATGATATGTGTTAATGTTACAACATCTAACCCAGCACTTTCCTTTTTTATATGAAAATGTAAAGATAAGAATTATTTATTTGTTTTTGTTTTTTTAGATGTTCTGTTTATGGTCTTCATATGGCACAATATTTTATGATTTGGCAAGAGATGTAAATTCCATTTTTAGACCATTTTTACAATCAATCAAATAATAAATATTTTTGTAAATAAATATTTTAAATGTAAATGTTATTTTATTCCCTTTTCTATTTACATTCCCTTAAGATATATGTAATTCTACTGTTTAAATAAGACTATTCAGGGTTATATCTGTACTGAATATTTAAACTGTATATGGGTTTTCATTATACAGCAGATTCTATTCAGATTTTTATAACTCTCATTCTCCACAGTATGTACACATATGTGTGGATTGAGCAATACAATTAATGTCTAATATGTCTACTATTTTTCAGTTCCATGGATTAAGTGAACATATTTATGAAAGGAACAAAGTTGTCAATATTCTGCGATTAAAAACCCTCCAAATCTACACCAGTACACACACACAGAGACAGTCACACACTCTCATGTTGTACATGACTTGTAGAAGGCCGATGTAGACAAGAAGACATGCAATAATGAAGGGCAAAGCTGATAGTCACTGATCCAGAAGTAAAAACCTCTGGAGTGCTTACACCTGGCTCACAATAAACCCTGGTCAGTTCTGTCCTTGGTGTAAAAACACACCTTAGACAATTACATGGTACACTGGAAGACTTTTTTCAACAAATAAATAGTTCACCTCTCTATTCACCCTATGACAAACAATAGAACAATGGAGTGACAGTAGAGGAAGAAAATCATTAGCTATATAAAGTCTAACACGCTGTCCTAACCAGTGGGTTACAAAAGTTTCCAGGGACAAGCAATTTATCTGTCCACACCGAAAGCAAAAATGCTGCGCACTTCACATAAACAGCCAAGAAGGAAATATTTGATGTTTCATATACAGCTATGTGGAAGCCGATGAGAATTCACTGTAGATGGGGCTACACAATGCGTTGCAGCAAAAATAATAACCAAGCGATCGACAAAGTGTGCTGTCGCTCAACGCATTTGGTTAGGACACTGTGTTATGGTGTGGTCATACTAGATTTTGAGATCTGTTTACTTCCATTTATACTGTATGCATATAAATACATACAAAGAAATGTTGGTATAATTTCTTTGGTAAACTTGGTAAACTTTGACTGACGAATTCTATTAGCAATAAGGTGTTTGACCAATATATGATCTAAATGTCACAGATTGACCACTTGGCTGAAAATCAATATGTAGGAAACTCTCAATTTAGCGTTCTTGTTCTATATGAAAAAACATAAACCTTAAGTAATTTTGCATGCTTAAAATCTAGTCTGGCCACCCCTTAAGAGCTTTGTGTTCTCAGAAAAGTTCATATTAAATAAGATTAGAATGATTGAAATTTTGGTTGGGTGTCACTGGAAAACATCTGAAAATTAGTCATCAGAGTGTATTAACAAAGACCATCTCAATCTTTTACTGAACTGTGAAATATGTAAGTTGTTGAGTTCATGAGCTGAGAAATAAGTCAATAAAGATAAGATCCAAAGATAGAGAGATAATATGTGTAAAAGAATGTGAAAGAAGTGACATCTACTAAGCTGGTGTCTTTTTAGAGGTCTTAGACTATGTAGTGCAAAGTCATCTGATATGTGCTGGGGCGTTATTGCTCATGGTGTAGGTTGGGGTTCCTGGGGCATTCCGGCTATGCAGTGAGGAATATTTGGTGGGTGAGCTGAGCCTCTCAAGAGTAGATGGTAATGACCTCACGTCCACCTCCACGCACAAGGAGAACCCTGTTGAGACCTTCAGTCAAGACCTCAAGGAACTCCATGTCTGCGTATCTGAAGTTAAGAGGCAAATTTTGAAATTTACATGAGAGCAGTCCATGACATAAATAAGCATGAAGCTACTTGATTGTAAAAGAGACAAACAAGTAAAAAATTGGTAGACAGACAAGGGGGAAAAAAAATAAGGATACAGTTCTCTTCTCCAGTGCGGTTCTTAGGTGGTCCAGGCAAGTTAAGCAGAACTAGTTTAGCTTCTTGTGACTTCTTAATGATGACCTCATTGAGCTTCTGTGCATGGTGCATGCGTCTCACATTGGACTGATTCCTGTGGAAACGTTGGGGGAAAAGGCATTGCAAATATTTATTTGTCAGTGTGAGATATGATTCATACCAACATTTTTAGCATTTTTCTGCTTAGCAGGAAGATATGAAGGGGCCTATTTTAAGAGCGCTATGTCTTTAGCGCAGCGCTATGCGATACGTCATACATGCAAATTCAGTGGGCATTGCCATGAAGTTTTGATATTTTCGTGGAAGTATGCACTAAGTCTAGGCGCAAGTGGGTTGGTGAAATTGCACTCGCATAGCACTAATATGTTTTGTCAATTGCAATTTAATTCTGAGGTTCTTCTCCAGTTATTGCACCGACTGCATCCTATTAGATACTCCAGTCAAGCAATGTCGATAAATGAAGCCTATTCATAAAAATTTGGTAGTGTAAATGGGCTGTATGCACTGCATTAGAAGAATTGAAATATGGACCATTTGTGTCTTACATTCTTTTGCGAAATAACTACGTCCTTGCTGTGAACTCTCTCCTGTTTTGTCTGCCATCGTTCCAGTGCTGTGTTTAGTGGTGAAATACTACCGAGCATGTTTTTTTCCACCTGCCTCGAGGAATCCCCTGCTCTGTGACTGTATTGTTGGCTGAACTGCTCAGGATCGCGATGTGTTGTATGTGTTCTCTATTGCCCTTTCTGGGACTGTTTGCTCTCATCTTGTTTGCCCGCATCTCACCCACGGTCTTGTTACAGGACGCTTGAAACATGCTTGGCTGCTCATTGTTTATTGTTATGTAATGTATATGTGTTATATGATTCTCTATTAAATGTTTTATGTTTAATTTCTGTACAGCATCCTTTGGCTTTGGACAGGTGCTATACAAAATAAATGGTAACACTTTAAAATAAGGTTATATTTTTACATTAGTTAATAACATTAGTTAACATGAACTAACAATTAAAACTTTTACAGTATTTATAAATCTTGGTTAATGTTAATTTCAACATAACTTACAAAATCAAAAGTTGTATATGTTAACATTAGTTAATGCACTATGAACTAACATTAACTAAAAATGAACAATTCTATTTGTATTAACTAACATTAACAAGGATTAATAAATACTGTAAAATATATTGTTCCTTGTTAGTTCATGATAACTAATAAATTTACTAATGTTAACAGATGTAACCTTATGCTACCAAAGAAACATACTGTATAATAATAATAATAATTGTTAATCATACTGATCTAATGACACACGAATCATGGCTAGTATTAAAAGTGATTGATAGCTCTTTGATCATCTGCTGGTGGAATCCCCAAACTTCAAATGCAGGAACTGAGTTTAGACTTTACATTGAAAACAGACGTGGTTCTCAAACGTCTGAGCGCAATGACCTATTTCTCAGGAAAATTACGCTTTGCACCACTTCATTAACACACAATACACCCACAGTTTGTGCACATACACCCACAGATAATGCAAACACTCCCACCAGCTTAGAATTAGCGCTCTCACAAAAATTAGATAAGACGCAGCGCTACGAGCAACGGCATAGCATGGTCACGAAAAAGGAGCCCGAAGTGTGCATTCATGTGTGATAATAATTAAATGTGCCCTGTTTTACTAAATATACAAAGGGAATCTAATGAAGTAGTATTAGTATTGGCTTGAAAGTGTACTCACAGGTTCTCCCATTCCCTGAGGCATAAACAAAGGAAAAGAAGGGTGAAAATAACAGTGAACAGAGAAAAACTGAAAAAAAGAAAAAGTACACAACACACTGACTACACCACATGTTATGTTTTTAAATTAGTGTGAAGACCACAGGAAATAAAAATTGCAGTTTTGTGTCTCTTAATCCATGTCTGTTAGCTTAGTCTTTAAAGTCGTCACTAAACATCAACACCAACACAGAGTCTTTCTTGCATTAAGAAGCCTAATTGACTTTTTTAACTGTTTCTGCAAAGGACTGACTAACATCTTATCCTCTTATCCAATACAATTGAACAATGTTTGATTGAACATTTCCTTTATAACTTGGATCCAATTTTTGATTGATCCATTGATTGATTAATTTGACCTTCCCTGTTCACCTAATTCAATACAAATAATCTAGAGATAGCGTTGCTCCATTCATTTAGTAAAGACCTTCATTGGCGTGACTCACGGTTTCATGTTGAACATATCTTTTACACTTTCTGGGTTGGCTACTGCTGGGATATTGGCCTTCTCTGTGTCATCCGTCCAGGTCATCTGCACCTCCTGTCCAGGAGTTATGACCGCTGGGGTGGGAGAGGTAGGGGAGGTGGGGCTAGTGGGGGTGGGGGTGGCATTTTTTTCCTGAATGAGCTGAACCTGCCAAGGATGGGAGAGATGGACAGACTGAGAGAAAGGTAAAAAGAGTGAAAGGGTAAAAAGGGATAAAAAAAATAGAGAAGTGAGAATTGTCTCTTTTCTTGTAGCCTCATTTTTCAGAAGGACAGAGAGAGAGAGAGAGAGAGAGAGAGAGAGAGAAAGATACACTTCCAGGGTGTTAACAGAACAAGGAGATTTTCTAGTAGATAATGACTGAGAGAAGAGAGATAGAGACAAAAATAGAAAGTGATAAAGAGATGCTATCTTCATGGCCGACAGGTCCATGCTATCAACTAATCGGCAAGTCAATGGCACAGAGAGAAGAAGGGCGTGATTTGCTCAAATGGAAAACAGGTACAAAGTCACTCGTTGAATGGATAACCGCATAGAGAAAGAAACAGAAGGAGAGACAGGGAGAAAGAAGCTACCTCCTCCTCAGGTTTCTCTTGGCCACTCCCCACCACTGACTCCTCAGCGATACTCCTCTGAGTGTGCAGATTTGAAGGGTTCTTTCGCCGAATAGACCCACGAGACACATCTGTGATGCTCTGAATCTGTGACGAGAACACCAATACTTTTAGACTGATTAAAGGTTAAGAAACACACATTTGATTGGTTATTGCTAGGGCTGTCAATTTAATGTGTTATGAAATTTAGTGGGATTAATTATAAAAAAATAATAATAAACAAAATGTCATTAAGGCAAGTTATAAGACAAGTAACAGACTTATGTTCAATGATATGAAACATTATGATTTCTTAAGACACTTTTTGTATTGTCTTATCAATGAGGTTGTCTGCCATGTGATTAATTGCAATTAATTTGATTAATTAATTGACATATGTTATTAATTCATTTAAAAAAATTATAGATTGACAGCCCAAGTTACTAACCAGAGAATGGAAATCTCACTGAAGAGAAAGATTAAATTGCATCTCCCGTTTCTTTTAATCATTCATGATCCCAAAACAGAAAACAAACCATTACCTAATGGTAACAAAAGTATTACAAATATTACTGAAATATGATTGGATGAGCCATGTTTGAAGCCATAAAATAGCTAACACACACACACACACACACACACCTGTTATCATGTCAGTTAAATTCAATATTAGCATACCATTAATACCATATATAGCTACAATATCACTCACTAATGAACTACTTGGTGGAGAAATTGTTTATTTACTCAACTTTGTGCCAAGCCAACTCTTGTGGGTTATTGCTTTAATGAAAATGAATAGTTGTTAGAATAAGAAATTTTTCTATGTTCTTTGTCTGTCAATATTGTGACTTGACTGGCTCAGTAGGAGTATGAGTACCTCTCTCTCTCGCTCGTTCTTGGTAAGATGCATCTCCTTGAGGATTTGTGATCGCTGCTCCATCACCAGGGTCTTTTCATAGGTGTAGGCCGAGATGTCACTGTCATGCTTGAAGCAAAAAATATACAAGGTTATCTTGTGTTTGTATGTATGGATGTGTGTCTTTATGCATGTGTGCAGAGGCTGTGTGTGCATGTGCGTTCCTCACCATTTCCACCACCTCCACCTCAGCATCAAGCCGCAGGTGATACAGGAACATTATCAGGTCTTTCTTCATTTGAATGCTGTTGTCATCCATCTGAGCCACAGTGAAGATACGCATCTTACACTTCCTCCACACCTAGAAGCATGTGCATTAATACAATCAGTTCTTCATTATAACATTACACATAAATGTAGCACAGACAGTAATTGCCCAGGACAGTGATCAAGTCCTACTCCCTGAACCCTAAAATATCATCTATAGATATATATTCACAATTTCACACTCTAGGCTGGAGTACTTATTAAACTGTAAACAGATCATTTAAAAATGTGAATTTAATGTAGTCTTTGTTTAAAACCCTAGCGAACTGCCTTGCTATCTGTCTGCATAGGCAACAACCTTCTAAGTTGCATCCAAATGAAAATGCAACTTTAAAAGTGAACGAATTGAAACGCTCTTCATGGGGACCAATTTGTGTTAACAGTCAATCTCAGGTGGCACACAAATAATGCTTCTCTCGTGAAGTGCAATACATTCCTTTGATGAATGCAATTAAATTTAAAACTGAAATAGACTTCTTTATTTTAAATTAAATTAGGTAGACGTTTATCTTTCTTAAAGGAATATTCCGGGTTCAATACAAGTTAAGCTCATTCGACAGCATTTGTGGCATCATGTTGATGACCACAAAAATACATTTTGACTTGTCTCACCTTTTCTTTAAAAGGCATTTACAATGGAAGTGAATGTGGCCAATTTTTGAATGTTAAAATACTCACTTTTTCAAAAGTTTAGCCACAAGACATAAACAATATGCGTGTAAACATGATTTTAGTTTGATAAAATCGCTTACTAACCTTTTCTGTGTAAACTTATATACTTTGTTGCCATGACGATGTCAACAAATCCCAAAACCCTAAAATCACTTTAAAAACAATGATTTAAACAAGTTTACAGCTTAAGAAGAATTAATGTAAGTGCTTTTATAAAATGATAAGCTTTTCTTTTTATAAAATTAAATTATAAGATTTCTGCCTTTAAACCCTCCAAGAATTGGCCACATTCACTTCCATTGTAAGTGTCTCAGTGTAACCTCGATTTTTGCTTTTTTTAAAGAAAAGGACGGACGATTCTAAATACATTTTGTGATAATCAACATTATGTCGATTGAGCTTAACTTGTATTAAACACGGAATATTCTTTTAAGGAAACATTTGCAGATTACTTCTTTTCACAGTGTAAGCACGCTACCATTATTTAAAGTCAATAAAATTGCCACAAAAAAACCTTTTAACCTCCAAAAAAATCCAACATGACAGAAACTTCTCTAAATCCCAACATCATAACATTAAACACTTACAAATCTCCTACTTGTATATTTTGCATTGGAAAATATTAAAATAACACTTATTTTCAATAATTACTCTACCAATCCAGTCCCATGCAAAGCATGCTGGGAACTGAAGATCCCACAAGTTGAGACCAAATGCTAAAGAACTGTGTTGCATTAAATAATTTAATTAAGCAAACAGTAAAAATCAAGTTGATTGAACATTTCATAGCAATGTGATCATATCAGTGTTTGATGACTATGTTTAATTTCACTTGGACTTTTCCTAGATTGTTCTCATCTCAAAGATAAATGTTTTAAGTTGATTTTAAGTGTATTGGTTTAGTTTTTCAAAAGAGCTGCTTTACTTTTTTTCCCAATGTGCTAACTGTGTGTGTTTGTAGTGTTTGTTGTGTGTGTGTACACCTTGTGTTGGCGCAGAAGAAAGGGAAGAAGCATGAGCAGGCCTCCATCATGGACAATCCACCACACATCAATGTGTCCCTCAGTGAAACGTTCACCATTTGACGGATATGCAGAGATGTTTTTCGGCACAAGTAGGGCTAAATGAGCCGCAGTGGTCTCCCTAACAATCTCTGTTGGAAAAAATGCCAATAAACACAACACACATTTGATGAATGGTACTGTACATACAAAAGTATGTGTGTAGTTAATATTTATCTATGCAGATATGTGCCTTTAGGTCAGATCAAATCAAATCACTTTTATTGTCACACAACCATATACACAAGTGCAATAGTTTGTGAAATTCTTGGGTGCAGTTCCGAGCAACATAGCAGTCATGACAGTGATGAGACATATACCAATTTATAATAAACATCAGATTTACACAACACAATTTAAAATCGAATATACACATAATTACACACAACACAATATACAAATAATAACATACAATGTACAATATACAATACACACAATAAAGAATACACTTAAAAAAAATAATTAAATAATAATAAAAAAAATAGTATATATAGTATATATAAAATATACAGTAGGTTGTATTGTACTGTATTGACATTCAGGCTGTCGGTTGATAGTCAGTTGCCACTGTGTTGTTAAGAGAGAATATAATTTATGACAGTCCTGTGTGAGATAATAAGATTAATAAAGTGCAGTGCTGATGTATATTGATCGTGAGAGATCAAGAGTTCAAAAGTCTGATTGCTTGGGGGAAGAAGCTGTCGGAGTCGGCTGGTGCGGGTCCTGATGCTGCGATACCGCCTGCCTGATGGTAGCAGTGAGAGCAGCCCATGGCTCGGGTGGCTGGAGTCTCTGATGATCCTCTGAGCTTTTTTCCCACACCGCCTGGTACATATGTCCTGGAGGGAGGGAAGCTCACCTCCGATGATGTGTCTGACAGTTTGCACCACCCTTTGCACGGCTTTGCAGTTGTGGGCGGTGCTATTGCCGTACCAGGCGTAGATGCAGCCAGTCAGGATGCTCTCTACAGTGCTGGTGTAGAACCGTGTGAGGATAAGGCGGTTCATTCCAAACTTCCTCAGCCGTCTCAGGAAGAAGAGGCGCTGATGAGCCTTCTTCACAATGGCCTCAGTGTGGACAGACCATGTGAGTTCCTCAGTGATGTGGACACCGAGGAACTTGAAGCTGCTGACTCTCTCCACTGGTGCTCCATTGATGGTGATGGGGCTGTGTTCTCTTTCTCTTCTCCTGAAGTCCACCACAAGCTCATTTGTCTTGCTGACGTTGACGGAGAGGTTGTGCTCCTGATACCAGCATGTCAGAGTGTGCACCTCCTCTCTGTAGGCTGTTTCATCATTGTCAGTGATCAGACCTACCACCGTTGTATCATCAGCAAACTTAATGATGGCATTGGAGCTATGTGTTGCCACGCAGTCATGTGTGTACAGGGAATACAGGAGTGGGCTGAGAACACTGCCCTGCGGGGCTCCAGTGTTTAGGATCAGTGATGAGGAGATGTTACTGCCCATTCTAACCACCTGGCGTCTGCTTGACAGGAAGTCCAGGAGCCAGCTGCACAGCGAGCTGTTTAAGCCCAGAGCCCGGAGTTTCACATCAAGCTTGGAGGGCACTATGGTGTTGAATGCTGAGCTGTAGTCTACAAACAGCATTCTCACATGTGTTCCTTTTTTCCAGGTGGGAGAGAGCAGTGTGTAGTGTAGATGCAATGGCATCATCAGTGGAGCAGTTGTTGCAGTAAGCAAGCTGCAATGGGCCCAGTGATGGAGGCAGCACAGAGCAGATGTAATCTCTGATTAGTCTCTCAAAGCATTTGCTGATGATGGGGGTCAAAGCAACAGGACGCCAGTCATTTAAGCACGTGATTTTGGATTGCTTTGGTACAGGCACAATGGTGGACATTTTGAAGCATGTGGGGACCACAGACAAGGAGAAGGAAAGGTTGAAAATGTCCGTAAAAACACCAGCCAGTTGGTTCGCGCACACTCTGATGACGCGGCCCGGAATGCCGTCTGGACCCGTGGCTTAACGGATATTCACCAGTCGGAAGGATCGGATTACATCTGCTACAGAGACGGAGAGTGAACTAACCTCTGCAGCTTCGGCCGCGAGAGCTCTCTCCGCAAGGGTGGTGTTATTTCCCTCGAAACGAGCATAAAAAGTATTTAGCTCATCCGGGAGAGAGGCAGTGGTGTTCACGGAGGAGTTTTTATTCCCTTTAAAGTCCGTGATGATATTAATTCCCTGCCACATGCTTCTAGAGTTGGTGGTGTTAAACTGTCCTTCAATCTTGTTCCTGTACTGGTGTTTTGCTGCTCTGATAGTTTTTTGGAGGGCATAACTGGCTTGTTTATGCTCCTCCGCGTTCCCGGAACTAAAAGCGGAGGTCTGCGCATCAAGTGCCACGCGAACATCGCTATTTATCCATGGTTCCCTATCTGTCACTCACTCGACGTTGTGTCGATGTAGTGACACTAGGTGTCACTCTTGGGAGCCCGAGACACCTCTGGTAGTTGCATGCCACTCCCCCGGACATACGTGTATAAAAGGAGCTGGTATGCAACCACTCATTCAGATTTTCTCTTCGGAGCCGAACAGTTATGCTCATTGAGCTGAATTCTACTGTTCATTCAACTCTGCTGGATCTGATGGCGCATTTCAGCGGCTTCTCCCTCCTCTGCACTGGTGCACTGCAGAGAACTCCCCTGGGCGAAAACAAGAGAGTATATTTTCTGAAAGAGCTTTTTTCCTCTTAAAGAGTATATATTTATCTAAAAGAGTGGCACACATGGAACGTCTTTTTAAAGACGCGTCTTTTTAAAGATTCCTTTCCGATTGTGTGTTATTCCTGGTTGCGGTCGTTATCTCTCAACTTCGGATGGTCATGATCGCGGTCTTTCGTGTCTGGGCACGACCCACATGGAGGCAGCGTTTGTGGAAGGTTCATGTTCTCATTGCAAGCAAAATGACCATGGCAACGTTGTGGTCGCGGCTTGCCTCGGTCCTTCTACCTACAGGCTAGCGCGGCTAGCACTAGGGGCGATTTGGGGACCCCAATGTGATCGTCTCCGCCGGGTATCCCCCCACGGACCTCCCATTCCCCAGCACGCTCGTCTGCCCCAATCGGGCTTCCGGATGAGTTTGCTGGCTCGTCTCATGGCTCGTCTGACTTCTTGTTCGGATCCCGCGAAGATGATGAGCTCTCGAGCGCAGCATCGGAGATCGGGCTTGTCCAGTCAGACTCAGAAGCCTCAGCTGGGCTTCCACCCTCAGGGATGATTGCCCAGTCACAGGCCGATGCCAAAATGACGGACATGATTTTCCGGGCAGCCGCGAGCGTCAGGTTAGAGTGGAACCCTCCGCTCTCCCCTGAACCCTCGCAGCTTGATGATTGGTTCCTGGGCTTGCGGTGCTGCTCAAAGCAGCCACGCCTTGCTCCAGTGCCATTCTTCCCGGAAGTGCACGAGGAGCTGACGAAATCATGGGAGGCACCTTTTACTGCCTGGCCCCGATTCCGCAGTTCCCCCACTCTCACTACCCTCGATGGCGGGGCGGCCAGGGGCTATACGGTGATTCCCCTGGTGGATAAGGCACTCACGGTGCACCTATGCCCGCAGAGCGCCGCCACCTGGCGCAGATGCCCTAAGCTCCTGTCCAAGCCCTGTAGGCTCACGTCGTCCCTGACGGCTAAAGCCTACAGCACTGCTGGACAAGCTGCCTCTGCCCTGCATGCCATGGCTCTCCTGCAGGTCCACCAAGCCAAGGCGCTGAAAGAACTGCACGAGGGTAGTTCCGCCAAAGATTTGATGCAGGAACTGCGCTCGGCGACCGACCTCACTCTCCGAGCGATGAAGGTCATGGCGCAGTCTCTCGGGCGGACAATGGCCACACTAGTGGTCCAGGAGCACCACCTTTGGCTCAACCTGGTAGAGATGGGTAAGGCCGACAAGACACGGTTCCTTGCTGCCCCCATTTCCCAGGCTGGCCTATTCGGCGACACCGTTGAGGACTTTTCCCAGCAGTTCTCGGCAGTGAAGCAGCAGATGGAGGCAATCCGGCACATCCTACCCCGGCGCGGCTCAAGATCCCACACCCCGTCTGCTCATCGCCAAGGGCGTCCCCCTACGGTGACTGCACTGGCTCCGCCGCAGCCCGCCCCTTCGGCCCGGCCCCAGCGTGGAGCCCACCGCAGGAAGCAGATGCCACCCGTCTCACAGCCGGCACCTAAGAACCCACGGAGATCGTCAAAGCTCCCCTGAGACGGGCGACCCAGAGACAAAGGAACCCACTCACCTGGAGCTGGTAAGAAGACCACTCCATCCCCCGGTGGAGGGCCGGGCAGAAAATCTTTTGTTGCCTTTTTGTTTGATTTTGCCGCATGCCCAAGTGGCTACGGCACCCAACAGTTCAGCAAAAGAGCGGCTCCCTTCCTCCCTGGGTCACATACCCGGTGTGCACGGTCGTCACCACGACTACCGTCCACGGGTTTTTTTCTTGCAGGATTGGTGTTCCAGCGGTGGTCTTTCCGCCCCTGAGTGCCCAGCTATGGCACACAGCCGCCCCCGATGTGGCAGTCTCCACGGGTTACGAGGACAGGCCTCTTCCTCCCCATCCCAGGCTGTTCCAGGGGTGGACACAAGGAGCCAGGTAAGTGCTTCTGGTCCCTAGACTTAGCACGGCCATGACGTGGTGTGGCACCTTGAGCTCCGCCCCACCGTGAGGCCCCACCTACCAGTACGTCTGACGACGTTGTCCCCTTGGTCCCCCTTGCGCGGAACTTGGACGCATGGCTTGCGCTTTCCAATCCGTCATTATGGCTGATCCGGACCGTCCGACTCGGCTATGCAATTCAATTCACCAGGCGCCCGCCCAGGTTCAGCGGTATTCACTTCACCTTGGTCAAGAGTGAAAATGCTGCTACCTTGCGTGCGGAGATCGCTACCCTCCTACGGAAGGGTGCGATAGAACCTGTCCCTCCAGCCGAGATGAAGAAGGGGTTTTACAGCCCCTACTTCATTGTAATGAAAAAAGGCGATGGGTTGCAGCCAATCTTGGACCTGCGAGTACTGAACCGGGCCTTACACAGACTCCCATTCAAGATGCTGATGCAAAAATGCATTCTGGCGAGCGTCCGACATCAAGATTGGTTTACGGCGTAGACCTGAAGGATGCGTACATCCACGTCTCGATCCTTCCTCGACACAGACCCTTTCTGCGGTTTGCATTCGAGGGTCAGGCGTATCAGTGCAAAGTCCTCCCTTTCAGCCTGTCCCTGTCTCCTCGTGTCTTCATGAAGGCCTCAGAGGCTGCCCTTGCCCCGTTAAGGGAGTTGGGCATTCGCATTCTCAACTATCTCGACGACTGGTTAATCCTAGCTCACTCTCGAGACATGTTGTGCGCACACAGGAACCTGTTGCTCTCTAGGGCTTCGGTCAACTGGGAAAAGAACAAGCTCCTCTCGGTTCAGAGCATCTCTTTTCTTGGTTTGGAGTTGGACTCAGTCTCCTTGATGGCATGCCTTACGAACGAACGCGCCCAGTCGGTGCTGGCCTGTTTGAAGGCATTCAAACAGAAAACAGCGGTTCCACTGAAACTTTTTCAGAGGCTCCTGGGGCATATGGCATCCTCAGCGGTGGCCACCCCGCTCAGGTTGATGCATATGAGGCCGCTTCAGCACTGGCTCCAGACTCGAGTCCCGAGATGGGCATGGTGCCACGGGACACATCACGCCGGTCTGTCACCGTCTTTTCAGCCCTTGGACCGACCTCTCATTTCTACAGGCAGGTGTTCCTCTAGAACTGGTCTCCAGGAGCGTCGTGGTCACGACAGACGCCTCCAAAATGGGCTGGGGCGCTGTTTGCAATGGGCACACAGCCGCCGGCCTGTGGACGGGCCCGCGACTGCATTGCCACATCAACTGCTTCGAGTTGTTGGCAATTCTGCTCACCCTGCAGAGGTTTCGACCGTTGATCCAGGGCAAGCACGTGTTAGTTCGGACAGACAACACGGCAATGGTAGCATATGTCAACCGCCAAGGCAGTCTCCTCTGGAGTCAGCAGCACTTCAAGTTACTGCGAGCCACTCATATCCCGGGCAACCTCAACACTACAGCAGACGCGCTGTCACGGCAGGTTACCCTCAGGGGAGAGTGGAGACTCCACCCTCAGGTGGTCCAGCTGATTTGGAGTCGATTCGGACAGGCACAGGTGGACCTGTTCGCCTCCCAAGAATCCTCACACTGCCCGCTCTGGTACGCCCTCACCGAGGCTCCCCTCGGCATAGATGCGCTGGCACACAGCTGGCCCCCTGGTCTACACAAATATGCGTTTCCCCCAGTGAGCCTACTTGCACAGACCCTGTGCAAGGTCAGGAAGGACGTGGAGCAGGTCATCCTGGTAGCACCCTACTAGCCCACCCAGACGTGGTTCTCGGACCTCACGCTCCTCGCGACCGCCCCCCCCGGCAGATTCCCCTGAGGAAGGACCTTCTTTCTCAGGGATGGGGCACCCTCTGGCACCCATGACCAGACCTCTGGAATCTCCATGTCTGGCCCCTGGATGGGACCTGCGGTGGTAGACATGATCACTCAGGCTAGGGCCCCCTCTGTGAGGTGTCTGTATGCCTTTAAGTGGCATCTGTTCGCTAAGTGGTGTTCTTCCCAATGGGAAGACCCCCAGAGATGCGCAGTCGGATCAGTGCTTTCCTTCCTGCAGGACAGGTTGGAAGGGAGGCTGTCCCCTTCCACCTTGAACGTGTATGTTGCCGCCATAGCAGCACACCACGATGCAGTCGACGGTAAGTCCTTAGGGAAGCACGACCTGATCATCAGGTTCTAAGAGGCACCAGGAGGCTGAATCCCTCCAGACCGCGGCTCGTCCCCTCATGGGACCTCTCTGTAGTTCTTCAGGGTCTACAGAGAGCCCCCTTTGAGCCTTTGCAGTCAGCTGAGCTTAAGACACTCTCCTTGAAGACTGCCCTCCTGACTGCGCTCACTTCCATCATGAGGGCAGGAGACCTGCAAGCGTTCTCTGTCAGCGAAACGTGCCTGGATTTCGGTCCGGGTTATTCTCACGTGATCCTGAGACCCCGACCGGGCTATGTGCCTAAGGTTCCCACCACCCCTTTCAGGGACCAGGTGGTGAACCTGCAAGCGCTGCCCCAGGAGGAGGCAGACCCAGCCCTTTTGTTGCTGTGTCTGGTGCGCACTTTATGCATCTATTTGGATTGCACGCAGAGCTTTAGAATCTCTGAGCAGCTCTTTATCTGCTCTGGTGCACAGCGGAAAGGAAGCGCTGTCTCCAAGCAGAGGATCGCCCACTGGCTCATTGGCACCATAACTATGGCATATCATGCCCAGGACATGCCGCCCCTGGTAGGGCTATGAGCCCATTCTACCAGGGGTGTAGCGGCTTCCTGGGCCCTGGCCAGGGGTGCCTCTCCAACAGACATTTGTAGAGCAGCGGGCTGGGCAACAACCAATACCTTTGCAAGGTTCTACAACCTCCGGGTGAAACCGGTTTCGTCCCAGGTAGTGGCACGCAATACAAGCGGATAAGCCTGGGATAACCAGCTGGGTGTATCACTTGCACATAGCGCCTTCCACCTCCTTTTGAGCTGAAGACGAGCGCCATTAATTCCCAGTAGTGTTCACAAGTTTTGTTCCCTGGTTGACTTCCTCCGAGCCCTGTGGCAGTCGAGTTTTCAGAGAGGCGGTTCCCTGTAAGGCTAACCCCATGCGATATATATCTTCCGCTAATTCGTTTCCCTGTTGGCAAACTGCGTCTTCCTTGGGCAGAGCCCCTCTGCCCCAGTCTCCATGTTTGTAGTAACTCCTCCCCCATTGGGTAGGATCTACCTTGAAGACTCTCCACATGGTTGGAAAGACCATGTGACGTATTCTTCCACTTAAATATCCCCCCCTCTTTGGGTGAGGTGTGGTCTCCACTGTGTCTTCCCCTTGGGAGGGACACCCCCCTGACTAGACCTGGTGGCCCAGTTGGATAATCCCCCTTCTTTTTTAGAGAGTGGAAAAAGAGAAGGGGAAAAGAGGCCACGACTGGGTTAAGCCTGTCTCTATCTCTTGGGTAGTTGACTTGTCCTCAAAAGGGCCGTTCGACACTCATAACTATGTTGGGGGAGGTTACGTGTCAACCTGGTGTGCTGGCTATGAGGCACACAATAGTCTGCCCACCACACACCGCCAGCTCACGTAACACAGTTCAGCCAATTGTGGCATTTCGTATAGGGACCCCTAGTGTCACTACATCGACACAACGTCGAGTGAGTGACAGATAGGGAACATCGTGGTTACTTGTGTGACCTCCATTCCCTGATGGAGGGAACGAGACGTTGTGTCCCTCCTGCCACAACGTCGAACTACCCGCTGAAATGGCCGGACCTTATATTGGCTCCTCAGCATAAAACCTGAATGAGTGGTTGCATACCAGCTCCTTTTATACCCGTATGTCCGGGGGAGTGGCATGCAAATACCACTCGCCAATTTTCATTGGCCTTTTATCAAAGACCAGAGGTGTCTCGGGCTCCAAAGTGTGACCCCTAGTGTCACTACATCGACACAACATCTCGTTCCCTCCATCAGGGAACGGAGGTTACACAAGTAACCATGACGTTTCTGGCTGGGGTAGATCCGTATTGTTTTGGTCAGAACAACATCCTCTACGCACTTTCTGATGAAACACGTTACGCTATCACTGTAAAGCTCGATGTCGTCATTAGAGGTGGACCAGAACATCTCCCAGTCTGCATGATCAAGACAGTCTTGTAGCGAAGATTCTGATTGGTCTGACCAGCACTGGATGATTCTGAGGGTGGATGCTTCCTGTTTCAGATTCTGCCTGTTAGCGGGCAGAAGCAGAATGGAAGAGTGGTCCGATTTGCCAAATGGTGGGCGGGGGAGATATTTGTAGCCATACTGGAAGGGAGAGTAGCAGTGGTCCAAAACTCTGTGCCCTCGTTTGTTGAAACTGATGTGTTGGTAGTATTTCGGTGCTATTGACTTGAAGTTGGCTTTGTTAAAGTCCCTGGTCACAATGAACGCAGCTTCAGGGTGAGCGGTTTCCTGCTTGCTTATACTCTCATACAGTTCCTTGAGTGCCCGGTCTGTGTCGGCTTGTGGCGGGATGTACACAGCAGTGATAATGACCGCTGTGAATTCCCTCGGTAGCCAGAATGGTCGACACAGAAGCATGAGAAATTCCAGATCAGGAGAGCAGAAAGACTTGATAGAATGTACGTTCCTCTGATCATACCAGGATTTGTTGATCATAAAACATACACCACAACCTCTGCTTTTACCTGAGAGGTCTTTCGCTCTGTCCGCTCGGTGCACGGAGAACCCCGCGGGTTCGATGGCTGAATCTGGAATCTCTGCAGACATCCAAGTTTCCGTAAGGCAGATAATGCAGCAGTCCCTCTTCTCTCATTGGAAAGAGATCTGCGCTCTCAGCTCGCAGAGCTTGTTGTCCAGAGACTGAACATTTGCCAGTAGAATACTGGGTAGCGGGGATCGATTTGCACGATCTCTTACTCTGATGAGAATGGCGGCTCTGTTTCCCCTTTTCCTTATGTGTTTCCTTGGCCGGGCTGCCCAGACAGAGGGCTCCGCTGGCATGTTTGTAAACAGCGGGTTGGCATTGAGGAATTTTAAGTTCGATTTTCGGTGTGTAAAAAAGTGTTTGTCTGTCGTAGACAATAAGGCAGACAACATCCAAGACAAAAAAACATAAGAATTGTAAACAAAACAAACAAAAAACTACAATGTTGTGTCGGAGCTCGCAACGCAGCAGCCATCCTCGGTGCCATCTTGAGTCATCAGATCGCTTTTTATTGCTTTTTATCATTTTTACATTCTCATAACAGTTCATCTTAAGCAGTAAAGCTACATTACCACAAAAGTAATGACAACATGAGTTAAAAGAGCATGCTTGCTCTCAATTCAGCATTAAAGGTATAGTTCACCTAAAAATGGCGAAATTAACAATGTTAGCCTCAGTCACCATTCACTTTATGTGTATGCAAAAAATAATAACAATCTGTAATTACATGAAAAACATGAAAAAAGTGTTATTCACATTTTGAATAAATGATGCATTACTGATCTGCCTATAGACTAATTTAAACACAGCTGATTTGCCTTTGCATTCATGCACACATCGGCCCAAAAAATGTGTTTGTAAATAGAAAATACTGGCACAATGGGAGAACACCTAAATGGAATGCAGTAATTGACACTTTTCATGATTATATAATTGCGACAGCTATAATTGTAATCTCTTAATAATTATAAATGTAATTTCAATGCCCAACTGACACCATTGTCTTACCAATGAAGTTCCTGCAACGGTGGTGCTCCTCAGCCTGTTTCCAGTTCTTGGGGAAGCTGACCAGCACAGTGTTGTGGCGAAGGCCACCGAGTCCTCCAGCCTGGATCAGGTGTGAGGTGGCATCCCGAAGGTTAGAAGAGATCACCACCTGACTGAACCCCTTCACCTTCTCAACCTCCATCAGCTTCCTTAAGGACTGAGAGATTGAGAGAGACAGACGGCGGGCAAACAGTCTGTTGGTTTTGTGTAATAATGGATCACTGAGCTCAGTTTGGCCTCAAGTGTGTTCAGTTTTGATTCCATGTGTGTGCTAATGAGTGTGCATACTTGGTCTGCTTTCTGTGCCTGTGGTTGGTTGTTCAAGTAAGTGCCCTCCACACATGCCCCCACGATGGTCAAACCTTTGCCCGCTTTCAGCTGATTGGTCAGCGACAGCAGTCGAGGTTGCTCTACATTCTGTTCCCCATCCAAACCCACAAGCACCAGAATCTGTGGTCTGGGAAGTTGAGTAAATGAAAAATGAAAAATGAAAATAAACTCCCACTGTTTTGGAGGAAAGTTTTAACTTGTGACCATATAAGTTACTACATACTGTATGCTTATATTGCAGATTAAGAAATAGTATCTCTTTGTACAGGTACATTTCTGATCAGGCACTAACCTCCAGTTTTTAGTGTGAGGAGGACCCTCCTCCAGCCTCATAAGAGCAAAGCGGGCAGCACTGAGAGAGATGCCACGTATCCCATCACCCCACTCCTTCTCTGCCCTAAAGAAAGGGAACATATAACCACGTTAGGTGTATAGGCTCCAATATACTCACAGCAAAGTTCTTGTTCTAGGCTCGGAGCAAAAAAAAGAAGGCTGAAACAGTCGAGCAATGGTATACTGTTTATGGACATTCGGATACCACCCACGATGCTAGATGCCGTGTTTAGAGAAGCATTTAAATATGAGATGCACACTGTCCTCCTAAAAACAGACTACATGTAAAACAATGACTAGTGTCACATTAAAATGTGACCTTTATTGAAGTCCCTTTCAAGGCAACTCAATCCACTCGGTGGCCATCTTTGATAAGCTCCAAGGCAGGCTGGGCGGCTATTTTCTATGTAAACAAGAGGCATAAAAGTACAGCTCCTATCTACTTGAATGGGAAAAGACCAGACTATAATTAAAGAATTTATTTAAAATCAGCAGTAAAATCTGACAGCAATGGTATCATAAATTGTGCTTCTTTAGCTCAGATCACACTAAAAAAACATTATTTTTGAGGCTGATTCAGCTAATGCGCACGCGTGTTCTCGAATTGACTGACATGCGATATCTGTATCTTGAGATTGTGATTGGCTCTTTTACTTGTAAGGTGGGACTTCCTTTCTACATTCGTTGGCCATTGGGCGTTCCAATTTCTCCCATTCATTTTAATACCAGTGGTCCATCTCTGTTAAACTGTCTCTGCTTTTATGTGTTATCAATTACTACATGCCTCATTCTATGAATAGAATGCACATGAGATAAAAGTTTGTTTTAACCACTTATGATTGAAAGTAACATCTATGCAGTAAATAATGTGTAATTTGTCATACATTCGGCATTCATGGGGCTAATGCTAACGCTAACATGCTATATGTGAATTACCTGAAATTTTGCACTGGCAAACTGTTCTCAACCACTGAAAGGAACTTTGAAACATCTTCTTTTTGGACATATTTTGTTCGAACCCTTACAAAAAAACAAAACTAGCCAGCCTAGCCGCAAACTTGCCGCAAATTTGCCGCTTCTTATTTTCACATGCAAATGAGCTTTTGATTTGCCGCAAATGTTTGCCTGAAGTTTGCAGCTCTTCACCGGTAGTGGTAAACCTCCAGCAAACCTTTGGCAACAATGGACAATGCCGCAAGTTTGCCACAAAGCTCATTTGCATGTGAAAATTATCAGTGGCGAATTTGCGGCAAATTTGCCATGAACTCTTGATTTTCGTAAGGGAAATTATGTCACACCTGTTCTTTCTTCGATTTCGCTATTGACACCTTAACTCTCTTCCTAAAATAGGGCAGTAATTTTTTGCAGTCACTTTTTATTTTATTGTTGCTCAGGCTATTAGTCAACTCTAAATTAGTTTAGAGACAAACTTCTGCTCATTTTTGCATATTTTTAGGTTAAAATCATTAATCAGCATCATCCACTGACAATCATCTGAAACTAGATAAATATAACATGCTATGCCTAATTATCAGTCACAACTGCAGGTCTTAAAATAGATCCTCTAACTAACAAAAATCTCATCCTGGCCTGAAAACTGTACAGCTAATAATGTTTTTGGCAAGAATGAGATTGATCTTGTTTATGTGAAAATCATTTCTTTTCTTTTCTTTTTTTTTTTTTTTGTCCAGTCTCTTCCCCCAGGGTCATTTACGTTTGCTTACCCGCAGAACTCGATGTATTTGTAGATGCAGCTAGCAATCACCATGGCAACAATGGCATAGTACCAGGAGCACAAGAACATAAGGGTAAGACACAAGCTCATGCCCAAGAGTGACAAAGCCCTGAAAAAAGCAACAACAAAAATCAGACAAAGGAGTAAAAAGTCTATCTATGTTTATTTGTCTATTCAGTGATAGTAACACTGGTTTAGTGATAGATGTGTTTGTACTAATTAGAGACAGGACTGGAAGTAGGGCTAAATTATGATGTGTCATTTCTGCAGCCACTATCAATAGTTTACAGGTTATGAGGGCCGTTTCTGAGCATATAGGGGACCTAAGCGAAATTCTGCTTGAAGGCCAAATACCCCCTCAATGCAAACCCAAACTCAGGTGCCTGGGGGGCCCTAAGCAACCACTTATAGCAGGAAAAAGCCCTGTAGGTTATTAATTAACAGAGTCTAGTCTGTTAACTTTCATCTCCTCAAATTAAGGGTTAGGTTTAGGGGTATGGTTAGCAGATAGAAAATATAATTTGCTCAGTATAAAAACAAAAGATGTAAATGGAAAGCTGCCACCATGATGAAACAAATGCATGTGTGTTTTTGTACATATGTGATTATGTACCAGTGGTAGAACTTGAAGCGTGGCCTCCAGTTAGGAGTTCTGAGAAGTGTCTGCAGGGCACAAGCCAGGTTTACAAACATATAGCACATAAGAAAGAACCTGTTGGAGAACACAGAGCAAAAAAAGGAAAACGCCATCAGAATACGGTGTGTAATATACCATAAGTATGTCAATTTAAGATCTATGAAGTAAATTAATGGAATGCAATACTACTGGGGGCAATACCACTGAGTGCTGAGATGGCGTGAAGCCCCATATGTGTTATATAGCTGTAAAAGTTAAGTGTTCACATGCTTCTCGGACGCTGATGTATATACATTAAATAATTTGTTTTACATTAAAGGGCCTATAAAAGATAAATATAAACAGGGGTTAAATCAGCATTTTGGAGGTGGGGGAACTTTAAGAACTAGTGGTGATCCTGGTGCTCTGGGTGAGCTAAGAAATTGTTTTAAAAACAGAATGTAGAGCCGAGGAGGGCGGGGCCGGGCTGGAATGACGCACGCCCGGCCCTGCCCTCCTCGGCTCTACACAGGGCATATTTGGTTTTCTTTGAGCAAGTACTTTATGTTAAATGAAGTGAGAATATTTGCACCGGGATGAACTAAAACTGTATTCTCATATAAAATGGACAGCATGGTCTTATGAAAATTACGTTACACATTTGGCTGCAGTTTCCCAGTGAAATATCCAGCAGGGGGAGCCAAAAGCAAGTGAAATGTTGTCGTAATCAGATGAGGTGTTTAAGGTGAATAGTAGATGGAGGTTTTAATGAGTAAAACGTACCTCCCTCAGCTAAAAAAGAAATGAAAAGCACATTTTGTGAGCATATTCTCGCTTCTACGACATCTCATGTGTCAGCTTGCGTGCTTGACTGGTCTCGAACTGCATACTTCCAAGTCCAAAGTCCAACCCCAAATGAGGTGAGCTACCAGGGAAGCTAATCGATTGGAATAAGTGTGTAAATGAAGGTGAGTCTGTACTACAAGCGTTAAAATTTATCATTTTTCAAATGAGTAATAATGAGCAGTATGAGCAGTAAATAATAGAGCAAAAAATATGTGTTAATAAAGTCACATTCAGCCATTGTAGTCATGATTTGTGCGAAAGTAAATCAAATGCACTGTTGTTGTAGCTCCTCTAGTGTTAATTTCACCAAGAAACTGCAGTGAAATGTAGAATTCGGCATGTTAAAGTCAGTTTGCAAAAATGTAGTTATAGTAACGTTCATTCTATTATACTAGGTTGAAAATGGAATGGATTGACAACCAAACCTTCAATAATTTTTTTAATATTTGAATGGTGGTGGAACACCGTTCCAGATCGTTCCCTCCCAATTTAAACCCTGAATGTTTATGGCAACCATAATGAGCTGGGGTTGTGTGTTATTTGCTAGCGTTACGCACATGGAGAGAATGGGCGCAACTGCATCCAGGGAGGCAATAAGGATGCCACTCTCACAGATACAAGCTGTCAAGAGGAGAGCCCATGTGGGTTCACCGTTAGCTTTGCCATGGCCAAACACCTGTAAAACATGCAAACGTACAATATAAAAACGTATGCCTTAGTAGTTATGATTAGAGATGTTCCGATACTATTTTTTTGAGAACGAGTACGAGTACCAATACTTCATTTATGGTACTCGCCGATACCGAGTCTGAAACAGTTTATTTCAATTTTTAGCATCAAAATGGTGTTGAAATAAATGAATTCATTAAAACTTTAATCAAATGAAAATATAACAATAAATTTCCAACACAATATTATATTATTTTTTATTAAATTAGGTGCTCATATACAGAACCTCCAAAATACATCATTGAAGTTATATTTTTCAGATAAAGTGCTGCATAACAGAGCATCACAGATGTTAGATAATGCTTAAGTAAAATACAATTACTACTGAATTATTATTATTATTATTAGTAGTAGTAGTAGTATTACAGTGAATATTACATAACTTTACAGAAGTGATATATTTCTGTCATACTTTTTTATATATATATATTTCTGTGCTTTTATTTTGAAATGTTTGTGCTATTTTGACCAAGGAGGTCTGACGTTATGTCGGCAGCTTCCCACTCTGGAAAAGCTGGTTGCTACATGACTCAAAGTGATTATTAAACCACAAAAGGCTGCTATTTAATTAAATAAGTATGTGCCTCATGCTACAATGTGAATTTGCACTCTGTTTACTGTCATCTGCTACAAACAGGGCGCGCAATGCTTATGACAGTGTTTTCTCTGTATGAGCCTTGGAGGAGCTTTAAAAGGTACGAGCAGCACAACACTGTCTCCACACATTCACAAGTGCTCACATTTGAATTACATGCAAATTATATATATATATATATATATATATATATATATATCTTTAAATCGCAGCTTTTGCGGTTAAATAATCACACTAGGACATTACATGATTTTAATTTGTGGACTGTAATTTGTGGGCTACGTAATGACATTTGTACGTCAGATGGTATAGTTTTTGGTTTCGGAGCATTTTTACAAGTACGAGTACCAGTACATGAGCGCAGTATCGAAACCGATACCAATACCGGGACATCCCTAATTATGATATGTATCAAAGCATCAAAACAGAGAACAAATCAGGGGGCACACTAGTATCACCCATATAATATGCAGCAAGAATCATATTTACTATAAAGAATGACATATATATACCCTAAGGAAAGGAATGATTCCGTCTCGAGCGATGGCTTGAAGGAGGCGAGGCGCTCCTGTCAAACTCTGAAGACCCGCCCCACAGGTGGAGAAGAAGGAGCCAAACACAATGACCCAGGGCGAGGGCCAAGCCAGCGTGCCAATAACTAAGTTACCGTTGACACCTTCCCCAAACCTGTATTTTTAAAAAAGATCCAGTAAGCCTCTTTCAAGAAAACATTCTAAAAATATTTGAAATTGAGATGAACTGTACTGATTTAAGCTGAAGCTAAATTCAGTTTGAACTGACTTGGGCATATTTTGCATCCACAGTGAATGAAAAATCAGAACTAAGACTCACTTGTCCCTCAAAACGACTCCGTCTACACAGGCTCCAAACAGAATCACACAAGACATATCTGTAAGAGCAAAAATTTAGGACAACAACACAAAGCAAAAAAAAAAATAAAATAAAAAAAAAAAATAGGCATTAATTCTATTTCAGCTATTTTCCCATAAACAAGTCTATCATTTGATCATTTTGTGGTTTTCTGTGTATCCAGTTACACTAGTATACTTCCAAGATGGACATTGAGTGGAAGTCATGGGTCATTTATTGGAGCAGTTTACTGTAATGGCTTTGCAGTAAAGGATACAGATAAAGGAGGTAGTGGCAATGGCTAATATGGTACCAACAGGGATGGACTTCTGAGCATCCTGCAGGTCACCAGAACGGTTGGAACCAGCCATGATACCTGCATGACACACACACATAATAAATATTATGAAAGGAGCTCCAAAGGAAGCTGCTCAGAATGAAGATGGATCATGGGTACTCTGTGTACAGTGCTCAATGCAGTTAAAACAGATCCCTCCCCTGCAAGTAACATAATCGTATGGTTGTCGTCACTTATGAGCAGACACAAACACTGTGTTGGGTAGATTACTTCTGAATTGTAATCTGCAGCCTGATCTCATGAAATTTACATGAGCATTGCAACGTTTTTGTAAAACAGAAATTACATGCTTTATTACACATTTGGCTGCAGTTTCCAAGTGAAATGTACATTGGGGGGCGCCAAAACCGAGTAAATTGAGGTTGTAATCAGACAAGGTTTTTAAGGTGAATTTTAGATGGAGGTTTTAATGAGTAAAACATACATTCCTAACCTAAAACTTTAACCTAAATCTAAACAATAGTGTCCGAAATGATAAATGAGAGTTTAACAAAGCAGACATCCTTACCCTTAACCAACACCTAACCCTAACCAATAGTGTTATAAAATGCCAATTCAAAATGAAAAGTAAATTGTCTGAAGCAATGTCATTTCGTGTCACTTCTATGGCACTTTCACTTTCTTGCATCTTTGGCTGGACTTGAACCGTGGTCGATGAGTCCAAAGTCCAACACTATCAGGTGAGCTACCAAGCAAGCTATTCAAATTGGAATAAGTGTTTATTTGTAGGTGGGTCTGTATTACAAGTGTTAAAATATATTGTTTTTTAATGAATGCGTTAAAATAAAAGTGTTTTGATATCATAACATGACAATGACTAAACCACACAGCTGTTGTAGTGCTCTAGTGTTCATTTCACCAGGAAACTGCAGCAAAACCTAGAAAGCAGCTCATAAAAGTCAGTTTGCAAAAATTTATATAGAATAACATTTAATCTATGAGACCAGGTTGGTAATCTGGTACTAACTGCAAATTACATGAGTATGTGGTATGTGTATGTGATAGTTAGTTCATAAGCAGGTTTGTTGTCTTATCATTAAAATGCGGTGTGATGTGTACATTTCCCCCCGTCATGTATTCGTGTCACTAAATGCTGTTTAAAGGGCGATACACATGTAAACAATGCTGTGGAAATGTGCTGCTACCAGTGGATCTTTGACATCAGTTCATCTACATTACACTTGAAGAAAACACAGCGGCGTGATAAAGATCGCTCTGATTATATTATAATTAACAATGTCTACACTGCGTGTACGCGACAGCATCATTGAGATAAATGGGAGAGATCTTTGTCATGTTGTGATGCACCATTAATTTCCAGAGTGGGCCTATTAAGGAATCCATGCCCAGGGCATCCCCACGTCTTAATTCATCCCTGGTTACTACCCAACACTCACGCCATGTACATACAACAAAAAACGTAACTTAAATCAATGTTCCGGGTTCAGTTCAAGTTAAGCTCAAATGACAGCATCTTGATATAATTATGATTACACAAAAACTGATTTCGACTTGTTTCTCCTTTTCTTTAAAAAAGGAAAAATCAAGGTTACAGTGAGGCACTTACAGTGAAAGTGAATGTGGCCAATTTTTGGAGGGTTTAAACAGAAATGTGAAGCTTATAATTTTATAAAAGCACTTACATTAATTTTTCTGTTAAAACTTGTGTATTATTTTAGCTGTAAAGTTGTTTAAATTGAAATTTTTACAGTCATTTTAGGGTTTTAGGGTTTGTTGACATGACATCGTCATGGTAATGAAGTTGTAAAATTGGATACAACTTTACACAGAAATGTTAGTAAGCAATTTTATCACACAAAAATCATGTTTACACGCGTATTGTTTATGTCTTGTGGCTTTACTTTTGAAACAGTGAGTATTTTAATGTTTAAAAACTGGCCTCCATTCACTTCCATTGGAAGTGCCTCACTGTTATGCAGATTTTTGCTTTTGTTTTAAAGAACAATCCTTTAAGACATATAAACTCCTGCATTTTCATAGTGTTGCATATTTTAAATTAACGTGACTTGTCAGTCATATTCAAATGAACATAGCCATAATTTCTAAAATAGCCATAATAAAACAATAGACAGTAAATTGAAAACAACTGGATTATTATTATCATATATAGATTATTAGATTATTAATAATAGGCTGCACAATTAATTGAAAAATGTATCCCAGCTGTTGCGACTGTAATCTTGAAAGCTGCTCCTGTTGTTTCAAAGGTTTCTATTTACAACGTGTTTAATATTTTAACTATCCTAACATGTCCGTTGAGCAATGAAACGGCAATGGCAAAACGGAGCTTCAGAGATGCTTAAATAAGTCTATAGTCCTATCAGTAACAACAACCGACCGTTGTGAGCAAATGATGATTAATTGTCATTGTCGTGCAGACATAATTAATAATTCCCCTATTAATGATCAGATTATTGCAGTACATATCTGGTACTGACCTGTTACAGAGGGGAAGTAGATGCCCACTAGCAGGGTGAAGAAGCTGGTGATGTCGGCCAGGACATATCGGTTAGTGTTGGTTAGTGGGCTGTCAGGGTCGTGTGTTGCTGGCAGACCTCGTTTTTCTAAGATAGAATTTTTCTCCATAAAGCTACTGAAAAGATTCTCTATAAGGAAAAAAAGAGACATTTCTTTAATTAAGAGACAATTCTCAACTCAAATATTGCATGCATTTCATTTAAAATTTCCTATAACATCATAACATATAACATAAAATCATTATATTGTTTTGAACATAAGCTGTATAAAAATATTAGGTGTTGTAACAGTCACCATTTCTTATAGGTTTTTCACCATTTTAAATGAACATTTTTGCAGTTCACTTAAATAGTCCTGCAGTGTGACTAATTAATTTTTAAAAGTACAAATATTCCATGAAGTTTGTTGATTAATATGAGGTCATAAAAACATTCTTTGTCATAATTATACATAATTATCATACAGTACATCAGAACAACATTTAAGATAGCATGAGTATAGCATGTCACATTGCAAAAATGTTCATATGTATATTTAAATATTTGTTTAAACTTACCCATTTTGTGGTAGGTTTATACTGTATCGGGTATGTCAGTTTAATTCCCCTTTAACATTTTGTAATAGTAAGAGCAAATATTAAAGGGATAGTTCACCCAAAATTAAAATTCTGTCATCATTTAATCACCCTCATGTCATTCAAAACGACTTTATTTCTGATGCGGAACACAAAAGGAGATGTTTTAATGAATAAGGCAGCCTGTTTTTAGTATGATGGCAGTTGATAGTGCTTCATTTTAAAGCTAAAAAGTAGCATAAAAGTAGTCCATATGACTTGTGCATCATATTCCAAGTCTTCTGAAGGCATGCGATAGGTTTAATGACAAACACCCTGAAAGTTAAGTAGTTAAGTAAATCTTGACGTCCGTTGCATGTTCATCAGCGCTATGAGAGAAGCTCGTTTACACATGAACGTTTGTTGTTTTAACACTAAATAACAGAAGTTCCCGCATGTTGTGCATAAGAAAGAAAGTCATACGGGCTTGGAACAACATGAGGGTGAGTAAATGATTTTCATTTCTGGGTGAACTATCCCTTTAAACCATCAATGTCTTTAATTATTGTAACTTTCTAACCTGCCAGGATACCACTGGTGATTCCAGGGATTCCCTGGATTTGAGAGATGTTGTTGTTAGTGAAGTACTCATCACAGGTGGCATTCAGGAACTCAGAGTCACAAAAGGCTCTCCAGAGCTTGGTGGTGACTGTGGCATTGCCGCTTTCTATGGTCTTGGCACAAATGTCATAGCCCTTTGATACAAGAGTTCGATTCCCGAGCACACAGACCCTACACAAGAAAGTTCTGTCTGTTTACGGTTCTTCGTGAAATATATAAATATGCTTTTCACAAAATGACAAAAAAAATTAAATAATTTACTTACGGAAATTCTGGCGGATCAAAAGATGTCTTGATGACCCCAGCATAGACAGCAAGGATGGAGAGAATAACGCAGGCGAGGAACACAAGGGCCAGTTTGTTGACATACTTCACACCAACAAAAACAACCAAAGCCATTAAGGAGAGCACAATGGTACCGTACACTCGCATGTTATTCAACAGTGCTGCCTCGGCCTCTGCTCCCTCCAGACCCTCCATTTTAAATATAGCAGCTGATGGCACAATGTAGATCTACAAAGACATCAAGAAAAATCATATAAACTAAGTGATGGTCAAGAAGATTTCAATGGTTTATGTTGTGTGTAAACAGTAAAAAGCAATGGTTTTCAAAAGGTGGGTCGCAACCCAAAAGCAGGTCACAGGTCTGTTCTGATATTGTCATGGACAGCAGGCTAAAGAAATACTAAATACAAATAATCAAATATAACTAAACATAAAATTGTGCACAGTTAGGGGATAGGACTATATATATAGACTTATCGACCTTTAAAAGGGAGGGGAAAACATACTCCATATCTTTTGTTTAATGTTAATGCATTGTTTTATTATCACATTTAGCCATACATGTCTAAATAAATGTCAGGCAAAGAGAAAACTAATAAAAATGCAATATGTGTCACACCAGTAGGATTTCGATGCAGCCCAGTATATACATGGCTCCAGCGTAAGTGGTGCCCAGGTAGAAACATATACCAACAGCCCCGCCAAACTCTGGCCCCAGTGAACGAGAAATCATGTAGTAGGAACCACCAGCTATATGTTGACATAAAAAAAAATTAACAGTTACCATATACAAAAAAACAAATAAACAAACAAAAAAAAAAAAAACATCAAAATTGTCTATCAGAAAAGCTGTTCACGCAGTTAAAAAATAAGAACATGGTAGTAAGTCAATATTAAAACATTTGTTTCTTGCCATTCTATAAAAACAATTTGTATTGTCTTGTCCTTGAAATGTCAGTTTAAGGCAAGAGCAGGGTGAATGTCAGTCTGGTATATCTACTCTGTTTATTTCTAACACAGACAGTCATACATCACATACACAAGAGTAAACACAGTTATAAGCGAGGAGCTGTGCTCAGCACAGATGGGACCTGTACTGTGTACTGTAGCTTACTGCCAACAGATCAACAGGACAGCCGTCCTCTGGGCTTCTACACTCATACACAAACACTGAATTTTTGCTTACCTGGCACAACTCCATTGGTGGCAATTGCACTCATCGAGATAGCAGTCAACATAGTCTGTAAATATGGTAAATAAAGTTCAATGCAGAGAGGACAGTCAGTGATAGAGAGAGAGAGAGAGACTAACATGACATAATGCAGTGCCGTCAACAGGGGACCCACTGCTAATCTTCCAATGACTCATTCAATTTTTGTTTAAAAACATAAAGGAGTTGTGTTGTTTTTGCAATGGGGTGGGGGGGGGGGGGGATATCCTGTATACAAGATATCCTGTATACAGTTTAAACATTAAGATGTTTTGTTGTTTTAATAACTTTGGCCTCTTGAATTTAAGCGACAGCCCTGCACAAAGACAGGTATTATGTTGTACTATTAAAGGAATTGTTTACCAAAAAGTGAAGAGTCTCTCATCATTTTTTTCATATGGGTTCAACCACTGGGTTCATGTGGTTTAATTTTGTTCTGCCTTATGTGCTTTTGGAGTTTCAAAGTTCTGTCCACCATTCATTTGCACTGAATGGACTTACAGAGCTGAGATATTTTTCTAAAAATCTTCATTTATATTCTGCAGAAGAAAGAAGGTCTTACACATCTGGGATGGCATGAGGGTGAGTAAATGATGAGAGAATTTTTGGGTTAACTATTCAGACAATAGAGGACAAAATCGTGTTTTAAAAATACTTCTAAATGACATTCACTGAATAAAAAAAATAAAATAAAAAAAAATAAATAAAAAAAAGAGATTTTTTTTATTAAGTTTGATTCAGTGAAAATAATTCATAAAAATAAAAAAAATCACTGAATTTTTTGTTGTTGTCTTGTTTTCCATTTAAAATTGTCTAAAAATCCTTAAAACAAGATACATTTACCTGATAAGCAATGTATGTTGAATATGAGTGTATTTTCTATATATTATTTATATTATACTTCTGCTAGTGCAGTATTGACAAACTATACTTATATTTAAGATATATTATCTGAAATTATTTGAAGTCTAAATATCTTATATGCTGATTCTCAAGAGAATGCATTTTCTTAAAGGGATTTTAGATATTTTAAAATATTTGAATTTTTTAGATTATATTCAACATTCTTAGATAACACATTTTTTTTCTGTAGTAAATGTAAATTAAAATTAAAATAAATTTGTGTTTATTTCCTTGACCACTGAACTACTACACATTTTAGAAGCCTAACAATTTACAAAGGGATTATAAAATATCTTCATCTTAACAATTATCAACCTGACTCTGAGTCATTTGTAATCCGTCAGCCTCTGTAAATCCACTCCGTTTGTTAATCTGTATGAAGCAATCACATAAGCCCTTCAACACATCTGCTTTCCAGACCTGTATAGTCTGCTGGTATTTTACTTTGGATTAAACTAATAATCAAGTAAAATGCCAAATTTGTGACAGTAAATTGGCATACAATAACAACTTCCCCGATGTTACAACACAAGTCTGCAACAAGGAGATGACAGAGTTTAGTTAGCTTCCCAGTTCACATCAATAAATCTGTATGATAAAGGTTAAAGAATCAATGTGCTGTACTTATAAAAGTGAGAATCTAACGGTCCTCTACTCGTTCTCGACATTTTGACAGTGTTCTAAAACCTTTCGCATAGTGGTGGGACAATTACTGTACATTCTATAAACCTCTTTCTAAAGAACTCATGAGTGGCAACTGACAATTTCAATGTAGGTTAAATTGTGCTTTTAAGACTATTTGCAGTAGTTCTTTGAAATAAAGGCACATCTACTCAAACTTCCCTCAAATTTATCTCATGGAATTGAAACATCGTGCTTTGGTATGTGCATATAAGCCCTGATTTAATTTTAGAATGGACCTATTAATAGTAAATGTCATTCATGCTATTAGTGCAAAGAACGCATTGTAGTGAGATGTTTATTATGAGATTTAACTTTACCTTCCGATTTTTTTGGAATCTAATAAATGAGTCTGGAATCGACTCTTGAAATCGATTTCAAAACCAGTAATCGGAGTCGATTTCCAAATATCTGGAATCGAACAGCCCAATATTCTCGAGCTAAAGTGCTCCTCTCGTGCGCCATCCTTAGTTTCATATGATCTCATGTAATGTTAAATGAGATCAAACGACTATTCGACAATGAAAACTTTTGCCATTGTCAATAACGTCGACTAATCTTTTCAGCCCTAATATATATACAGTATATATATTTAATACTTTTTCCTATTCTCCCCAGTTTAATGTGCAGAGAGAGCAATAAGGAAGCTGTTCGTCGGTTGATTTCCCCAAAAAGTGTAAACAGTGTGGCTCTGTGGCGCTATCAAAACTTTGCTCTTTTTGTTTGAGTGACCCAAATTGTCAACAGTTACTCAATGAATGGTGTGAGTTTAGGGCAGGAATACCTGTTTGACCAAACAATGGAAGACAAGCAAAATGTTTGAGAGAAACCTGTTAAAAAAAATCTCATTATTTTTGCAATTTCGTTTGATGCAGCTATTGGCACAAACATTTCTTCCACTTCATCTTTTAAATCAATAATTCAGTCTAAATCAACCTAAAATAACGTAGATACATGAGCGCTTGACAAGTAATGCATGTTACTTGTTCAACCATATTTTGTGTACTAAAGGAGACCAGAATGTTCATCAGAGCATCCATTATTTACTTAAAAGTTGCTAGGGTTGCCAAGACTGAAACAAATCTAGAGTGATAGTGACTATGACTTGTGAGTGTGGGCTAACAGTCGGTGAGTGTATGTGCATTTGCTTGGGTTTGGCAGGGTCATGAATGCATTATGGGGGATTTTTGGTGGTACAATCTGAAGGGACAACTTTCAGCTTTTTGATATTAAACATTATTAAAACAGATATGACAGGAGGGGAAAGAGCTCAGAGTGGCAATACTGCAAATTCACTTACATAATACTCTCAAAACTCACGACAAAGACATGAGCAGATATTTACTAATATGTGATACGAGCATGCACAGAACACATGCAAATACAACAACAGAATCACAGCAGGAGTGGCTTAGCTGTGACTGCTGTCCATGGTGCTAAACTGGCAGCTCTGAAATGAAAAGCCTCAAGTAAGCAGTTACATTTACAGTCTTGGCAGAAACCCAGAATGGCAGTGCTGGCACTCATGCCATTCTGAGATATTGCTTTACCATAGTGACTTACACCAAAGTGATTGCATAACTGTAAGCAATCCTATTTAAAGGTGCAACAGGGTAAAAAGAGAACCTTATCTCTAGAAAAGGGTCGTGGAGAGAGAGAGAGTTAGGATGGTTGAGAGTGCACTACATTTCTTTGGGCTTCTTAATGGTAAGCAACATGATCACACAGGAAATCAACATGTTGCTTTCAAAAGTTAATGTACCTTGAAATAAACCCCATTTAGTCGAATTACTCTCCAGACATTTTGCATCAATTCAAACTTTTCTACCTTTTCCTCTAGTTCAACCTCCGAGACACGGGTTCTGGTCCCAGGAAGTAATCGTGTTCACATAAACAAAAGTGAGCGTTATTTAGAGGATGCATTTTCCCTCTTATCCACTAGGTTCAGTTTAGGGTTGGGGTTTGGATTAGGCCAGATGGTTAATAAAATATGCATTAACGTATTATATCATTAACAATTTAAAATAATACTTGATTTTGGTGCCACTCTGTGGACATTTGACACAGAAACTTGAGCTCACATGTGCCCATACATTCGACACTTCCAGCTTCGGCCACTGGGGGCAGTATTTAGATTTTCAGTAAGCACAGACCGATATCAACAGCAGAAATTCGACCTGCCATTGCCAAATTCACAGGGCAGAATGGATCTTTTTGTTCCTATAGACAGTGCTTGAATTGAGGGGGCATAAGGCATTAGGGGGCAATTCAAGCACTGCCTATAGATGCTATAAAAGTGTGTGTATCTGAGACTGACCGTGGAACAACACATGAAGACGATGGTGAAGGTGCCCAGTACACCCCCAGCACCCACCAGCCAGGTCATCCTGAGAAACAGAATCACCCCCAGGATGTTCTGCATACATGGCAGGTAAACGCCCATTAATGTGCCCATGCGTGGAGCCTGTCAATGAAAGGATCAACCAATGAATAATACTGTATATAAAACATTTAAAAAATACTACTGTAGAAGATTCCATCATTAAAGATTACATGAAATTGCTTGACCAAAATAGCCAATAGGCTTAAATTTACATTACGGCTATAAATCAAATTTTGCCACTAGCATGTCAGCTGCAGGGTGTTTAATAAGGAGGGACAATCTCATTCTAGACAGCATTTGATTGGACAAAAATCTGTGTAGTGCAAGATGGGTCATCAATATTTTTGGTCTGTTTACCCAGAATAGAAATGTGCATACCTGCTAAAATGTAGTTTTTTGCAACTTTTGGGAGAACGCTAGCATATAGATGGCTTCAAAGCTAATAGACATGACCTAAAGGACACAGATTAATTGGGCCTCTAAACAGCTATTTAAGCTGTCAATCAATCATTAATTAGGTACCATCCATTGATGTATACAGGATAGGTTAAAGAAAGGAGGGCCAGATCACTGTCAGTGGTGATTTAGTAGTCTGTAGAGCTAGTGTAGAGATAGGTCATAGACAACCATAGAAAACTGTTCTTGTTTTTTGTCAGTAAATCTTTATACCCTGTCTGCATGTATGTGTTCACCTGCACAGTTTTCTTGCGTGCTTCCTCGTTGTTTTCTGCCTCCTCATGCTCTTTACTGCCCTGTGTCAAGTTGGAGTAGTTGGCTAGGCTGCTGAGCAAAGAAGATACCATGGGACTAGTGTCCATCTCCTCCTACAAAACAGACACATAGACACAAAGGTGTAAACTTATTTGAAACATTAATTTCTTAGTCTCTGACTTTTAGCAAGAACACAAATATCAGTGCCTATGGAGAAAGTGGGTTTCCCTATCTGTCACTCACTCGACGTTGTGTCGATGTAGTGACACTAGGGGTCACTCTTGGGAGCCCAAGGTACCTCTGGTCTTTGATAAAAGGCCAATCAAAATTGGCGAGTGGTATTTGCATGCCACTCCCCCGGACATACGGGTATAAAAGGAGCTGGTATGCAACCACTCATTCAGATTTTCTCTTCGAAGCCGAACGGTCATGCTCACTGAGCTGAATTCCCACGACTGTTCATTCACCTCTGCTGGATGTGACGGCGCATTTCAGCGGCTTCTCCCCCCTCTGCACTGGTGCAATGCAGAGAATGCCCCTGGGCGCTTCGGCAGAAATAAGAGTATATTTCTCTAAAAGAGTATATTTCTCTAAAAGAGTCGAACACACGGAACATCTTTTTAAAGACGCGTCTTTTTAAAGATGCCTTTCCGATTGTGTGTTATTCCTGGTTGCGCTCGTTATCTCTCGCCTTCTGACGGTCACGATCACTGTCTTTCGTGTCTGGGCACTGCTCACACGGAGACAGCGTTCGTGGATGGTCATGTTCTCATTAGGAGGACATGTCCATGGCAACGATGCGGTCGCAGCTCACCTTCGAAAGAAAGCAAGCCACCCCAGAGGCTCCCCGCCTCGGTCCTTTTACCCACGGGTATGAGGCCAGTGCGGCTAGCACTGGGGATGATTTGGGGACACCAATGGGACCGCCTCCGCCGGGTATCCTCCCGCGGTTGGCTAGAGTGGAACCCTCCGCTCTTCCCTGAACCCTCACGGCTTGATGATTGGTTCCTGGGCTCACGGCGCCGCTCAAAGCCACGCCCCGCCCCCGTTCCTTTCTTCCCGGAAGTGCATGAAGAGCTCACAAGGTCGTGGGAGGCACTTTTTACTGCCCGGTCCTGATCTTTTCAGCTTCCCCGCCCTCACTACCCTCGATGGTGGGGCGGCCAAGGGCTATTTGGCAATCCCCCGGTGGATTGCGGTGCACCTATGCCCGCAGAGTGCCGCCACCTGGCACAGGTGCCCAAAGCCCCCGTCCAAGGCCTGTAGGTTTACGTCATCTCTGACGGCCAAGGCCTACGGTGCACGCCATGGCTCTCCTGCAAGTCCGCCAAGGCACTAAAGGAACTGCACGAGGGTAGTTCCGCCCCGGGATTGATGCAGGAACTGCGCTCGGCAACCGACCTCGCTCTCCGAGCGACGGAGGTCATGGCGCGGTCTCTCAGGTGGACGATGTCCACATTAGTGGTCTTGGAGCGCCACCTTTGGCTCAACCTGGTCAAGATGGGTGAGACCGACAGGACACGATTCCTTGCTGCCCCCATCTCCCAGGCTGGTCTATTTGGCGACACCGTCAAGAACTTTGCCCAGCAGTTCTCGACGGTGGAGCAGTAGACGGAGGCTATCCGGCATATCCTGCCCCAGCACGGCTCAAGATCCCACACCCTGTCTACTCGTCACCCCTTCGGCCCGGCCCTGGCATGGAGGGGTTTTACAGCCCCTACTTCATCGTACCGAAAAAAGGCGGTGGGTTACGGACTTTACACAGACTCTTTACTGGCGAGCATCCGGCATCAAGATTGGTTCGTGGCGGTAGACCGAAGGACGCATACTTCCACGTCTCGATCCTTCCTCGACACAGACCCTTCCTGTGGTTTGCATTCAAGGGTCAGGCATATCAGTACAAGTTCCTCCCTTTCGGCCTGTCCCTGTCTCCTCGCATCTTCACGAAGGTCACAGAGGCACCCCCCGCTAAGAGAGGTGGGCATTCGCATTCTCAACTATCTCGATGACTGGCTAATCTGGCTAATCTTAGCTCACTCTCGGGACATGCGAGTGTCCGGCATCAAGATTGGTTTGCGGCGGTAGACCTGAAGGAAGCTTACTTCCATGTCTCGATCCTTCCTCGACACAGACCCTTCCTGCGGTTTGCATTCGAGGGTCAGGCATATCAGTACAAGGTCCTCCCTTTCGGCCTGTCCCTGTCTCCTCACATCTTCACGAAGGTCGCAGAGGCACCCCCCGCTAAGGGAGGTGGGCATTCGCATTCTCAACTATCTCAACGACTGGCTAATCTTAGCTCACTCTCGGGACATGTTGTGCGCACACAGGTACTTGGTGCTCTCACACCTCAGCCGACTAGGGCTTTGGGTCAACTGGGAAAAGAGCAAGCTCTTCCCGGTTCAGAGCATCTCTTTTCTCAGTTTGGAGTTGGACTCAGTCTCTTTGACTGCACGCCTCATGAACGAGCACGCCCAGTCGGTGTTGGTCTGTTTGAAGGCGTTCAAACAGAAAAAACAGCGGTTCCACTGAAACTTTTTCAGAGGCTCCTGGGGCATTTCAGCGGTGGCCACCCCGCTCGAGTTGATGCATATGAGACTGCTTCAGCACTGGCTTCAGACTTGAGTCCCGAGATGGGCATGACGCCGCGGGACACATCGCGTGGTCATCACGCCGGTCTGTCACCGTCTTTTCAGCCCTTGGACCGACCTCTCATTTCTACAGGCAGGTGTTCCCCTAGAACTGGTCTCCAGGCGTGTTGTGGTCATGACGGATGCCTCCAAAACGGGCTGGGGTGCTGTTTGCAATGGGCAAACAGAAAGCCCCCTTTGAGCCTTTGCAGTCAGCCGAGCTTAAGGCTTCTCTCCTTGAAGACTGCCCTCCTGACTGCGCTCACTTCCATCAAGAGAGTAGGAGACCTGCAAGCGTTCTCTGTCAGTGAAATGTACCTGGAGTTCGGTCCGGGTTACTCTTACGTGATCCTGAGACCCCGACCGGGCTATGTGCCCAAGGTTCCCACGACCCCTTTTAGGGACCAGGTGGTGAACCTGCGAGCACTGCCAAAGGAGGAGGCAGACCCAGCCCTGTCGTTGCTGTGACCGGTGCGCACTTTATGCATCTATTTGGATTGCACGCAGAGCTTTAGGATCTCTGAGCAGCTCTTTGTCTGCTCTGGTGCACAGCGGAAAGGAAGCGCTGTCTCCAAGCAGGGGATCGCCCACTGGCTCATTGACGCCATAACTATGGCATATCACGCCTAGGACATGCCGCCCCTGGTAGGGCTACGAGCCCATTCTACCAGGGGTATAGCGGCCTACTGGGCCCTGGCCAGGGGTGCCTCTCCAACAGACATTTGCAGAGCAGCAGGCTGGGCAACACCCAACACCTTTGCAAGGTTCTACAATCTCCTGGTGGAACCGTTTTGTCCCAGGTAGTGGCACGCAATACAAGCGGATAAGCCCGGGATAGCCGGCCGGGTGTATCGCTTTCACATAGCGCCTTCCACCTCCTTTTGAGCTGAAGACATGAGCCATTAATTCCCAGTAGTGTTCACAAACTTTGTTCCCTGGTTGACTTCCTCCGAGCCCTGTGGCAGTCGAGTTTTCAGAGAGACTCGCTGCCGGCCCAGTACACCTGCTAACTAAGAGTCCTGTTCTGGGGTAGGTGCTCCGTATGTGGCGGTTCCCTGTAAGGCTAACCCCATGCAATATATATCTTCCGCTAGTTCGTTTCCCTGTTGGCAATCTGCGTCTTCCTTGGGCAGAGCCCCTCTGCCCCAGTCTCCATGTTTGTAGTAACTCCTCCCCCATTGGTTAGGATCTACCTTGAAGACTCTCCACATGGTTGGAAAGACCATGTGACATATGTTTCCACTTAAATATCCCCCCCTCTCTTTGGGAGAGGTGTGGTCTCCGCTGTGTTTCGTATAGGGACCCCTAGTGTCACTATATCGACACAACGTCGAGTGAGTGACAGATAGGGAACGTCATGGTTACTTGTGTAACCTCCGTTCCCTGATGGAGGGAACGAGACGTTGTGTCCCTCCTGCCACAATGCTGAACTACCCACTGAAATGGCTGGACCTTATATCGGCTCCTCAGCATAAAACCTGAATGAGTGGTTGCATACCAGCTCCTTTTATACCCGTATGTCTGGGGGAGTGGCATGCAAATACCACTCGCCAATTTTCATTGGCCTTTTATCAAAGACCAGAGGTGTCTCGGGCTCCCAAGAGTGACCCCTAGTGTCACTACATCGACACAACGTCTCGTTCCCTCCATCAGGGAACGGAGGTTACACAAGTAACCATGACGATTCTTCACAAACATTGAAGTTCCTTCTAAATGAATCATTAATTACAATCTTTAAATGTACCTCAAACAGTGCCATGTTTTTTCCATCATACTGCCGACTTTTCTCTACATCACTTGCACTGCTGTTGATAAAGGGGCTGCTCTCCTTGGAAGTTGCATCTCCTGTGAACATACAGAAATAAAACATTTGTGTTTAATACCATGTGGATCATACATTATAAATGCTCTTTAAATAGGGAGTCAAAAATTATAAACAACAAAGATAATGTGTCATATCAACCTCAGTGAATCTGTAAGAATTACATCCTGCATTATATTACAAAAAGATATTTATATATATATATATATATATATATATATATATATATATATATATATATATATATATATATATATATATATATATATATATATATATATATATATATATATATATATATATATATATATATATATATATATATAAACAATCCATCTGTCAAGCAATCTATCAGATATTGTTCCCATTTTATTTGCTTACACATAAGATCAATGTCATTGTATTAATACAATTATTAATAACTCAGAATCATCACTAAGCATTATTGTTAAAAACTGATCACTGCTGTTTTAAAGCGATAGTTCACCCAAAAATGAATATTCTCTCAATATTTACTCAGCTTCATGGCATCCCAGATGTGTATAACTTTTTGTCTTCTGCTGAACACAAACAAAAATTTTTAGGATAATTTTTCAGCTCTGTAGGTCCATACAATGCAAGTCAACAGGGTCCAAAACTTTGAAGCTCCAAAAAGATTATAAAGGCAACATAAAAGACTCCATTGTTTTAATCCATATCTTCTAAAGTGATTTAATAGGTGTGGGTAAGAAAAACATATTACTGTTTAAGACTTTTTTCCTATAAATCTCCACTTTCACCAGCCCTCCTATGCTCGCTCACGTCTTTTGTTTTTGGCGATTCACATTCTTCCTGCATCTCGCCACCTACTGGGTAGGGAGGAGAATTTATATTAAAAAAGGACTTAAATTTTGATCTGATTCTCACCCAGACCTATCATATTAATTAGACATGGATTTAACCACGGAGTCATATGGATTACTTTTATGCTGCCTTTATGTGCCTTTTGTACCGTCCTTCGGATGAGATGTTAAACCGAGGTCCTGACTCTTTGTGGTCATTAAAAGTCCCAGGACACTTCTTGAAAAGAGTTGGGGTGTAACCCCGGTGTGCTGGCCAAATTCCCCCATTGGCCCTTATCAATCATGGCTTCCTAATAATCCCCATCAATTAATTGGCTCTATCACTCCACTCTCTCTTCTCCACCAATAGCTAGTGTGTGGTGAGCGTACTGGCACACTATGGCTGCCAGTGCATCATCCAGGTGGATGCTGTACACTGGTGGTGGTTGAGGAGAGTCCCTGTTCACTGTGTAAAGCGCTATATAAATGTAACATTCATTCATTCATTCATTTTGGAGCTTCAAAGTTTTGGACCCTGTTGACTTGCATTGTATGGACCTACAGAGCTGAGATAGAAAGTCTTACACATCTGGGATGTCATGAGGGTGAGCAAATGATGAGATAAATTTTCTTTTGAGGTGAACTATACCTTTAAGAGTTTCACATTACTTTCCACAATGTTCTGTCTTGCCTATTTAATCTTAATCTTGAGTATTCAGTAGTTGTACAGTTTATTCACAGTTATTCAAAGCTGTTAAAACTTCCTTTTCATTTGAAAAAACTAAAAAGGTCAGGGGCAGGCATAATAAAGAGAGCAAAAAACTGCGATGCATCAACAAGGAGCACTCCTTGTATGTATATCAGTGTGTCTGTGTGTGTGTTTATGTGTGTGTGTGGGTGAGGAGTTTCAGGATTTCTACATGCTCCTCCATGGCAACAACCCGGATCTTAGCCTATTTTTACACTGCCGCTTTCAGCCGCACATCCTTTATCACAGGAACCGTTGATCGGATAATTTTGAAGGAGTGCAAAATAAACCCTTACATGATCGCATTGATGCCGTTGTGTCCTATAAATAACAGTCATTGTATATCTTTCCCAAAAGCCATGGGTTTTAATTGTACATATTTCTAAATTGGAGTGTTTATTGTAATTCCTTTTGTATGCTGTCACCTTCCCTGCCTTTTTTTTCGTAATTATATGTGGGAGCATGCTCATTAAATGGTCAGGGGAATCCTGCCTCTTAGCTCACCCAATTTAATCTGATGTATTAGTTTAATTAATTTTGGTGCCTGTCAAAGCTTTGCACATTTTAATTTTCACCGCATTTGCTCGCCTTTTGACCTGTGACCCTATGACCTAGCAATTTTATGTCACCACTTAATCAATATGGCACCATGTCTAGTGTTTTCTATGGTATTTCAAAATACAAGCGCATAAAACGTATTTGTAGGGCAGTGGGGGTTAATGGTGGTCTGCTGATTTTGCCTGCTGTCAATTTCAGTGTTTAGGTTTTGCAGTGTTGAAAAGGCAAGGGCAGGACAAAAGATGGATGCTTGTACTTTTTTCTGAACTATTTCCCCCCTCTTCTATTCCTACAGCTTTCTCTACTTCTTAAGTTCGGTCAAATTGGTGACTGGGGACTCACAGCTTTTGACACAGCTCTGGTATTCCTGTTCTCTGAGCCATGGGATATGTATAATGTGTGGCTGATCTCCTTGCTGTTTTCAATATTTGTTTGTAACTATTTTACATATGTTTCTTTATTCTTTCTCTATTCTCTCAAAATCTGTTCTTTTTAAAACTATGCATGATAAAACAATTTTTTCAAACAAATCTTAAATTATATTAACAAATTGCATGCATTCTTGTAATGCTTTCCCACCATTTGTGCTTATTGGTTACAAATCTATAGGTATCTTGTAACCAGCTGTACGTTCAAACCCTGCAACAGCCATTCTATAGACATTCAGTACTGTGCTTTTGAGCAAGTCACTTAACCCCAGGTTGCTCCTGTAAGTTGTTTTCGACAAAATCATCAGCTAAATAGTTTGCAATAGTCTCAATCCTAATATCAGTGAAACTTGATATGCACACATCAGCATGTGAGATTAGCTTGATTAATCATTCATTGCATATCGCAGATTAAAAAAAAGACTTCATGCATATTTCATTTATAGAGCCCCTCTTATTAAATGCTAATTAGTGCTAACTAGTTGCTGTTGTTTTTCTGCCTTTACAATGCTAGCAATTCAGTTGAGTTTAGCTAAATAGACATTTTACCAGATTTTCAAACAGATAATGGTTTATTCAATAAACTGTATAGTGGGTAAAGTGGAGAGTGTCAGGATACATCAGCACAACACCTAAATTCAATGTTGTATAACCTATAAAACCAATATAGAGCAAACAATGAAAAACTACAGTAAATCCCCAGTGTACCATAAAAATCTAAAATATAAACACAACAAATAAACAGAGAACATGATGCTTAGCTTCTGTAAGATACAGCTTCTGTATTACTATGAAAATATTCTGTGAAATTAAAACAGCACTGCACTCATTCCCTCTAAGCACCTTTGCCTTTCTATAATCCACAGCTATAAAATCTGCTTTTCAAAGCCCATTTTAGCTCTTGACATAAAGCAGTCTGCTTTGTAATTTTTTTTATGTTGTCTTGCCTACCCATTTATCTCTTCTCTGGCATTTGTGTAGTCAGTCTCATGCCAGAACCAAACTACTGAATCCTCGTGACACTTTCATCCCAATAACACTGTATACAAAGTGAAAAATATGAATGTATCATCTAATGTCCTTGTGTTGTGCAAAGTCTAACTGCTTACTGCCAGAAGTAACATGTGGCCAGGCACCTGAGTAGGAGATGGGATTGCACAATCTGATGAAATCAGGCAGGAAGGATCCCCAGTAGTGCATTTTAGAGAATCAATGTGGAATAAGCTATGGCCAAAGTTTCTCCCATGATCTGCACTGCTGAGAAGATGTGCAGAATTATTCATTATGGATTCCAGCCTGATCACACTTTGAATTTGGCGACAGGAGGTCGAAAGCTCTGCTGCTGAAATTCGAACCACTGCCCCCGGTGGCTGAATCTGGAAGTATTGTTGACCTTTCTCCAGGTGAAATGCAGTTGTAACGGAGTTGTAATGATGCAATACAAGCAACAGGAATGCAGATTTTATTCAACCTTTTCCCTAACCTGAAAACTAACCATCAGTGGAGTAAAAACATAATTTTAGAGCAAAAATACAACTCTGAATCATGCTCACCATTGTTTTTGTGAGTGCAATTGCTTCCTGCTTTCCATGGGACCAGAACCTGTGTCTAAGAAATGCTTAAGCAACAAGCCATCAGTAGCGCCACAGGGAAAACTGATCTGAGGCAAAAATGTCTGATGGGGCATGGCACTTGCTAGAATTGAGCAGAATGGAGTCAATTTTAGGGTACATGAACATTCGGAAACAGCATGTTGATTTCCAGTGTGATCATGTTGTGGATGCCTATTTTGCCAGGTTTCTTTGACTCTCCATTGTTGATACAGCCTACAATGGAAGAGTTGGCTGTTATAAAGTGTTAAAATGGAACTTGTGTAAATGGTGACAAGAAAGCAAGACAGGACATTTTCCTGAGGTGGCCTGGTGCTGATCATTGTCATCTTTAACACATGGTCCTGTAGCCTAACAAAATATAGTCTATTAGTAAGGTAGCCAGTGACCTATTGGCCGATAACAATGCAGATACAGATATTTTGTCACTTACCTTATTTAGTCATCAGATCAATGTTTATCTCAGGAATTGTGTTTTAAAAACATACAAAGAGGTACAAAAGCTTTTGTTCTAACAACAAGTAATTTCCATTGAACATGGATTGGATCTGTTGGACCCATGACAGGCCAAAATTTTAAAGAGAGCCACAATGAAAGATAAATATAAAAAGATATACGTATATATATATATATATATATATATATATATATATATATATATATATATATATATATATATATATATATAAATAATTAAATATCATAGTGTCACGAATGCTGGTGAAGATTCCTCAATTGACCACCGGAGGTCTCACTCACCTGAATATTAACATTGAACTACACTTCCCAAGTGCCCACATGCCTGGACTGATTACCCTACACCTGCCTCATATCACTCAGACTATTTAAGCCCAATGTGCCTGTTCATTCATTGCAAAGTCTTGTTTGCCCTGGCTACATTTCTGAGTGTTATTACTTTGTTGATCTACTCGTGTTTGACTCTGCTTTGGAATTACCTTGTACGATTCTCTGCTGCCTGCCTGCCTGCCTGTTACTGTGTTTGCCTGGGCTATCTCTATTGCTGTTTTACTGCCTGCCCCGATCCTTTGCCTGTTTGGCTACATTACTGCCCTGTCTCTTATATTGTTGGTTGCCCTGGTTATTTTACCCATGCCTGTTTGTACTCTGAACTTTTTGTGTTAATAATCCGCACATGGATCCCACTCAGCCTGAGTCACTTTTACACATAGCATGATGCTTTGTAATAGAACATCACAAATTCATATTTTGCAAACTTTATTTTGGGCAATTCCACGGGAATGTCAAACACATAAATTTAAAAATGAAAAGTTGCCAAAGGAACTATTCTTGAAAAATTCTTAAGTTTTCAAATATATTTTTTTTTCATAAGAATAAAGACTTTAAGAAAAAAAAAATTCTTAAGGAAAAAAAAAGGCTTTGACATTGTCTGATCAGCCTGCTAATAGAGTTGCCTTGTCTAATAGCTTACAACAAATACAACACTGGTAAATCGTAACAATAAATGTATGTTAACGTTCTTTTTTTAAATAGCAAGCACCTCGCGGTCATTTTTTTAATGTAAAGTGCATGAGATGTGTCAAAGTCTTTCTAGCAAGTCAGTCCACTGTCGGCCATCTTTGGAACACTCAGGAGGCTGTTTCCAGTCATGCCAGTGCAGCTCCTATCTACTTGAATGGGGGAACACCAAAATCTCAAAAACGGTTTGTCAAGATTATGATCAAATGACATTTACAATCAGTAGTAAAATCTGACAACACTGGTATCATAAATTTTGCTTGATCTCAGATTACGCTAAAAATCGCAATTTTCTCGGCTTGTATAGCTAATGCGTATGCACATTGTCAAGTTGATTGGCAGGTGATGTTTGTATCTAAAAGATGATTGGCTCTTTTACCTGTAAAGTGGGACTTCCTTTCTAGATCTGTTGACCGTTGGCTGCCGTTGGGCATTCCAATTTCTCCCATTAATTTTAATAAAAGTAGGCTGTCTCTGCTAAATAATCTCTGGATAGGAAAATGTACTTGCTGCTAACTATTAGATAACTTTTAATTTGACATGGAGGAAAAGAAAAGAAACAAAAACTTTAGTTGACAAGAGCTGAGGAAATTACTGCAAGGAAAAAGTTCTCCTTGGGAAGCTTGATAATTATATCACGTCGGAAATTAAGAGGCGGATAAATGGGAAAGGTGGCGGACGCTGTCTCCGCTGTGGCCAACTCCGATAGGGATGTGGATGGGGGTGAAAAAGAAAGTCTCAGCTTACTAATGTTATAATTATTATGTTTCTATGAACTCTAAATATCGCAGAGAGAGCTTTATATTCAGCGCATCCGTCTTAATTAGCATGATTGGTCACCACATTAAGAAGTGTTTTGATCTAAAATCACATTTCTACGTAAACAGCCCACTACGACTTCAGACAGGAAAAACCCAGTAAATTCATTAAATATCCTACCTTTTAGAATTTAAGACAACGGTGAGGTTATCCTAACTTTAAGATGTTATTTACGACGATTTTTAAGAACATTTGTTTTTTGAGAATTTGAATGCTTCTTAAGTTTTTTCTTACACATTTCCTTTATACATTCTGTGGCTATCATTATTTTTGGATTGTGCATTTGAATTCAAAGAGTTTTTACAAAGTGTGATGATAATTATTTATAAAGGTACCATCGGTTTTTCTTATCAGCATTTTCAATTTGGTCATTAATTGGCCGATAAATATCAGCGGCCGATACATTGGTGCATCCCTAATGGTGTTACAACTATTATACTGGAGAAACCAAAGAAATTAATCATAACTGTGGCATCAGCCTTGTCTAGGAGGGAATGGGTGTAGCATATAAATGAAGCCTGTTGGGAAAACTGCAATGGCTCCAGATTTGCTAAAGATCAGGGATTCAAGCTCTTCCAGGCCCAGCCTCTCAAAAGACTTCATTATCAGAGAGTCTATATTCCCTAGCGTTACTGGTATATGCCATCTTTGGCACTTCCAGAATAGAGGCACCTTTATCTAACTCAGGGAACGAGATGGTAGCTGTTTGAGGACTCCAGTGAACTGGTTAACTCATGTCCTGAGCTCCCTGGGGCTGATTATATCAGGTTCTGTCACTTTGCCCATGTAGATGAGCAGAGATAGACAGTCTGAGACTGAATGAATACGATGGAGGCTGCAGTGTTTTGAAAAGGGTTGTGAAGGGGTGTATGCAGGGTAAGAAGCCAGCCTCCCAAATTCCACTCAGCACATTGGAGTGGATGGTGATGAAAGCACGAACAAACTAGAACCAAATTTTTTGAAAGACCTGATGGTTTTTCTTCTTTTTTCAGCTGGTCTTGAGTGACTCGTGGTTTGTTGCTGGGGAAACGATCCCACAATCCAGCAATGCTTTAAGGCCTCCTCAGCTTCTTTTGCCCTGGTGGTAAACAGGAACTGCTAAATTTCCAGTTTGCTTTAGACAAGAGTTGCTTGGTCTGATCCTAGGGGTAGCAGAGCATTAAAGTTGTACGGTCTTAGGGGCCATTCAAACTGAATGTGTTCTTGTGCTAAAAAGCTATATGCAGTGCAAGGAATGGAACAGAACACAGGTGAGAAACATTTTTTACTCTTTTACAATGAAGTTCTTTTAAACTTGACAGTGTCTAAACAATGCGTCACTACTGCGCGAGACACTGAAAAAGACTATGATACATGGTGCAACAGTCAAAAATGTCCATCTAGTGCATGTTTATATAGAAAAGCAATTGTTCATTGTGAAAGGCCCTAGAATATGATCATAGAATATGATGTGTCCTCATTGTGTCTGTTCTCTGTATTCAAAAGGGGAAGTTTCACAATGCAATTACAAACAAAATTGTCACAGGTCAAAAAACCAACAATACATTTTAAGAAACTAGAAATTAAATTAGCATTCGGGTTAACCAGAGGAGGCTGGCCATGTCATTGCTATTGAACACTGAATGAAGATGTTGCACATGTCAAATTATGATCCGAAAAGACAAAATGAACCTTACTAGTTTGTTAAAAGTAGTCAGCTCCTTTGAAGCTGTCAGTTTCTATTCATTACTACCTTTCTAGTTTCTTGTACTTCCTCTATTTTCCATAATAATAGCATTATCGTGTCTCTTGAGAACAAATAAATTCCATTACATCATATGAGGCTTGAGCCAAAGTAGTAGTTGGTCCTTGTTTACTGAAAGAGGGATTCTATTCCAAAAATCTATTTATGTTGTTTTATAAACAGATCTCTACTCTCTCTACTCTTCCCATCTTTAATGCCACCAGTGTTAAAAAGACATCCCTTTCTGTCATAATAGCACTTGGTGCAGCTTTCCTTCTGGATACAAGCCTCTGTCCATGCCGTGCACTGAGAAAGAAACAGTAAATACTGCTCGCCCTAATAACCCAGAATATACTGCTTCTCTCAAATTCAATCAAAAGCAGCAATTGCTACATCAGCCATGTAAGTGATTGCACAAGCTGTGTCAGATGGATTAGCTCAGAGTTTTCCTGTATTTTTTTTTACCCCCATGTTTTTTAATCACCATCTTGTATTAACTGATGGTTATCTGGTAGTAACAGCTTTTGGTGTAATGAAGAACTACATCACCATGTGTACTTTGTCTGCTGGCAGCCAGAAAGGTACATATAAATCAATTCACTAAGCAGACACTTTTATCCAAAGCATCTTCCAGTGCATTTAAGCCCTACTCCATTCTATCAGCATATGCATTTCCTGAGAATCAAACCTGTGACCTTGCCATTGCTAGTGCCATTTTCTACCAGTTGAGCTACTGGAACAGTCTACTTTGTACATGTTCAGAGTCTTATCTGGTATAGACAGAAAGTGGGGGCAGAACATAGGAGTATCAGCAACAGGGTAAATCCTGGAACAGACAGAATACAGTAATCAAAGAAAACAACCCAAGCAGCCATCCTGTTTGTTGTGTGGCTGTTCCCTTCTGACCGTATGATGTAAGGTCATATTTATGGACTCTTGATTAAAGAAAGAACAAAGAGGAATGGATGGGGGAGAAAATAAAACAACAATGACCATTACAAAACATATTACTTTTTATAATATAGCCTAACTGCTGATCCTTAGATGCAGGAGCTTAAATGACAAAGAAAGTGAAAGACCTGAAATATTAAAAGTGAAATCACATGATATCTGCTCATAAGGTGTAATGTAATTTATGAAAAAATGTAAGCAACATCTTACAAAGTAATGGACATTAGTCAGCTTAGATGGCATATTTGATTGTTTAGCCAACACAACTTTGAAAAAATGTCTTCTTAAAATATTTCCAGTGGACCGGGCTGGGAAAATGAGATGTGATACAGGACTATAAAGGGATAGTACACCCAAAAAGTTACATTCTGTAATGACTTACCCTATCTTTCTACCATGGAACACAAAAGAATGTGTTCTTCACCATCACCATGTGCCCTCCACTTTCATTGTATGGAAAAACTAAAATGCTATGAAAATGAATGGTGACTAACATTCTGCAATCACCTTTTGTGTTCCACAGAAAAGAGATTCATTCAGGTTTGAAACAAAATAAGTGTGAGTAAATAATGACAGGATGTTAATTTATGGGTAAACCAACCCTTTTAGACAATGCATCTTGTTTTCATTCATGTTAACAAGGATGAATCTGAGATGAAATACAGAATTTTAGATATAAGTGACAAATGACGGGATTAAAGAAGGGAGGGGGAAATAGAGAGATTATAAAAAAGAGAGGAGCTTGAGAAAAGTCACCTCTCTTTCACAGTCCTCAACAGAATTTTATACAGCAAAAATGGACTTATCTTGGTATACTGACATTTCTGGAATTGTGTGTTTTGATACTCATACATTCAAAGCTTCTTTTCCTCAGTAGTTGAACTGAATACAAAGGCTTTTATCCTCAGGCCAGAAGTGCTGATTCATGGAGCTGGCAAAGTGGTATTGGTGTCAAAGAAATTTAACACTATGCCAACTTGCTTAGTCCAAACAAACTTTATGGCAGTAGGTGTCTGTGTGGTTAAAATATAAACAGTCTGAGTTCACTACCACAGTGTTTGATTTGCTGACACTTGTGCAATTTTGAAATTTGATCAGGTAACGTTTCTGAGTAAGCAGTCATTAATTGAATGCCATAAGCCCTTCTGTAGATGTGAGCTAATAAAAACTTCAGCATCCTGAATACCGAAATTGCATTGAAGCCAGCCATTGAGAATGGAAATGGGAATTTCAGTCAGCTCTTACCATTTATAAATGGCATGATATTTATTTATGTGTTAATCTATAATTTAAAAGCCTGTCACTAGTGTGCTATTCAACTCTGAGTCAAAAGGTTGTCTACAACAAAGGTATGCATTGCTCTGTGTCTAAATCTCTAGTCATTCACACTCCTTGCTCTCAAATCCCTTGTGTGCTCTTTGTGAACATTATTGACACAAACCTTCATGTTCCCCCAGAAAGCTCACCACCAATTCAGTGACTCAGGGCTTACATAATGACTGTCCAGACCACAAGTCAAAAGCACAGAGAGGATGACCACAGCTGTGTGTCAGTGTCTGAATGTGTGGACTATAGCCAGAGGCAGTGCTGCAGCTGCAGTGAGTGTGAGACGGGATGCAGAGATCATTCAGCAGTGACTGTAGAATGAATGTGATTGTGTATCAGTGTTGGTCTTACAGTATGTGCATTCACCTGGTGCAGGATAGAAAAATGGTAATATTTACATCCACGTCTATTTACATGCATATGTATAGAGTGTAAGGAAAAATGTTGCTGCATCTTAAGGTATGTAGATGATAGACCTGTACAGATCAACAGACCTATAAGGCTGACTACTGATGTATACGGTTCACTACAGACCTCACTACAGATTTATTAGGCTTCAGGTATGGCACACGAATAACACAGTTTGAAGTTGCAATTGAATGATGGCAAGCATCTGTAGTAGCAGGTGTTTCAAAACCAGCAAAGGGTTAGTTTAGCACAGGTTGTGTCCCTCACATGGTACTTTTATCACAAAATGGACAGTTTACACCAGCTTTCAAAGGCATACTAGATGTGTTGTTTACTAGGATTATCCCACAGCAACACACACACACACACACACACACACACACACACTCACACCATGGGTGATCGTGGCATGCCAGATATTGCATTCATTTCAGTAAATAGGCCACCTGAAAGAAAACACACCCATACAAAGGCACACTCAGACGTACAGCCACACATGTCAGATTCATTTCTGCAGAAATCTTACGTCCAGGGTACTAAGTGGTGCATAACTGCAAAGGTGCTACTTTTGAAGTAAAATCTCCCTCCCTCCCTCTCTGTCTCTGTCTCTTTCTCTCTCTCTCTCTCTCACACACACACACACACACACACTCTCTCGCTCTCTTCATCTTCCACACACTCTTGTTCCCTGTTGCAGACTGTTTGATGAAATCCTCCAGCTGTCTCCCTTTTCACACACTGCAGTCTGCCAGCCACGTATCCTCTTCAATTGTTAAACGTACCTTTTATAGCCACTCGTTGTCAAAACAGATTTGTGGCCAAAGGCCCCTGCTGTACTGAAGTGAAGTGAATTTAGAGTTAGTGCTCTGACGCAGCAATTTTTTAACACTTGCAACTGAGAACACACCAAAAAAAAAAAACTCTTTGGCTGAACTTGATTCAGTCATGGACAGTGGTTCCACATGTTGGAAATGAGTTTTCTTAAAATAACGAATCATTTAAATTTAAATACTTCAAGTAGAGGTATCCTAACTTAAATGAAACTTTTTTAGTGATATGCTAGCTAGTGACATGAAATGGTAGCACGTTTAATGCATGCTGGTTGTTAGCACTACCGAGTGCAAATTGGTCACTATGGCTGCATCTGAATCCAAAGGTAGCTACCTTGTTGCCTCGCTGACCTATCAGTCAATGACTTAACAGACAGCGTTTGTGTACGAAGGTAACTCTGGAGACTGGTTTCGGACAGGCTTCCGAGGCAGCACTGCGTCACATCTTTGCTAGGATATCAGCTTTCATTAAGTCCAAACAAACCACAACAGACTATTAATCTAAAACAAATTCAAGAGAGTTTTGGCTATAACCAAGCATAAATTAAATAACTACAATACCACTTTCTCGCAAGAAATGGAATCAAACGTTGGAAAAGTGGGAAAAAACGTACATTTATACACAAACAGGCTATCAACTACCTATTCAGCCACAATTTTCTTTCTTCAGTTCAACCGCCATGTATCCGCACGCACAGGATTGTGAGATTTCAAAGGCAGCAAAGGATACATCTATGCTGCCTTCAAATATCAATCAGATGAAGGTATCTCAGTAGATAGGATGTGACACGAACATTGGATTCGGACATGCCTCTGCCTCCTACCTCCGTATACAGCCTCTGGAAGCAGCATTTTCCTGGTTTCGGATGCAGCCTATGTTATAGTTGGCACAGCAATTGTTGAATGGATAAAGCAGTATGTAGTATACTAAAAATGTATTGGTCCTCAACCTAGACTCAAGCTCCACTCTTCTCCATGATGGTAACCCCTATACACTACAACATAACAGAAATTCTTCTAAATCTCAACATAACAAAACATTAAACACTAACAATTCTCCCCCTTTATATTCATCTTGTACAAAGATATAAGACATAAAATAACACCTAATTCTAACATTTCTCTCCCTTTCGAGATTTCCAATGAAAAGCATGGTGGGAACTAGAAATCCTCTGCCCAGTTTCAGTTAACCAAACAAAAATATGCATGTTGTCCCAACACAAATGGATTAAGTAGTCTAAAGCTGACAAGACACTTTTTTAAAATTGAATCAACTCAGTTAATTTAAGTTCCCTTGGTTACATAAATTCATTTGAGTAATAGGAATATGGGTGGATTGAGTAAAATTGATGAATGTGAAAGTGAAATCTGGACACTGAACACTGAGTGCACTTTAAACTACGCTGATAAAAATATCATTCTAAATAACAAACATATAGATCATGGGTCGGCAACCTATGGAGGGGTAATCACTGGCATGCCAGCGTTGGCGAGAGAGGAGTAGACTATTGTATTTATATAAATTCCCCACCTGCATTCCAATCTACATCTTGATATAATTCTTCCTCATGATCACGCAGCGTGTTTTCATCAGCTGAATGGGAGGCTAAACAAAAAGTTAAAATGTGACGAGGCTGCAGAATACCCAACAGACTCGTGTAGCACGTGCAAGCCATTCACGCATCACGAGCCGGCAGCGCTTCACTTTCGGTTAACTGCGCGAGTAAACACGCCCACTTTGCTTCAGTCAGGCTGCATGGATGACAGCCTACATTCCATGTTTCATTTGTTTCTTTTTGCTTTCAGAACAATGCGTGATGTAATAAGGAAAACACCACTATTAATCCTTGAGATTTCCAACCCAGCATACAGGTACACCTTCCTTAAACGATGGTCACACTCAAAATTACATTAAATGATTAAAAGAGAAAACATAAACCCACATTGTGTCGTTCAAATATCTTTTCAAGTCTATTCAAAATATAAATTAAACCTGGAAATAAAGTTTTAGTATTTTGCAGGTGCGATTCACCGAAAATAGTTGATCGGCTTGTGATGTGCGTATAGCTTGCACGTGCAGCGAGAGTCTCATCACACTGTAATAGTGTTTAGCCTCCCTTTCATCTGATGAAAACATGCTGCATGTTCATAAGGAAGGATTACATCAAGATGTATGTAGATTGGAATGCAGGTGTGAAAAACTTCATATAAATAATATAGCTTGTGTGCTAGTAATTACATGATTACAATGTCATAATATAAGGAATATTTAAGATTCCACAGTTTTCATAATCATGTAAGATGTGCATGCACATGTAAATACTCACAGTCTAATGTCTCGGTTCTTCATTCAAAACTTGAATGGACTTAGAGATGACACAGCATGCAAGCACTGGGGAAACAGTCATTCTGAATTAAGTCAAAGGTTGCCAAAAAATAAGTAAAGTGTTGCAGAGAAACTGGTTGCTTAGTAACAACATAAAAGTAGACTGGTATTCAGCGACTTAATCACAACATACCTCCTGTCAAGCAGTGTCCTTCAGCACAGGAAGGTTAAACATTCTCGGAGTGAGCATTTATTTGCAGTAATTAAACTTAAAGGGGTCATATCCAGCACATTGCAGTATCTTATTTACTGAAGGCTTCCTGCATCAAAAATGTAATTTAGTTATGCATGACCATTTTCCACCTTCTCTCTCTCTCTATCTCTCTATCTCTCTCTCTCTCTCTCTCTCTCTCTCTCTCTCTCCCTTGTTTGTTTTGCTATACTTTTTAAAATGTTACATGAATATGTAAATAAGCTCTGTTATTGAGCATTGGCTAACCTTGTGAATGTGAAACAAGTAACAAAAACAACATCACAGTGTCACAAACAATCCACACTGAAATTTTAGATGGCCAGAGTGAAATGATCAAGGACCTTGGCAAAAATGCAAAAAGCAAACCAAAAATAACTAACAATGGCAATTCAGCCCACAACCCAAAGAACTTTAATAATAATTGTGGTCTTTCCAATTGAACAATTAGCTCATGCCAAGCCATAATAGCAAGAAAGAGTCCTTGTAATCTCATTAAGATTATTAATACAAATCTATCAGATTATTAATACATCAAATTTATAGTTCAAGTGATAAGGGAAGCGCTAGGAAATTATTATTTTTGTGCAGCAATACAAGTGTATGATGTAATGACTTTGCACAGGTTTGGAATTCAAATGGACTTCTAGGCTATTGCTTGACTGCACATTTGGAGAAACTTAAGGAAAAGACGTCTTAGTGCTGGGTATCACATGGGCAGAGACTGACCCACTTTGTCCAGCCAAACTTTAAATCAGATCAAAGTCTCTCCAATCTGATATACAACTGTTGACACCCACTGACAGCTATTAATACATTAAGGCAAGCTGAGAGTCTATCTCTCTCTCCACAGGATTGCTCTTGGTCTGGATCAGATTTAATAACCTATAATGGCGCATCTGGCACAGACATCTCATTCTCTCTCACTTTGTTGTACTGCCTCTGATCTCCCTAACTTCTGCATGTCATTAACATTAACTACAGTGTTATTACACTTTGCAACCATTTTACCAGTTTAGATTGCAACACTTTTATATGTTCATTAACACTAAAAATTACTTTTGAATACATACAGTTCAAATTATTATTATTTTATATATATAAATTTAATACCACACCTTCTATAACCCAAGTCCATCCTGGGATCATAACATTATCAATATGTCATTGATTCATATTGCTTGTCAATATGAACCCCTTACTCTTATTATATTATATTATATTATATTATATTATATTATATTATATTATATTATATTATATTGGATAATCAAACCAGGCACTACCATACCCTTACTTACATAATACGCTTACTTTAAAAATCAGTCCCTGAATCTATGCATTTTTATTCAAATTTTTTATTTTATTTTATTTAATTTTTTTTAATTTTTTTTTTGAGAAGGTCTACATTGTGTTAAAAAATGTTCTGCAATCTCCTGTCTTGAGTGAAATTGTGACATTTCTGACTCAGGATGATGACTTGATATGCAGCCTCTCTGTATACAGATATGCACCACAGTAGGCTACATCATAAAGAGATACCTATCCCTGTAGGCATGTTTTTGGGGGATTTCTTTCAGAAATGCATCTTTGACCTCTGCATATTTCACCATCCATGCACCTGCACACACCACACACACACACACACGCATGCAAACGAACAATCAAACAAACAAACAAACAAACAAACCCCTGTCCCTCCAGAGAGTTCTCTGAAGCTTAATCTGTCTGTATAAACCCCCAAGGAGTCACTCTTACTGTAAGACAATTTCTATGACAAGCAAATTGTATGAAACTGGATTTATTGAAAACATGAAAACTTGTAAATAGATTGTAAATAGATGATCATAGCATAAAAAATGCATTAAAAACAAACTGGAAACAAATTAGCACTTTATTTAGTTGTCAGTATTTGACTTGATCACTGCAAAAATATGTATTTTTACTTAGTATTTTTGTCTTGTTTTCCAAAAATATCTAAACATCCTTAAAACATGACATATTTACCTGAGAAGCAAAATGACATAAGCTACTGAGTCTTGTTTCTAGAGAAATATAACAAAATTTATTGAGGTTTATGCTTACAACAAGAAAAAAACATGTTGCCAATGGGTTAAGGAAAAAAAAAACTAAAAAAAAAAAGAAATGTTAGGAGCTACTTATACCTGAGCAACATGATCATATACGGAAGTGGGCATGTTGTTTCTGAGAGTTCCAGCACCCTAGGATCGGCCACAGTATGCAGATGTTATGATGAAATCAGTCCGCCCTTAAAACTGTAATGCCTGATCAAAAACCTATCGCTTTATTCAACGGCTTTGAAACGATGTGTATTATGAACATGATTTCACTGGCCTCACATAAATAATTAACATGTTTATTAAGAAAATCATGTGTTAAAAATATGTTTTAGGAAAGTTGGTTTTATCTAAATGTTCTTAAATGTACTCAAATCTGCTCAGGACACATTTATTTTTCCATCACAATTGCTGGTGTGCATATAAGATTGTAAGGTGTGTAAATATGTAAAATATTTTGTAATTTTGTGGTTCAGTCATTTTGTAGCAGATAACTTGCAAAATGTAAGCTAACTGAAAAACACACAGAACAAGAACGTTTAACGATCTTCATGATCTATACCTGTGGTAATATATTGTTATCTGTAACGTATGATTTGCAAGTTATTAAATGTCATATTTACAAAGTTATATTGACATACATCATAAAGGATTTTGTAGGATTTCTACTCAGGCAGTGAATATTGTATTCATTAAAAGTTCTATGAGCCAATGGAATTGCTAGGAATCACTATGACGTCAGGTGCGGACTCAATTTCATGGGCGGATTCATTTCATCACAACATTGAGTCACTGACAAGCACTATCTCCTATCAGACGTTTTTGCATCAGCTCCAATATGTTTACATTTCCTTGTTGCGCAACCAGAAGTCAGCAGTGTGGGAGACCAGGGTTTGGGTCCTGTGTTGAAAGCAGAAAGTAATCGCATTCGTCTAATCAGTGACGATGGCGATTTTGAGGTTGCATTTTTCATTCTAACATTGCATTTTTAGTCCACTGATGGTTAAGTTTATGGGTTTAGGTTGGGTGTTACAGTTTTTAAAGTAGGAATTCCTCTTCAATGTGTTACAGCCTGTACAGCTGAAAACAACTCACTTCACAACTTTCTTTTGGCACCTCTCTGTGGACATTACACCCGGTAAGTGCAGATCACATGTGCCCATACGCCCAACAACACTTACCATTTTGGCCACTAGGGGCAGTGTTTCGTATTTCTGTATGCACAGACCAATTTTAGCTAAAGAAACGTCAACCTACTATTTCCGATTTCACTTTGAGATCTGTCTGACCTGATCTAACCCATAAAATTAATTTTGTTGGGGAAACCTTATGTAGTCAGGTTTATATGTGATGTTAAGTAATATTATAGACATGATTCCACATGAAGCACATTTTTGATTAACAATTTTTTCAGTGTATATTTTTCTTACCCCATTGACAAATAGCTTTTCTTGTTTTAAACATGAACCTTGAAAAAAAAATTTATTACTCAGAAAACTAGACTCAGTATCATTTTGGTTCTCTGAGAAAGTTATCTTGTTTTAAGGATGCTTAGATATTTAACTGAAAACCAGACAAAAATCCTCAGTAAGAAAATTATTTTTTTCAGTGCTTTGGTTTGGTGCTGTTAAGCTAGGCAAGTACAGATCCCTCTCTTTCTCCCTCCATGCAGTCTGACCTACATAGTGGAGAACTACTGCCTGATGGGGCATGCAGCTGCTACAAGAATACACACACACACACACACACACACACACACACACACAACACACACAAACACACACACAATTACTGTAGATACACATGTATTGCACCAGGCCTGCGTCCATGCTTAAAATCCCCATGAGTCATTCAGCTATTTCATCACTATAGTGATTCCTTCAAACATAAAATGTTCTGTATGGATTCCCCAATATATGTAGCATACCACATGAATGGCCTTTTTATAGAGCTGCTGGTTGAAATAACATTAAAGCTTTCTTAGGTCAGGCTGGTCTCTGTAAGATAGCATACAACTACTTAACAGCCTAGAGTACAGAGATCTGCGGCCACAAACAGAATTCCAGCCAGCTGAGCGGCTATTAAAGATTTGTCCCACAGTGTGTGAGGGTAGGAAAAGTGTTAAGAGCATTGGAAGACTCCAATGGCACATGGTGTGAAGACAGTCCTGTGCACAAAGGACATGCTTTTAGACTAAACACACACACACACACACACACACACACACACACACACCTCTTTCACACATGGGATGGATGTCATATTTCACTGTCTTGCACATAATCTGCAAGTCACCCTCTACAAAATCCCAGTCAATACAGAAAAAATCTGTTGTGCCCTTGGGCACGTGCCTCACTTTATCCATGTGATAAATCATCTTGCCCTTGGAGATCCTGTTGTCTTCATCAATACGCTTATTTATATGCAGTCCAAAGCTTTTAACAGGTCACGGTTAAAAGGTATGGATGACTTGAAACTTACATTCAATATGAATGTTGTCTGCAAAACTAATTATTAATTATATAGGTACTATTAATTATTAAATATCAAATTTATTAAAATCCATTAAAAATAAGCTGTTCAAAACAACATGTTTGAAGCTTTAAATCTCTCAGAAAAGAAATAAACCAAAAATGAAAAATTCTGTCATTATTTACTCTCCCTCATGTTGTTCCAAACATGTTTGCTGTCATTTTGTTCTATGAATTAAACGTTGAAGAGTCTTTACGCAGCTTTTTTCCAGTTCATGGTGACCACGGCTGTTACAGTAAGCTAAAAAAAAAAAAAAAAAAAAAGGCATAAAGCACCATAAATGTAGTCCATATGGTTTTCTGAAGCCATAATATAGCTTTGTTGGAGAACATGTAAAATCTAATTCACTGATAATTTTTCCTTTTGCAATAGCTCTCAAAACGTGCCACACCAGGTTTGATATAATTGATGCCAAAACACCATTGTTTTACAAGTGTGTTATAAGTCAACAGAACATGCTGAATATGTAGAATGGAAGGGAGAATGATATTTGAGAGCTGCAGAGCTTTTGAAAAAATACCAGAACTGAATAATTTTCAGTTCCGTTAACGGTTCTCGAACGTGCATACTTCCACCCATGCTAACGATACACTGTACTAAAATACAGTGACAGTGTTTCCTGCACCAACATTTAGCAGCACTACAACACCACTATTGGCAGGAGGGCTAGAGCAGTCGGATGCCCGAACTATTGACTCTGAGCTGGTTCTATTGAATCTAAAACACGAAACATGCAGTGTGACCAGTGTTGCCTGATTCCCAAATTACTCTTCTGAGTTGATTCTTTCAAGAATCTTGATTCTTTTCTTTACCCTATCTCCTAAAAGAATGACTCAACTCTTTTTAGTGAATCACAAACTTACAGACCCATTCAAACAAGTCATTAATTTAACCATATCTGAAATGAACCAAGCATTTTGTTTTATTTGTTGCTAGTTAGACTTATGTGGGAAAGACTTAATGAAAGACTACTATGGTTGTTGTTATTACATTATGTACAGTAGTTACACATTATGAGTTTTTTTTTTTTTTTTTTTTAGAGTTTGTTTGGGAAAATGAACGAATTAATAATATTTCTTGATTATAAAGTCAGGTGGAAACACACCTTTTGCAAGAATCTGCTCTGTTAAAATATGAAATAATTTTACTATTATTTCAACTGCTATCTAGAACTGCTATTCTTACTTCCAAATATTTCTTACTCAAAAGTACTAAAAGAATCGTTAAGGAACCAGAATCGTTACGAGTAATCAAAACGGAATTGTTAAATTAATTTCAATTCCCATCCCTAACTATCATATGGATTTAGTTATTAGGTAATTCAGTGTGTAAGTAATGACAGAATTTTCATTTTTCGGTGAACTATTGCTTTATAAATTCATTTTGAGAATATTTAATAAAGAATTAAACATTATTAATGTATTGGCAGGTGTATGTGAAATTTAGCATTCACGCATTATGCTGATTCATTTGAGTGATATGAATGTCCTTTGAATATATATCTGAAAAATCAAAATTTGAATCTTAGTAGAATACAGGGGACAGGTGGAGGGTCTCACACTCATATTGCTATTGGAAATATCTGCACATAGCTGTGTTTTCTTTTGATATATTCTCAAGGAGCACACATACTGAGAAAATGTACACCTTGTGCTGTAAGTCGCTTTGCAATAAAAATGTCTACACAACGAAGAAATGCAAATATATGCAAAACACAACAAAACCAGATGCACAAATCAAACATTTGCATACCATACTAGAGGTATAAATATGTATACAGATGATAATAGTTAAATTCTGTATAGTGCTGATATTGTTTGCAAGTTACAGTAGATTGCACAGACAAGCACGCATGACTGTACACATTCAGAAACACACAAGGCTAACAGCAAAAATGACTGACAGAGGTGTAAGATGACAGTTAGACCATCATTTGTTTTCATGAATTGAAATAAATTCACACTGTTGTCTGACAGAGAAATAAAAGGTGGAAATCCATTTATTCTGCAGCTACAAGAGAGATATGTGCTGCCCTGCTGACTTCTATTTAAAGAGGATGAAAGAGTAAAGAGGACAGTTGCTACCACTGCAAATGAAGAACAGAAGCGAAGAGACGTGCATGAAAACAGGCTGAGGGATTTAGTACAGTTCTACATGAGAAAGGGACATCCTCACCCCACTAAGAAAGGAAAGACAGAGCGAAAATGGGAGATTAAAAGAGAGAGAAATGGAGAGTGCACTTGGGGTAAAACTGACTCTTCCAGCATTCTCAGGGACAGCATGTACCATCTCCATTCAGAAGGTGTTCTCTTGTTCTCAGCGGTGTATAGACAAATGTGCCTCTTCCAGAGCACACTACACTGTATATTAGATGCCCTAACATCTTACAGTACTTTTGGTAAAGTACAGACTATAGACCTTAGTCAGGGTGGACATCATATTAATTTTCTTTAAGACCTATTGGCATCAAGCCATTTGCAGTAGTAGTTACAGTAGGAGGTGCATGAAACATTTAAAGGACAGCTCAATATGTCCGAGTTAATGCACTAACCACAAGACCACAGCTCCGACATCTAAAGTCGCTGTTTAGCAAAAAAAATAAAAAATAATAATCCTTTTAGACCTTTTACTGACATTACTCTCATTGAGAATGAATGGCCCAATGATGCAGTGTAATGACTGATGGGAAAACAATTGGTAGGAATAGGAACTATAGGTATGGGAACCATAGGAATTAGTCAAAGGTCGAACTTAAAGGTTTTTAGCTGCCTATATTTGCTCAAAGCTAGGTTTGCTACCAGCCATTATTGAAAGAGCAAGAAACACTAGTGTGGTCTTCTCACATGCAGTCTTCCTATTCAATTTTCATTGCTGTTATGCAAGGCTAACTTCATTTCTTTTTCAGTGTAACTGTCATCTTTCATCTGGAACTTCAGAGTGGCACTTAGTACATTTTAACTCACTCAGACCAGCAGGAAGGTGGAGAAATAAAAATAAAAATAAGCAGACCTCACAAATTAATGTAGCTGAAGCACTTACTCCAACATCATAAGCTCAGTATGGCAATTTAAGGGTGCACCAATCTTAGTAGAAAGCAACATTATCCACCCACTTTTCCAGTCGCCTTAGTTCAGGAAATATTTCCCCATTCACTTTTTCCATAGGGGTTTCATAAAATTCTTCATAAAAGCATTCTAAACCATGTTGGGCCTCATGTATTCAGATAGAAGACAAAGGCAGGCCTAACACAGTCATAAAAACATAACTCAAGCCCCCACCTTCTAAGTCGTAAATTTTACTGATAAAAATCGCGCCAAAATCAAACAAAGGGAGTCCAAAACAGACTACAGATCCATGAAGCCTTGCTCACTAAAGGATCGAGCTCTCAACTCCTATTGGATGAGGCACACAACAGAACGTCCCTCAAACATGACATCATCAGGAGTTCAAATAATTCTGAAATGTGTCCAGAATTCGCTTCCAGCGACTTCGTTCACCAAATATAGACGTAGCTTTTGCTGCTCTCCGGTGCAACCTCTTGGCACAAGGAAGTAATGTCCAACTTGAAACTGTAGCCATACAATCTCCATCTCGCTGGACGAGTTGAGATTACTCTGTGTTCAACCGAACACTCTAACAGATTCAAAGGAGACCGCCGAGCAATTCGCATCTTCATCCGTTTGCCTACAGAAGTGAAGAGATTAAAGATTTCTCTTCCATCTTCAATCAGGTCGACATTTCTGAGTTCTCCGCCAGCCCGCCGAGAATCAACAGCCGTACCGCCCGCTGACAATCAACAGCCGTACCGCCCGCCGACAGAGCGAGGAAACGGCCTCCCGTCATCACACGAGCCTCAAGGAACCAGGTCAAAGTTAAAGGATGGAGGAAAACACATTCTACCTGTGTCCTCATGCGATTCAAGTAAGAGGTTTACGTCTGGGCAGAGATAGAATATTATAGCGTGTTATTCTTGTGTTTCAAGGTTTTTGCTTGTACAGTTTACGGACCACCATGTCCGCTCATTATTAATACTCAGGGTATTAATTATCACAAATTTGTTTTGCTGTATTGTGGTCCAGCCAAATTGGATTGTGCAATTTCGCCATCGAGGGTGAAACAGAAACTGAGTTCATTCATTAAAGAGTCAAATAACGCAGGACTTTTATGAGCCCCGCTATCGCAAAATCAGCTTTAGGGCTGTCACTTAATCGTCTCATCTCTCTCTCTCTCTCTCTCTCTCTTACTAATCACACACACACACACACACACACACACACTGTCACACACACACCTTATGTGTTATAGGATTATTTTATTTCCATATCTAATCATATCACTGTTTAGTTTGTAGTTTTAAGTCGGAAGTTTATTGACTGCATTGTATTAATTATTAATTGATATTACTGCATAAATAAACTTTGTTTATATTACAAAGAGAAGTGTTTTGGTTTGTTTTGCATACACCTATGTCATGCTGACGGGATGTCAGTGCTCGGATTCAAACCTTCATTCATTGTTTTTTTCCAGAAAATCAATATTCTTCGGATGTCGATTTTCCTAGGAAAACAATCTAATATTGAGACTATTTTAATATTTGTTTACTAGTCCCTGATTCCAGGGTGGTGCCCCGTCAATGTTAATCCTTATTAATATTCTATTGATTTTTGATAATTGATAATTATCTTTGATGATTGTTGAATGTGAATGATCAATAAGCTAGTGTTAATTTTAATCAATGTTTCATCGATGTTAATAATTAGTGATTATCTTTGATAATTGTTGATTTAAAGGATTAAAAAAGCTAACATTGATTCTCATCAATGTTCTACTGATTTTAATAATTAATAATTATCTTTGATAATTATTAATTATTGCTAATAACCAAACTTGCTCCTAAACGTAGCACACTACATTTACTGGAGCCCCATATGAGGTTTTAATGAGTTAGATCCAATTAATTAATTTAAATATTAATTAATAACTACAGAAATAATTATTCATTATTTCTGATAGTAACACTGATCTAAACAACCAGTAAAGCCCTACAACCATGAACCAAACTGAGGTGAATCACAGCATAACAAACTTTGATTTTAAGCAAAAAAGTATTTGAAAATCAGACAAAAAGATCTTAACATCTTTAATGATGAAATGATCCCATGAAGCATTGTGAATGATATAATCGAATAAAAAATTATGAAAATACATAAAACTATTGATTTCAGGTTGTTGATTATAAGTATAGAAACAATACTTTAAATTGTATTGCAAAATATTTAGATATATGCAATTTTACAGTATAAGTAGTTTGAGAGTGTAGGAGAGCAGACTCAATTGCGTCATCCACAGTGCGTCATGGCAGTGGACAGTCACTGCTGAGATTTTTGCTGTGGTTTGTTACATCCGGATTGCTGGAGCTTTATCTTCTGGATCCAAGGGTAGTTTAGTTCTTCACCAGGAATTCCACTATTAAACACAATGTTTAATTTTTTTTATATATTTTTCATTTAAATAAAAAGAACACCAACTGGTGGCTTCAAAAGAAGCATATACCATTGATTAACAACCTTGGAGCTTAAGTTAAAAATCAAATCGCCAAGACGGGCATTTGACCGTGCATTTGACCGTTCACGCACACAGCTGCTTAATCCCGCAAGGTTCGAGCACTCTTCAAGAAGCCTCATGTCAGTCAGACAGTGAACAGCTACCGAATTAAAGGTGATGTAACGATGTTAACCATACTGGAACTTCCGTGATACTTTACCATTGAGACCGTTGTAATCAGAGATGGCACAGGATGGACTCCTTGAAGCTGAATATGGCATTCAAATTCAAAATCCACTTCAACTACCATGGTCAATTTCCTGCTGTCCATATATGAACTGTCCTGCGAGCACACAAAATGATTGGCAGGTGAAAGTGGCTCAAAGTTTTCTGATTGGCCAAACAAGGAATCTGACCACTGCACATGTTTCAGTTTTCTTTTTACAGCTGTAGAAGAGACAGGTGTGATACAGGTGTTGTAAAAGTCTGGTATCATTACATTTATTTATTTATTTTATTTGTTTGTTTATAACGACTTTGCACCAAAGTAGACTAATCTCGCAGTGAAATCGGAAACAGTAGAATGACTTTTCTTTAGCTAAAATCATTCTGTGCTTACCAAAATTTGAAACACTGCCTCCAATGGCCATAGAGGTAAGTGTTGCTGGGCATATGGGTACAGGTCAGGTGAGCTCCATTTTCCAGAAGAAATGTTCACGAAAGGGCACCAAAAGCGAGTTGTGAAGCAAGTTAAATTGTACAGGATGTAATACAGTGAAAAGGAATGTACTGTATATTTTATAAACTGTAACACCCAACCCAAACCCCAAATCTAAACCTAACAATCAGTGGAGATAAAATGTAATGTTACAGTGAAAAATGCAACTTTGGAATCATGCTCCTCACTGATTATGCAAAGGCAATTCCTTCCTGAATTCAACATGGAATCTGAACCCGGGTCTCCCCTGCTGCTGATGTAACGCTTTTCTGGTTGCGCCACAGGGGAAGGTAAACAGGGTCGTTTCAGACCATTCTGGTGCCCTAGGCGAGATCCCTATTGGGTGAATTGTGGCAGCCTCCTCTTTGGTGACCGCCTAGTTCGCCTATGCCTAGAAATGGCCCTGAAGGTAAATATGCTGGAGCATGCAAAAATGTGTGATAGGAGATGCCGCTTGTCAAAGAGTAGGCATAATGAAGGCATAAAGTGTGTGTGGGCAGGTTTAAGTGGTTTACGAGGACATTTTTTTAGGTTACAAACTGGTAATTACAAGGGTATTATGCTATAAATGTGGTTTATGAGGACATTTCTAGTGTCCCCATAATTCAAATCGCTTAAAAAACATACTAAACAATGTTTTATTGACAATGTAAAAATGCAGAAAGTTTTTTGTGAGGGTTAGGTTTAGGGGTTGGGTTAGGAGATAGAATCTATAGTTTGTACAGTATAAAATCATTATGTCTATGGAGAGTCCTCATAATGATAGCTGCACCAACATATGTGTGTGTGTGTGTGTGTGTGTGTGTGTGTGTGTGTGTGTGTGTGTGTGTCTGAGTCTACTGTAACATCTGTCTCTCATCTCTTCTTTTGACTTCAGACTGTTCTCTTCATCCTTCTCTTTTACATGTCACACCTAACAGCCTCTGCCCTACCCCTCTGTTCTCACACTAAAATGGCTTCCCAGGCACCTGCCACAGACAGCTGGCCATTATAACTTAATGAAACCATCCATCAAGGGCAAATACATCAGCAGGATTACAAAAAAAAAAAATTGGCATTAGAAAAATATTCTTATATAATGCATTAGTCTTTTGCAGTGACATAATATTGACTTCAGTGCAACAATTACACAAGAACTATATCTCTTTTGACCTTCAAGACACCTATCCTCATAAACACACAAAATGCAAATACAGTGCAATAGTAAGCCATAATGATAAGCAGTATGCACCATAAGTAGTACAACTGTAATTGTCAAGTGACATCCACATAACCTGATGTTCTTGAAAGATAAACAGCTACAAATTAACCAGTAGTCACAGCATTCTACATTTCCATGAAGGCGATATCTCAGAGCTAAGCAACTGAAGAAGATATTTTAGTTTATAAATAAGCTACACAGTCTCAGCTTGGATCCTGTCTGAGGAAATGCATTTTTATTGCTTGATTTTAACTGAAATATTGAAAGACTTATTGTAAAGACTCCGATCTTATTGTAGGTACACTCACACTATGTGCAGAAGATCCTGTGTGCCCACTGGCTGAGAGCAAGGTGTTGCTGTTGTTGACATCTGGAACACTGATTAATGAGTTCTTGGAAGAGGGAAATGTTACATGGGACAGATCCACTAACCTTGTGTTCGATATTATCCTGTTCCAGGTAATGCCACAGTTATGATTAAACAGCAGTGCACAGTAATAGTATTTACTAGCGTCTGTGTGTTATGAACAAGTATTATAAATATATCTGAGCTTTCAAATTCCTGATGGCAAACCTGAATGTGGTTTATGATGTAACATGCACTGATGCAGATAATAATACAGCAGCATGGATTTCTGGATTTATAGTCATGTTATGGAGTATTAATATATTAAGAACAGGGCCTTTGACATATGCTGTGACAAAATGAATGGCTTCTGGCACCACCGGTTTTAAAATAGAGAGAGAAATAGAGAGAGAATACTTACAGTATGGTGTTGGCTCAATCTGCCTATTGAGTACATGACACAATAAGGCTTATATTCCTGTTGAACAGACCAGGATATGTTGTGTTTTGGATGGAGAAGCTGGTTTGCTGGTGTCTCTATCAGACTTTTTAACTACATGACAGCTTTACCAGAAAGGCCATGCTGGATATTCTACTAACCAACATAAACCAACCTGAACCAGCAAGAAAATTCATTCAGTTTCAGCAGGGTAATACCTGAGCAATTAAGCTTGCATCAGAACAAATATTTCTCTCTTGCAATGTTTGCGTGTGTACATCTGTGACTATGTGTAGTTTTTGAAGACTTTAGTTAGTGCAGAGCTCCATATGTTGCTAATACAGGGTGGTCCTTTTGTGCTTTTATGTCCTCATGTGTCTGTTGCTGCTAAAACAGGTCTGTGCCATCTGGCCTGATGTTCAATTGACCTGATAATCTGCTACAAGGACAAGCAGCTCTTTTCTCTCCCTTTCTTTGCAGAATCAAAGCATGTCTTTTCTTTCAATCTCTCTGTGATCTCCTTGTTTTACAGTGCTAATTGCATAGTTAACATGCAGTGTACTGAGCCACCCATCTCTAATTAATATTACTGCTTTTGACACCTTTGGACCACATTGATGTGACCCCAATTTTGGTCAGGCCTGTGGATAAAATATGAAACCAGGATTAAAATATAAAACTAGGATAAAAGCATTTTTGTGCTTAACTGAACATCCATAAAAAGAGTGTGTGTTAAAACACATTTTTCATTCCCCGACTGATAAGCTGTCTGTCAATAAATGAATGAAAGTGGTATTAGGGATGCCAGCAGGGGGTGCTCACCCTGCAGTCTGTGTGGGTCCTAATGCCCCAGTATAGTGACGGGGACACTATACTGTAAAAAAGCACCGTCTTTCGGATGAGACATTAAACCGAGGTCATGTCTCTCTGTGGTCATTAAAAATCCCAGGGCACTTCTCGTAAAGAGTAGGGGTATAACCCCGGTGTCCTGGCCAAATTCCCCCCATTGGCCCTCATCTATCATGGCCTCCTAATAATCTCCATCCCTGAATTGGCTACATCACTCAACTCTCCTTTCCACCAATAGCTGGTGTGTGATGAGTGTACTGGTGCACTATGGCTGCCGTCGCATCATCCAGGTGGATGCTGCACACTGGTGGTGGTTGAGGAGATTCCCCCTATACTATGTAAACGCTTTGAGTGCCTAGAAAAGCACTATATAAAATGTAAGGAATTATTATTATTATTATTATTATTATTATTATTATTATTAATGACAAACCCACTAATCAATACTCACTCAAGGTATCTCCTGTTTAATTTGACCGACTCCTGTTTAAATGCCACATCTAATGATAATTTTTTATTATTTGACTAATTCTATTATTGGTGCTTTGAAGTCTTGGCTGTATAATATGGACAATAATCACAACAAATTTTTAGAAAAATATTTTTTTAATTGTAGGTGCTTCATATACAGAAAAAATCGGAAACCTTGCAAGATAGCACAAATAATACACTGAAGCAAAAATGTATACCTAAAATATGCTTTATGTGGTAACATCTAAATAACTATTTTTATTTATTTTAAGTCAAAAATGTTATCTGTGATAGAGGATTTAGTGATGATTATCACTAAATCATCCTTAAAACATTAAGCTACACCAACAAAACAAATTTTAAGGGTTAGATCAGGTAGAACTTGCTCTTAATGTAACAATTTCAGGTTACCACTTTGTCCGGCGTACAAATAGCCATTCTTACAGACATTAGATTCCTTAGAGTTATGGCATGGGCATACATTAAAGACACTGAATTAATCAGATAAAGGAGAAATATTGTGAGATTTTTTTGGTTTGTTTCAGTCAAGCCAACATACAAATCCACAATACCATAGTAGTGAAAGTCAAACTGCCATGGCTTGTTTAATGGCAATTAAATCACTTGACTTGGACTGAATAGGATATTTAATTTGAGATTTAAGAAGATATTTAATTTGTAAAGATCTAGTAATATTTGGGTTTCATAAGAGCACGGTCATGCTTTATTGAGTGTTCTTCATTGCTATTGTCATGTTTATGTGTTTTGTTCTTGTTTTCATGTCTTGTTAACTCATTATCTGTTCTAGTTTGTCATTGGTTTAAGTTTTTTAGTCTTGTTATCTTGTTTATAGTTCTGTCTGTTTATTGGTTGTCTTGTTACCCTTGTCCATGTATTTATACACTCATGTTTACCATGGTCCTTGGTCAGGTCTGTGTTCATGTAACATTGTTAGGATGTCAGGTCAAGTCAAGTTAAGTTAAGTCAATTCTAGTTTAGTTCATGTTTATGTTTCTGTTCACGGTTTTTGGATTTCACATTTATGAATAAATTGCACTTGGGTTCTTCACATCATCATCGTCTTCGTCTGCCTGTCATTGCCTGCCAGCATCGTTACAGAATACCTGACCTACTATGACCCCAGCTGTTCAGCTCCTAAGCCTACATCAGGGGAATCGTCCCCTGGAGGAATATGTAGAGGACTTTTGCGCTCTGGCCTGCAGGGTGGACTTTAATGATATTGCCTTCAAGGACTTTTGGCTTGCGCCACCTTCTGCCCCAGACCCTGAGTCTACTCCATGCCATGTCACAGCCATGCCTCAATCTGCTCCATGCCATGTCACAGCCACGCCTCAGCCTGCTCCATGCCATGTCACAGCCACGCCTCGGCCTGCTCCATGCCATGTCACAGCCACGCCTGAGTCTGCTCCATGCCATGTCACACCCACGTCCGAGTCTGCTCAATGGCATGGAGCAGCCACGCCTCAGTCTGCTCCATGCCATGTCACAGGCAAGCCTCAGTCTGCTCCATGCCCTGACACAGCCAAGCCTCAATCTGCTCCATGCCATGTAACAGGACAGCCTCAGTCTGCTCCATGCCCTGTCACAGCCAAGCTTCAGTCTGCTCCATGCCATGTCACAGGCTCACCTCTGCTCCACGGTCCAGGCCCACCTCTGCTCCACGGTCCAGGCCCGCCTCTGCTCCATGGTCCAAACCTATGCCTGCCACGGCCAATGAGACAACGCCCACGCCCACGCCTGCCACGACCAACGAGCCAGCACCTACGCATACCATAGGCAGCGTTGCAAGCCTCGTCCATCCCAGAGCCAGTGTTGCAAGCCTCGTCCATCCCAGAGCCAGCGTTGCAAACCTCAGTGGCCACGTTATGCCATGCTGCCATTCCTACCTCATCATGCCATGTTACCACGTCTGCCACATCAAGTGGCCCTGCCTTGCCATGTTAGGCCTTCCCTCAGTCTCCATCCTGGCCCTTCGAGCCTTCGGCTACTCTCCAGGTTCCCAATTCTCCAGTTTCGCCCCTCGAGCCTCTCACGGCTCCACCTTCCATGGCTCTGCCCCTCGAGCCTCTCATGGCTCCACCTTCCACTGGCTCCGCCCTGGACTCATTCTCCATGCCCTGCTTTCACCAGGCCATGCTCCACGCCCTGTCTCGCCGGGCCACGCCTCAAGGACCTTTTTGCCTATGTATTTTTAATCATTTTCCACTCTTAATTAATCTACAAACAAATAGAGAAAAATGAAAAGTTTATCCAGTCAGAATTTATTGCTTGATGCTTACAAGTGAAGCATGACAACTGTTTCACAAATTGCATGCCCAAAGCAGCGCGTGAGTTTGAGCTCCACCCCGTCAGGCCTTCAGAATTTCTACAGAATCCCTCAAAAGTGCAGATGAATGGGCAACTAAGTCAGATTGTCAGATTCATCTGCCAATCAGATTGATTTATTTGTTCTTGATGGGTATGATCTTTAGGATATGTTCCAGTCGAGGCCTTCTAGCTGGCCTTGAGTGACGTAACCACGCTTTAAGTGATGTACGTAATTTGAAAGCGAAGAGTGCGAGATCTTGCTGACGAGTTGACTGTCATTACTGCCACTATCACCATTGAGAAAGAGATCCTTATGGATTTAAAAACACGAGATGTTCTGCATGACCGTGTGATTGCTTAATTTATTAATCAGGAAAGGAGGACTTATTTTCACTTCAAGCAAATTGGTAAGTGTTTTTGCATTGTTATAGCAATGTCAGGAGTTTTCTAAGTGTAAATTAGGCTGCTTGAGCATTCAAGTTTTTCAAGTTTGAAAAGTAGTGCTGCGTTCCATTGAACTCGGAAAGTCGGATTTTATAACTTCCTACTAGGAAAAGTGCAATGGAATGCATCTTGAAGACAGAATTACAACTTGTGGGCTCGTGCAGAAATTCTCATCTCCGATTTTGCCGAGATGCAGGGGCATGATGTCACACAAACATGTCGAAACTCAGGGAGATATACAGTACAAGTAAGTGATAAACATTCACTTTATTAAGTAATATCGATAAATTAATTTGTTTCCACATTACATGATATTAAAGCTTGTTTAACAAATGCCTGCAGAAACAGGTGTATAAAACATTATAATCTCTTTTGATAACCATACACCTGAAACACAAATGCTAGCGCTGCAGCATTGTTTATCAGTTGGGTTGTACCCTGCCGAAACTAAATTTATTGCAAGCAATATTTAAATTGCAAATATTATTAGATAGATTTTTCCAGGTATTATAGACCTCCTTGGTGGATTCATATGAAAAATTATGATTTTTGAATGTCTGTTCGGGAGACGTTTATTTCACAAAACAGTCATGCTGCAGTTAAAATTAGGCGTTTCAGAGTCGTTTCAAGTTCTGGCTTTCGTGCGTGGACATGTTTTTAAAATGTCAATTGGTATTACTAGTTAGCTGCGACAGGCATAGGTTTGGACCATGGAGCAGAGGCGGGCCTGGACCGTGGAGCAGAGGTGGGCCTGTGACATGGCATGGAGCAGACTGAGTCTGTTAGCTAATGTATGATGCCCAAAGGCATAGGGTGTCTTATTCATTGTGAAACTGTGAAACTATTCTTAATGGCATGAATCACACTGAAGGCCTAGACTTTAAACGCATGGCCCGCCACTGGTTACAGCTATTAAGATAATATAACTTATGACATTATACTTTTAGCTATGATAAATAAAAGGCTTTGACCTACACAGCTTCAATAGATCCTGATGATAATAAGTGAAATATAAAATTCATAATGTTAAGGTATTCTTAAAGGAATAGTTCACCCAAAAATGAAAATGCTCTCATCATTTACCCTCATGCCATCCCAGATGTGTATGACTTTCTTTCTTCTGCAGAACACAAATTAAGATTTTTAGAAGAATATTTCAGCTCTGTAGGTCCATACAATGCAAGTAAATGGGTGCCAAAATTTTTACGCTCCAAAAAGCACATAAAGTCATCATAAAAGTAATCCATAAGACTCCAGTGTTTTAATCCATATCTTCAAAAGTGATAAGATAGGTGTGGGTGAGAAACAGATCAATATTTAAGTCCTTCTTTGCTAGAAATTTGTCTCCCTGCCTAGTAGGCTGCGTATTCATGAAAAATGTGAATAACCAAAAACACAAGATGAAGAATGTAAAAGTTAAAGTGGAGATTGACTGAGCAGGGAGGAGAATTTATAGGAAAAAAAGTTCTTAAATATCAATATCGAGTTTCTCACCCACGCCTATCATACCACTTCAGAAGCCACTTCATAACCACTGGTGTCTCATGGATTACTTTTATGCTGTCTTATGTGATTTTAGGAGCTTCAAAAATGTTGGCACCCATTCACTTGCATTGTATGGACCAAAAAAAGCTGAAAAATTATTCTAAAATTCTTTGTTTGTGTTCAGTAGAAGAAAGAAAGTCATACACATCTGGGATGGCATGAGGGTGAGTAAATGATGAAAAAAATTTTGTTTTTGGGTGAACTATTCCTTTAAGTTCAAGAAATGTGAAACTGCTTAAAAATATATATCACGTTTTTCTAATTCTCAAATCAGAGATACAGTATATGTATTTTTGAAATTTATAGTAATTGGTGTCAGTATCACTAGTCATTCAGTGCTGTGATGTGATGTGTCAAATAGCTTGGAGGTTCTGCACTGCCAGTGAAGTCGATCAACAATCAATTTCCTCTCCCCTCCATTTAATTTATCACTCCATCTAGTCCAGCCTTCTTGATTGCCGGCAAATGCCAAAGATCATCTGTGTCATAATGCAATCAGTCAGATCTTAAACCTCATCGGCCAATGAAAGGAAAGGTCAAAAACGATTGTGTTAGGCTACTCTATGAGTGATGTAACTAAGCCATTGTCCTAGTAATTATCATCATACCACATTATATTTTTGAAGCTGCTGATAAAAGTCTAATTGCAAATATGGCATTCTCTCGACCTTAAAGCTGCCAACCCTTCGGATTTCAATGTCCAGATGGTGATAACAGAGACAATGACATGACACCATGCTTTTCATTTTCAGTTTTCATTTCTTCATTGGAAGAAAATGCAGTGTAATCGGGGCTAGTTGTCACACGGGGAAGATGTCATAAGAGCAATATCTCAGTAACAATAAGATTTGGAGTCAGAAGTCCAATTATGAGCTTAGGTTTTGTATGTTGGTTTCAAACAGCTAGTTTTAAACCCTCTGAAATTAGGTTGTTTTAAATCTCATAAATGTATACACTTTATCAGTTACAATTGATCAATTTGTTGCGTTATCTTTCCATTTTTGTTGTTTCATGAACTGTTTTGTGCTTAGAATTGTTTTACTTTTTAATTATTTCTGAAAAGCTGATGACAGTTTCTGCTGTGACAACTTACCCCATTTTGTGTGACAACATGCCCCATTATTGGGGCAAGATGTCACACAAGATCAACATATTTAAAGAACTGTATCTTTATTCCTGGGCAAAAAATTTGAAAATGTGCATGAATTTTATGAGCAAACAGGCATTAACACCAACGTAGTACTGTCCCTACCCAGGATGGGAGGGGAAAGGGAGAGAGAAAATTCAGGGCAGCATTAGACTTTGAAGGGAGAAAGGCAGAGAGAGAGAGAGAGAGAGAGAGAGAGAGAGAGAGAGAGAGAGACCCTTTGAAAAAAGGCAAAAGCTTCAGTGCAATAGTCTGCAGCCAGCTCCACTCAGGTCTACTCAAAACAGCACAGTCCTGCAGTGACAAAGGCCCCAAAACTGGTTTACATTCACAATGCTGTGAAACTGCATGTGACCACTGACTACTCAGTTCAGTTTCAGGACCCTGGACAGCACCGCTGATGCTTTTGGCTCAATGGGCATCAATTTCAGCACCATGGACAGAATATCAGCTAGAACTTCTGCAATCAAATTATCACACTTGTAAAGTACCCCAGGACATCTAATGAAGAACCCAAGCAGTTTGAGTTTGGAACTGAAATACACAGACACATACGTACATGTTTATGTGTTTGTCCAATCACATATGTATCACAAACACAAAAAGAATATATCATCCACAGCACTTAACACGTTTTTGGATTCATCTAATGAGTGCATGTTCTGCCGTACTGCAGGGTGTTGATAAGAATGTACTGAATCACAGAGGAGGTCAGGTACTCTCTCTTTTACAGATTGCAGATGAACCTGTATTGGGCTACATGTAACATTTATGGTACAAATTGAGCATCCCGCATGTGTGAGACTCCTTCTCTTTCCAAGACAGTCAAGGGTTTAGGATATTAAATGCACTGAAGGGTCTGTTTTTACTAAGATGCTCAAATTATTCCAATTACTCCCCAGGATCAAGAGACACAGTGAATCCCATCCACTGCCTTTAAAAACGAAATAAGATTATGCAAGAGCGAGTGAGACAGAGAGGGACAGACAGACAGACACCAAAAAATAGAGACAAACATAAGAGGTTGATGGAGACAAGCTGAGTTGTTCCTTAGGGAGGTGGCGATGCTGGACCATCCACACACACACACCGCTGTCTATACTTTCTCAGACAGACACAGAAAGCATTATCATTCTCCTCACAGCAACCTTGCAGCACAAGCCTGTGCCAAACTGCATATACACCAGCACACACACACACACACACACACACACACACACACACACACACACACACACACACATATAAGAATTCCCAACCATATCATTTATTTGAAACATTCCCTGTCTCTGTCTTTCTGCTTCCTTGCCAAATACACTCGCATTTATGCATTAATGGCACCATTCATAATAATATTTACAGTCCTATACTGATTTCTCCCTTAATGTATCTCTCTCTCTCTTTCTACCTCTCTCTCTCTCTCTCTCTCTCTCTCTCTCTCTCTCTCTCTCTCTCTCTCTCTCTCTCTCTCTCTCTCTCTGTCACACACACACACACACAAACACACACACACACACACAAGCATTTATAGCCATCAATCTTTGGTGCATGATTGGTCTTCATCTACCCTCATTCATCAAAGAGACACACACTTGCACAGACTATAATATACAGATACAATAAATATATACTGTATATATATATATATATATATATATATATATATATATATATATATATATATATATATATTGTATATACTGTTTATATACACACACGCATATATATTGCACATATAAACACATTGCATACAATATACATACATATATTTACAAATTCACATTTTCTCATTCTATGCTTATCCAGTGCAACTACACATTCACACACACACACACACACACACACACACACTGGTAACATCAGCAGTGACTGGTAAAAATGCCCATTTTCTTTGCTTTTCCACTGCACTCCCCTACCACACACAGACACGCACACACACTCCCAATTGCTGTGACAGGATCAGAGTACTCACCCTGATTGTTGGGTCCCCCATCGCCCTCTTCACATTCTGTGAGATTGTTGAGCATTCTGGAAGACACAGCACAGTTCCTCCACTAATGCGAACAGTGCTGTGTGATTCAACCAGCCAACGTGTGTACCAGTGAAAAAAGCCACACGCTCACACACAGGATGGAGGAGGAGAAGGCTTGTGATTCTCTGCCTCTCTCCTCTCAAGAAGGCGAGCAGCGGTGCTGTGCTTCGGCAGATTGGAGTCCTCCTGCCGTTTGCTGCCCTGCGTATTGACTCTCTCTCTCTCTTTCTCTCTCTCTCTCTATCTCATTCTCTCTCACTCTCTAGGAGGAGGGGTTGTGGGACAGAGAAGCTGCAGGGACGTAAATGATGGAATGCCTAAGAGCAGGTTTTTTTCTCTCAAACACTCACACAGCATATCAACTCCCCTCTTTCCTTCTCTTAGCTACACAACCACAGCCAGTCACCATTAAATTCACCATGCAGTTCTGAGGATTTAGCTTTTCTTGTCATTGTCATGTTCTTTCGGTCGCTCTGTCATCATCTTTTCATACTGTTAATAAAGTGATAGAGAGGTACACAAATTTTAAAGAATGAAATAAAAATGAGAGGTTCATTTGATTGACTATCTGGCATTCTCAAGTGTCTTATTTTGCTGGCCTGAAGTCAACACCAACCACATTTTTACATTTTCTAAAGAAAATATGTGTGGTGCTTCACTGTGCAAAACCCACCACAACAGCAACACTTGGGTGTTGTGTGTGGTTGCTGTGCAGTTACTGAGGTGTTCTGAGTGCAGAGGGTGGCATAGGTGGATGGTAGGTGGTTGCTTACTGGCCCAAGTCAAAAAAGCCCCTCCAAGTCTTTATGATATTCTTGTACCTCGACATGGCTGGTCTGATCATCCCACCCAGTTTGCGTATGATTCTTATTCTGTTTTTTGTTTTTTTCTTCACATACCTAACCTGAGGTATGAGCAATCAAAATAGTCATACTTGACTTAGCAAATACCACTAATGGACCTTTTTCATATTTCCTGGTTTTGACATGTAGAAGTATACATTGCAGGGTAATCATCTATGGTGGTGAATGAGAGACCACAGCAAATAATAACCACATGACAAAAATATAAAAATTGCTGTCCGCACACCGAATTGGAAAACAACCACAAAAAGTCTAGCAAAAATACATTATTTATTCATTTTTAAATTGCATGGTGAAAAAGTGCAGAGTGAAAGTGAATTAAAAACCAGACCAACACAAGCAAACAGCAGTTTCACCACATTGCTATCTTCAATACTCAAACAAAAAACAGTTAATCACCCATTTTATAGGTAGGCGTACTTAATAGGAGATTATAACCAGCTGGACTAAATGAGTTGACAACAATCTCCTAAAGTGACAGAGCTTAAATTATAAAGACTTTTTATAAAAAAATAAAAAAAAAGACAAATAAATAACAATTTTTTTTTACAAAAAGCAAGAAAGGTCCATCTCTTCATTCTTCCCATTTGGAGTTAAAGATTTCAATAAAAAAAAAAAAAAAAAAAACAGAAAGCTTCTCTCTGTAACCATTTTTTATCTCTATCTCCCCCTCTCCTGTGAGGTAAAATCCTCTCAATGCACAGGAACTTCAGATCTGAAAGAGAATGTTTAGCATACTTAAAAATGCCTAAAAACCGAAGAAGAGTCATCTTTTCTCCTAATGGCACTCATATGTTCAAATTTTCTAGTGTGCAATTTACGTTTGGTTTTGCCAACATATATCAAAGAGAATGGACAGACTATTATGTAAACAACATGTGTGCTTTTTGATCATTTGTCTAATCTTGTATGTTTTGGATGTATTAGTATGTGTAAAGAGGTTTGAGAACAAGAGGTACAGTTGTTGCATGGAAAGTTACCCTGGGCATTGATGAAGGTTGTATGAGAAAAGATGGAAGTATATGCATGGACCAGTTTATCCCTTAAATTAGAACTCCCAGAGAAAACACAGAGTGGGGGATCAGTAAATGCATCCAGTAATTGAGTATCACTTTGAATGATGTGCCAATGGTTATTGATAAAATGTCCTCACTCAAAGGGCTGAAAGTGGATCTGAAAACTCAGGAGAAATTCTTGTTCTTATTTTTTGTTTTAATTTAACAGATTCTGGATCACATGAAGAACGAACTTTATCAAGTGCAGCATCAAGCCAATTACTGGGAGAACCTCGTGATTTAAAGTGGTTGTTCTTGAAAATGTATTTGTCTTCCAGGGAACCAAGATATAAACTGCCATAATCTGGGGCCATGGTGGCACCCATGGCAGTACCCTCAATCTGCAAATAATATTTATTCTCAAATAAGAAATAATTCTTGGTGAGAACCATTTCAGCCACATCTGTAAGGAACTTCGTCAGGCCATCGTCATCAGCACACAGATCAAGAAAGTGTTTAAAGGAATATTCCGGGTTCAATACAAGTTAAGCTCAATCGACAGCATTTGTGGCATAATGTTGATAACCACAAAAATTGATTTCAACTTGTTCCTCCTTTTTTTTTTTAAAAAAAAAAACAAAAACTGAGGTTACAATGAGGCAATTACAATGGAAGTGAATGGTGACAATGAAATTTAATGTTGAGGGTTAAAAGGCAGAAGTGCGAAGCTTATCGTTTTATAGAAGCACTTACATTAATTCTTCTCTTAAAACTCATGTATTATTTGAGCTGATGTTGTTTAAATTGTCGTTTTTACAGTCGTTGTAAGGTTTGTTGACATTATATCGTCATGGTAATGAAGTTGTAAAATTGGCTATAACTTTACACAGAAAAGGTTTGTAAGTAATTTTATCACACTAAAATCAAGTTTACACACATATACCTATATATCTTGTGGCAATACTCTTGAAACAGTGTGTGTTTTAACGTTTATTGATTGGCCCCCATTCACTTCCATTTTAAGTGCCTCACAATAACCTTGATTTTTAAATATACGAGTGATGAGTCAAAATAAAGTTTTGTTGTAATCAGCATTATGCTACAAATGCTTTCGATTGAGCTTACCTTGTATTGAACCTAGAACATATGGAACATTTCTTTAAGGGCCAAAAAGACCCTAAGTATGAGGCATGTTTGTATGTAGAGAGGTAACATCCAAGGTTTAACATACAAACATTTAAGAAGCTGGGGAGAGGAGCAATGAGTGAGAATTTCTGTGAAAAATATTACAAAAAGAAGGTCCCTGCAAATACTGAGGACTTATGACCTTGTATATAAAGTCTAGTGTCAACTCACAATTTTTATCTAAAAGTAAAAAAGGCAGCATTTTTGGAAAAGGCAGCTGACCTCGAGGCAAACGTCCCTATCTTTTCAATGTTCTTTTCATGATTTCAACAAGCCATAAAATTTTAAACAAAAGCAATATTTTAGAGGGGGAAAAAACACGGAAATGTATTATTTGGGTCCTTATGTGTTGGAAAATAGCAATTCATTAATTAAGTTACATTTATATGCTTTCCCTTTAAATTAAACATTGCAGATTACTACTTTTAACAGTGTACTTTGGTCCACCAGATGCTTGAGAAAGCTAGGTTTTGCTGGTGGACAGCATGACTATGAAACCAGCCTGGAAATCTAAGTATAAGATGGTTATAACCATGTAAAAATGCTGATAGTAGTAAAAACACACCATACAGTAAAATACAAAATAACATAGAGTATGGCTACGGTGGGAAAGCAGCTTGCACTAATCGGCATAAACCAGTCTGGGAATCTAAAGCTAAGCTTTTCATGCTTTCAATTTAATTTTCTAGAAACTGTGTTTGACATCAAACCACAAAGGAGCATCCAATATTCCAACATTGCCATTTCATGAGACACATGAATCAAACACCTTAAAGTTCTCTCTTAATGTTTCTATAAGTCTTAAAATATCTATAAGGCATAAACCATATACTGTAAGAAGTGATTGCCAGAGGCTTTTACCGGCTCTATGTCACGCTACAGGTTGTGGAATGCTTGTGAGATTAAGCGATGTGGAAATCTTTGTCTCCGCTGTCTTTTATACACACTTTCCTCCTGAACTCAGAGGTAAACTCCACTGAGTCTTCCTTCCTGAGAGCTTTCTATAAATACAGCCAATAAATTAAGGTATAGAAGATGTTTTTTGAAAAACCCAAAGTGCAGGATTGTGAGAAAGGGTATATTGGAACGAGGGACACATATATAGTTGGACACGTGAATAAAGGAATGCACTTTACTGTAAGATCTGCAGCGAGATGATGGTGGTACAGTGAGGCACAGGGGAAGATGAAACATAAAGCTAGATAACTAGAGTAGATAAAAGAGGTGTGTGTAACTGGAGTTCAGGACAAACTATACAGAATTGAGACATTGGAACAGACCAAAAATCCCCAAGGTGATAAAAACGAATGTTTGTGTGTGCACTACGCATGGGTGTGTGTGTGTGTGTGTGTGTGTGTGTGTGTGTGTGTGTGTGTGTGTGTGTGAGCGTGTATTCCCTACATTGTGGGGACCAAATGTCCCCACAAGGATGGTAAAACCTGAAATTTTTGAAGTTGTGGGGACAGTCAGTCAGTCCCCATGAGGAAAACAGCTTATTAGCATTCATACTAAATGATGTATTTTGAAAATGTGAAAATGCAGAATGTTTTTTGTGAGGGTTAGGTTTAGGGGTGTGTGTGTGTGATGTTAATTCATATTTTGGCATTGTAAATCTGAATCTGACAGAAAGAGACAGAAACAAAAGCATATTGTAATAACCTGATGTACCAAATCAAACATGAAGTTGCCAGTTATGACTTTTATTTAACAAAAACAAACAAAAAGACGTTGGGTCAATAAAAGCCATGTGATGCACAATCAGAACAATCTGAATTAGCTAAATAAAGCAGTTTCTGTAATAAAATCAATAGAACCAGTCCTGCCCAAGGGCAAAGATCAGCTGTCCACTTCACATTTGTTTCTTTCTTCTTTTTTTCTTAAACCTGTCCCTTTAACCCCTAGTTATTCCCAGGCTACCAAGAACCTATCAAAGGCCTTCTAACAGAAAAAAAATTGAATGTAAGGATTAAACAATAACAGAATGACAGTATTTTTGTATGTTACTATATAAAGAGAACAAATGGACCAATTGACCGTCTGCAGAAAAGAGCATCAGGGTTAAGAAAAGGAGAGAGATAGAAGAACCATGAGAACATGCTGTCCTGGCAGTATTCATGCAGTGGATCTCCGCTGAGATTCCTAAAAGCTTATAAGTGCTGCATCTTGGCTATTTTTAGTATCTATAGACCCAAGACACAGAAAAGGTCTCTGAACTCTCAATTTTTCACTCTGATTAAAGAATATTTTCTCATATCTCATGTACAGACACATTTTTGGAGCTGGTTTTTCATTAATGTGGCATGGCTGAACAAAAATTGCTATGCAGTTTCAAGAATTCATTAAGGCACCTTCAAAGACCAGAGCAATTTCACATGAACGCAAAGTTCAGATCAGTTCCGTTGATTTACCTTTTGACTTTACTTTCAATCGTGGGGTATTTTCTTTATCACAATTCCCAAGCATCTTGTGAAAAAGAATAAATATGCATGCTCTTTGTTTGGATGTTCATAGGCTATTGGTTTTCCAAAAACAGCTCAGTTTAAACATTATAGATAACCAAAACAACCCAAAATAATACAAAACACAATCAAAAATGTTGGCAGAATGAGAGGTTAATTTGGCCCGCAAGTGACAGTCCAAGATGTCGGTTGAAAATAATGCTATATTTCACAGCCATCTTCACTGAAGGATAAAACCAGCAGGAAGATTAACAGGCACACTTAAATAATTTGAAGTAGATTTCCAAAAAAGAACAAAATGAAGTAAATCTGCAACAAATAAACCCTCCGCACACATATGCCTAGACATTTTAAATTGGTGTGCAAAGTCCATTCTTACTGTAATTTGTTTACATGAATTGAGGCATCCGAAATGCAAGATAAATTGGTGCTTTAGCACAAGATAAGAGTCTGGAATAATATCCGGTGAAATACTCCAGTAACTTTGGAATATATAATGTTAACACAGACTGAAATATGTTCATTTCAAATGTTTATTATGTTTGTGAGAATGCAAACATTTCCAGATATTAAACAATTGCTCTAAAGTGATATATGGAGAGGGCAGTTTTCCTTAAGAAAGGACATTTGAAGGAATATAAAAAAATATAAAAAGCCTGTCAACACCGATTTTCACAGTACAATAACGTAGATTTTGGTTCGTTTCTCACCAAAACCTGCCGTATAGCTACAGAAGACTTGAAAAATGACATACAAGCAGCAAAGACTCCTTTTATAAGAGTTTTTAAGCTTTAAAGTGAGTCACTATCAACTGCTATTGAATGGAAACCAGTGATCACAACATTCTTTAAAATGTTTTCTTTTGGTCTTTTGCAGAAGAAAGAAACTCAAGTGGATTTGAAACCACATGAGGGTGAGTAATGATGACAGAATTAAATTTTTTGGTTGAACTATTCCTTTAATTCTAGTTCCAAAATCAGTTATAATTTGGGCAGGCAATTATAATTTCTATCAGATACTTTTATAAATGATCAGAAGCTGAAAGTCACAGCACTTATAGTCACTGAAGCTAGATTAATTAGTTGTGTTAAGTCTAACAAAAGAGCACATCCTCTGTACGGTGCAAATGTAAAAGCATGGTCCAGATGGTCAGCTAGACTTTGGAGCGCATGCAATGACTGGCATCCATCCTGAATACCATTTTCATCTGCGCCAAACAGCTTTAGCTCTTAACCCAGGGGGCACGTCCCATCTTTTCACGCATGCACATATACACACACACACGCTCAATACTCACAGACTGCAAAAGCTGACCTAATCCACAGATTAAGGCCGTACAGAAATGTTGCAATTTGCTTTTCACTCCAGCCAAAAAAGAAAGAAAAAAAAAGACTCAGCCAAAAGGAAGAGCACAAGACACTGAAATACGTTCATAATAAGCATGCTTACTTCTTTATTACATTTGCTTTTTTTTTTTTAATGAGGGATTCTCATTATTGACAAGGCTTGCCAGTTTTTTAATGGAATTGGACTGAACTGATCTGCTGTCCATTTAGTCTCAGGACAACCAAGAACATGTCCTGTGCACTGGGATACAGAGAGTACTAGGTTCACCCAAATCTGTAATGGGGTAAAGATTCAAATTGGGGGTGGAAGTTGATGATCTTTCCAATGATGAACATTCACATAGTGCTCTCTTGTTATCATTAACTGATATAGCAAGGGATGCTCTCAAGAACTGCTTGATACCCTGTTGTGATATAATGATGACCTTAAATGGAACCTTAAATGGCCTTTAAGATGTTAGAGTGAGAACTGTTATGTTAAGTTATTATACACATTAATATAGCACATCCTTATTATGTAGTTTAAGTGTAGTGTTTAAGGCACTTATATACATTTTATATGATTATGGTAGCATTAAATACTAATGTAATATGTAATATGTAATACAATATAATGTAATAAAGTGGCGATTTTATCTGATATTTAAAACTATGGTGTAAAAGTGCCCTATTTCCACTGATGTGTCATGTTGTACTTTTAAATCTCCACTGAACAACAAACCATCCCTTTCATTTATTTTAGTTTTTGTATTTCTTATTTTAGGGAAAGTTCATCCAAAAACAAAAATTCTGCCATCATTTACTCACACCTATGTTGTTCTGAACCCATTTGACTTTATTTCCTCTTTGAAACACAAAAGAAGATGCTAGGCAGAATGTTAGCCTCAGTCACCATTCATTTTCATTGTTTGGAAAAAATATGCCATGAAAGCGAATGGTGACTGAGGATAATATTCTGCCTAGCATCTTCAAAGTCATACAAATTTGTAACAGCATAAGGATCTATAAGTAAATGTAAATGATAAGTAATGGCAGAATTTTCATCTTTGAATGAACTATACCTTTAATATTGGAATCTCATGCTGTATCTTTCAAAAACATGTACCCAAAAACATTAATAATTAACTATTAATACCATCGGTTCATATATTTTCCATCAACAGTTTTTCTTTGTGTGTGTCTCTTTGTATATGAGTTTGTTTATTGGGAATACCGTATGCTATATAGCTTCTACTGGTCCTAAATAGTATGTATTGAAAATACAGGTAAGAAAGTCACTACTGAAGATATTGACTTCACCTTTGAGTATAACCTCAAACTGCCACCCTCTTACTGGCATTGCAGCAAAAACTGCTGAGATTTATGAGCAGTCAGGGAGAAAGAGAGAGGGGCAACTAAAAGAAAGGACAGAAAGAGAAATTGAGTCTGTCTTGAATGTGCTTCTGGAGGAAGACAAGGGCATATCGAATCATTCTTTCTCTCTAGCTGGTACTTTGACCCTCTACATTATCTGTCTGTCTGTTGCTGAGGAGCAAAAACTACTAAATGTTTTGGTACAAGGCAATGGTTTATGGGTGTATTTGGGAGAATAGTTCTAAATGTCATGTCTCAATTGACATGGCAGCAGGTATGTGTGTCTTGCCATGACACTTTATTAAATATGATCCGTCAATCATTTTTTCCCAATTTTCCCATTCCTGGTAGAGCACCAGCAATGCCAAGGTCATCGGTTCAATTCCCAGGGAACACATGCTGCTAGGAAAAAAAAAAGATACCTTAAAGGAATAGTTCACCCAAAATAAAATTCTGTCATCAAACCCATATGACTTTCTTTCTGCAGAACACAAAAAGAGACAATTTTTATGAGCTAGTGTGAATGAGCTTCTCTTATGCACTCTCATGAAAACACAACAGATGTCAAGATTTTCACTGAATAATTACTTAAATTTGGGCTGATGTTGTATCCTTTTTGAGGTTTGAAAGCAATATCACTCCAGTGCAGTCGAATTGAAAAGAGGGACTGGGACATTCTTCAAAATTTGTCCTTTTATGTTCTGCAGAAGAAAATAAATGTACATTTATATTGAATGCTTCTGAAAAAGACTAATATCAACAGCAAAAATGTGAAATAAATGCAAATCTCTGTGATAAAGTTATATATTATACTAAATTCAGCTTGAGCCTATAGAAATGTATGACCTCTGGAATGGCCTTCTGTCTCAAGTTATTTACATCATTATCTAAATCAATTGTGTTTTACGGACTCTTATGAGGCAAACAAACCATTTATATGCTGATCTTGTCTTTAAACTGGGATGGTTTATAATCTGATCTAATTACTTCTTCAATGCTGGAATTACTTCTTTGATATTGCAGTGATAGCCATATATTTGTATACGAGTCAAACAGAAGTCAGAGTAGGGAATCAGTCAAGAACTTTTTCATGGATCCTACAAAAATGTGGCAGAGATAAAGAAGGCATCTGGGAATCTGGTAGAGGTAGTTCATACTAGCTGCACAAGGGAAGATGAATAAGGATGAGTGTCACAAAACATATGGTCTATCTGTCATATCCCTGTATAAGCTTCCCACTTTCTTAGTCATCTGTGTCACACTGCGTTTGAAGATGTGCTAGTTTTGGCATAACACTTTTGTTTATTTATTTTATTTGTTTGTTGGCTATGAAATTTTAAGAAAAATGTTTTTATCTAGTCTGGGGTCTTACCATACTGTAGCAGCAATATGACTGATTTTCTCTCAGGCTTTCAGTTTCACAGAAAGCTCTCAGAGTTATGTCACCACTCAACAGAAAATGTCAGGATGTTTTAACAGTAGTGGTGAGTGTAGACAGAGTGCAGGCTTGAAGCATTGGCAAACATTTATAAAACATGAACAGAGAAATTAATAGGGTCCAGTGTTAACACAAATATTAAAAACAGGCAAAAAGGAACATGGAGAGGAGAACTACAAAACAGAGAAACACATTAAAAGTTTAGAACAAAAGGATGTGTGCATAATAACTAGCAATAATGAACATGCATACACAAGCAAAAAATTATACAGTGCTCCGATGACTCCAAGGGGAACTCTTAAAAAGCCATTTTTAAGGAAAAATATCTTTCTATCTACGTACCTCACAGAATTAATATGTAAAATATTCATTTCAGACTAATCTAGGATACAAATATGTTTTTAAATCTTGTATTAGCATGAAATAAGCTATGCATCTGTGTCTAAGTTTTCCATAGATATATCTATAGTTTGCTTTATTCTATAGAGTTTGGTGTAATCAAGGTTGTAACCAGGGTCAGAAATGTAGGGGTGCTCAGGGCAAAAATGCCCCCAGAAGTTGCAGTTTTTGTACAATCTGTTCATTAACAAAAATAAATAAATAAATGAATAAATAAATAAAGTAGGTGAAATGTATTTATTTGACTGCTTTGCATCACTGGATATGGGTGCATACAAATGAACATTTTAAAATACAATTTTTCCTTGTGTTCATTTTTTGAAAATCATGCTTTTGTAATTTTTTCACTAAATTTTTACTTCATGCATTAAACATTTTAAATCTACTTGACTACAATGGGTGTTTAGTTGAAATGATGGTTTCTCTGATTAAAAAAAAAAAAAAAAAAACTAATTTTGAAGCCATTTTTCAGCAAAATGTTTTAAATATTGAGATATATATTAAATATTATCAAATGGCTGAAAAATATTGCAATATAATTTTTGTTGCCTTATTGCCGAGCCCTAATTGATCAAAACAAAAAAGTACGTCTCCATAAAGGTATAAAAAATGATCACCAGAATTAAATCAAGCAGGAAAATATTGCCCCATAATGTAAAAGTTCATTTCTAACACTGGTTGTAACCAAATATTCAATTTTGGGAAAGAAAGGAGAGGCATTTTTTTTTTTTTTAAAGAAAAGATGTCTTTAAGAAAGAAACAGAGAGAGTGTGCATGTGTGAGAAGGATATATATAGAGATATGAAGTAATGAATAAAAACTTGTGTTTATAAATAGATCAAGGATAAGGGATTGAATCCAAGCAAATAAATTATGCAGCAGGGAGCTGAGGCATATTCAGGATGACAATTATATCCACATCCAACAAACAGGCACCCTAAATGTGCTCTGTCTCCATCTGTCTTCAAATACTTTTTTGGTGAAGCAAGCTAATTGGGGGGGTGGGGGGGGTGTCATGTATATTATATGTAAATGTTGCATGCCTCATTTGTGCATTTTTATGTCATTACTACAAAGTCCAGTAGTCTCTACGAGAGCTGTAATTCATATAAACTGCACATATGTGCAATGTACTGTATTTCCTGTAACCATATTATGACCCTGCAAAGATTTAAACCATGGTGTGATTGCAGTAAATCCATGTGTTTGTTTGCGTGGGAACAGTGACAGCAAAATAGTGCTGGCTCGCTCACTCCAGCCCAAACAGCTCCTAGCAAATGCTCATTATTCAGTAACAACCTTTTAAATGACCATTTATAAGACAAAAAGTCACCACTAAAGCTGTTGACTGTACATCATGATTCAACTGTGAGAAACTTCAAACTCACTTAATTGTGTACATAAATTAACATACAATTGCAAGTGATCACAAATAAAGTAAGTAAAATCCATATGAACGCTCTTGGTGGCATTAATAATCATAAATATACACTGCACAAGCTGAAAAATACATTACAATGAGATGAGTGTTGATTTATAATCTCACACATACACTTTTCTCTTTACTGCCCTCTAAGTGAGTCAGGTCCATATGGACACACATATTAGGATACAGGGACAGTATCTTAAGACCCTAATGACATAAGGCTGCTAAATCGCACTGTTACATCCCATTCATACTGTAGCTCGACCCTTCACATGTTCACACTGCAATAGAACCTAATTACGGTCAGTTCAGTTTCTTTTCCCAGGGGCTGCTATTGCCAATACATCTGCTGTCACTTTATTATTTTACCTTTCACTGTTGTTGTATCTTAATGTTTTGCTGCTTGCTTTTAGATTAATATTTACCATCCATATCTCATGTCACTTGGGGAAGTTGTCATAAGGGCTAATTTCAGTTAACCTTCTGTAGCGACAGTCGTTAAGGAAGACACGGGAGGCAGGTTGCTCTACTCACAGGTAAGGCTTTTTAATGACCACACTGATCTCAGCTTCACAATAATAAATTCTCAGCTTCACAATAATAATCTCTTCAACTTCACAATAATAAACTCTCAGCTTCACAATAGTGATCTCTTCAGTGTCACAATAATAAACAGCTTCACAGTAATAACTGTGGGGACCCAGGCTCTCTCTCCTGTCTGCTGGCGGTGTGGCTCTTTTATGCTGCTCTCCCCGTGCTCACTGTAATTAGAGACAGGTGTTAGACATAATCTAGCTCAGGTGCAAGCGCCCTTACCGCTTTCTCTCTCTCCGGAGAGACGCTTGACCACGCCCCCGCTGCCACACCTTCCTATACTGTGAAATGTAAATTTTTGACTAAAATCACTTTTTTTCCAATTTATAATAAGAAATAGTTTCCTTTATCTGAGCAGACTTGGTGACTTTTCCTCCATTTGCCATCTGAACAAAAAAATTATTTAAAATTTTACTTGATTCGATAAATCTAAGTAGTCGTAAAAAAAGCGACACCTTTACTGTTCGTGGTCAAAATTTACTGACCATATGAAATTCATAGCAAAGACTAAAAAACTGAGCAATTTTTTAGTATTATTGATTTGTCAAGTACAATAAGTAAATCAGCCATAATGCAGAACACACACACACATAAATGAGTGGGTAAGACCATGACATATCCACAATGCAGCACACAAACAGAAATAAATGGGTGAGACTAACACAGCCAGAAGGCATAACACAGATCACAACACACAGACACATTCACAAACACACACACACACACACATACATAACACACACAGAACAAAAAACAAAGTCTTCTGTTTTATACACTAATCGAATTTTCACAGTCCATTGCTGTTGATTTCTGTTTATTACTGTTCGCTTTCTTAGCATTATATTTAATTTACTTTAAGTTATTAAATGTTGATGTTAGAAATAAATGATTGGTAACAAAATTATTATTCTATGTCTTTTCTTTGTAACACCAGGTCAGGTTTGACTGTAAGCATAATGTGACAGTTGCAATAACTGACATTTCAAAACAGTTAGAAAACAAACAAATGCTGAACTTTGACAAATAATAGTTTTACAATGTCTAAATATATACCTAAATGCATAATTTGTGATAAAATTTAGAATTACTACACAGAACACTGCAGCCATTTACAGTACTGGCTATTAGTGTCATAATTCATTTTCAAGTCATGCTATTTTTTATTTTTTTTCACCAGATGGCAGCAATCTGCCCCCAATTTTCTCTGTTTCAACTTGACAGAAATGTAGGTTTTTTTACTGTTTTGAAGTTATATAAATTTGCTGATTTTGAGAATTTTTGATTGGCAAAATCGAGAATTTTTTCATATAAATAACATAAAATACCAAGAGAAGTGCATCATTTTATTGTGTTTACTCCAGGGAAGAAGAAATATTTTCATTTCTTTAAAAAATAAAAATAAAATTGAAAATAAATTACGCAAACAGTAAAGTAAGCGGCCCTTCTTTAACAGAAGAGAAAGATTACTTTTTTATTTTCTAGTAGTGGTTTTGTACACTAAGTTCAATATCCTCTAAAAATATGATATATTTTTTTTTTGCTGAATCCTATCCTTTAAACTAAAATTTCAATATCATCATATTTTTGCATATTTAGAGGTCTTAGGTAAAAAAGTGAACACAAGAAGACCAACACATTCAGGCAAGGGTCACCCATATTTAATGAAGGTTGACTTTAACCAAAAGATTGAACTGTATTCTCAGGACAAGTATATTTTTCATAAATAATAGTTATTAGTTCATTTATTAACTAGAATATTTTTTGGCCAAAACAATGATTTGAATTTTCTTTTTTTATTATTTCTTTTTTTTTATCATAAATTATTTTCTTTTTTCTTTTTTTCTCATAATTTTTTGACGTTAAAATGTTGCTGAATAACCTCTACTAGGCTGTTTAATGGCAGTTTCCATTGTAAAACTTACCCCATATAGTGTGACAATATACCCCGCTATTGGGGCTCAACTTACTGTATCTCTTTCATGGGCAAAAACAGTGGAAATTTTCAACAGCTATTTTGTAGCCAAGACTTTAAAGAAATATTTCACCCAAAAATGAAAATCCTCTCATCATTTACTCACCCTCATGCCATCCCAGATGTGTATGACTTTCTTTCTTCTGAAGAACACAAATGAAGATTTTTAGAAGAATATTTCAGCTCTGTAGGTCCATACAATACAAATGAATGGGTGCCAGAATTTTGAAGCTCCAAAAATCCCATAAAGGCCACATAAAATAATCCATAAGACTCCATTGGTTAAATCCATGTCTTCAGACATGATATGATAGATGTGGGTGAGAAACAGATCAATATTCTTCTTCTTGTGTTTTTGGTGATTCACATTCTTCATGCATATCACCCCCTACTGGGCAGGGAGAAGAATTTCTATAAAAAAAAAAAAAAAGGACTCACCCACATCTATTATATCACTTCTAAAGATATGGATTTATCCACTGGAGTCATATGGATTACTTTTATGTGGCCTTTATGGGAATTTTGGAGCATCAAAAGTTTGGTTCCCATTCACTTGCATTGTATGGACCAAAAGAGCTGAAAGGATTTTCTAAAAATCTTAATTTGTGTTCTGAAGAAGAAAGAAAGTCATACACATCTGGGATGGCATAAGGGTGAGAAAATGAAGAGAGAATTTTCATTTTTGGGTGAACTATCCCTTTAAGGTACAATAAGTGGCTGGTTACAGAAAATAAACCGTGATAACTATTTATTGTAAAAAGTGTAAAAAGCTTGACAACTAGCTCCCATCTCCCCTATATTGTTTCATATACTGTATGTATATTATTTATATTTTATTTGATATTGTATTAAGCTTTTATATGTCAGGTTATTTGTCTGTCTGTTGCTGATGTAAATGTCTGTCTTGAAGAAGAATTATACTTGGTACACTGTACTCTTTAAAAGCTTTGACTTGACTCAAAGAGCATTCATTCAACAGCACTCCACCTCTGTCTGATACACCTCACTGGGTGAGTGAGAGCGAGCAAGCAAGTCCAGGCACAATGTGCAGGGCTTTGCATGTGTATAAAGGTGAGCTGCATCCATCATCCAGAACTGTTTCAGTGGACGAGGACATTAGTTACAGCAGCAGCGACCTGTTCAGGTCTGTCACAGGCAATATCTGCAAAATGACACCTTCCACTTCGCTGATGAATACACACACACACACACACACACACACACACACACACACAAACATGTGCCTGAGCTGTTACTACGGGGCATTCAGCAACAGAGCAAGAGCTTGATTTTGGAACAGGAGGAGGCAGAGGGAGAGAAAGAGTATTTTAAAAGGTAGCTGCTGCAGCCTCAGGCCAACACAGAGAGGTTCAGGAGGAGTGACTTCTCCTGAAGTCATGCAGATCCTTAATTAGGACACTTCCAGGGGCCTACTACATTAATCATTCATAACCTATATTCATTAAATCACACGATTATACAAACATACACATTTGCATATTACACCACTACTTACAATGTGTACATTGCATATTGTCTGTAAATTCTGTATATTTTCTGAGTTTTATAGTTTGTCACAGAGTGTACTTAGTTAATGTGTATTAGTTATTGTCATAGTTCTATTACCGACAGCATGATAACTTGTGAAACATTTCAGTGCTACCCCAAATAAGCTGAACTTAAAGAACACTAAAGAGGGAAGGTACTAGAAGTGCCAGCATAGGCAAAGGATTGGAGGGGGACGGGTGACATGTCTCCCACAATGCTGTGAAGGGGGTAAATTACCCCCCCCCCCCCCCAAATCGTGCGTATGTCCTTGTTTATATATTCTATATATATATTCTATATATATTTATGTCAACGCTGAAAATAATTTTGTATGAGATACCTTGCAATTGTATGACTGTGAGTGTCATAGTCAGACAAAAAACTTAAGTCTACCCTCCGTTGTATGATTTGGTATCGCACGACTATTGTGCAATCCGCTCTAGCACAGACAGCTGTATCATGTGGTACCTGTTACTTTTCTAAGGCGCTGGCCAGGATGGGTCAGTCATAGTTGTTTATTATTACTAAATGAGGATTTTGACAAATGCTTTTATGGATAATGCTGAAGCGGATTTCCATTCACAGATATGAATCCTTGCAATTATCAGTTCCCTATCTGTCACTCACTTAATGTTGTGTTGATGTAGTGACACTAGGGGTCACTCTTGGGAGCCCGAGACACCTCTGGTCTTTGATAAAAGGCCAGTGAAAATTGGCGAGTGGTATTTGCATGCCACTCCCCCGGACATACGGGTATAAAAGGAGCTGGTATGCAACCACTCATTCAGATTTTCTCTTCGGAGCCAAACGGTCATGCTCACTAAGCTGAATTCTACTGTTCATTCACCTCTGCTGGATCTGACGGCGCATTTCAGCGGCTTCTCCATCCTCTGCACTGGTGCACTGCAGAGAACGTCCCTGGGCGCTTCATCAGAAAACAAAGAGAGTATATTTTCTGATAGAGCCTTTTCCTCTAAAAGAGTATATTCCTCTAAAAGAGCGGCACACACGGAACGTCTTTTTAAAGATGCCTTTCCGATTGTGTGTTATTCCTTGTTGCGGTCGTTATCTCTCAACTTCGGATGGTCATGATCGCTGTCTTTCGTGTCTGGGCGCGACCCACACGGAGGCAGCGTTTGTGGATGGTTCATGTTCTCATTGCGAGAACATGACCATGGCAACGTTGCGGTCGCGGCTTGCTTTCGTAAGAAATACCCTCGGTCCTTCTACCTACGGGTATGAGGCCAGCGCAGCTAGCACTGGGGGTGATTTGGGGACCCCAATTGGTCGCCTCCGCCGGGTATCCCCCGTGGACCTCCCATTCTCCAGCACGCTCGTCTGCCCCAGTCGGGCTTCCGGATGAGTTCGCCGGCTCGTCTCACGGCGAGTCTGACTTCTTGTTCGGAGCCCGCAAAGATGATGAGCTCTCAAGCACAGCATCGGAAAGCGGGCTTGTCCAGTCAGATGCAGGAGCCTCAGCTGGGCTCCCCCCCTCGGGGACGATTGCCCAGTCACAGGCTGATGCCGAAATGAGGGACATGCTTTCCTGGGCGGCCGCGAGCATCGGGTTAGAGTGGAACCCTCCGCTCTCCCCTGAACCATCGCGGCTTGATGATTGGTTCCTGTGCTCACGGTGCCGCTCAAAGCAGCCATGCCCCGCTCCAGTACTTTCTTCCCGGAAGTGCATGAGGAGCTGATGAAATCATGGGAGGCACCTTTTACTGCCTGGCCCCGATTCCGCAGTTCCCCCGCTCTCACTAACCTCGATGGCGGGGCGGCCAGGGGCTCTACGGCGATTCCCCCGGTGGATAAGGCGCTCGCGGTGCACCTATGCCCACAGAGCGCCGCCATCTGGCGTGGATGCCCTAAGCTCCCGTCCAAGCCCTGTAGGCTCACGTCGTCCCTGACGGCTAAAGCCTACAGCGCTGCTGGACAAGCCACCTCTGCCCTGCATGCCATGGCTCTCCTGCAGGTCCACCAGACCAAGGTGTTGAAAGAACTGCACGAGGGTAGTTCCACCCCAGATTTGATGCAGGAACTGTGCTCGGCAACCGATCTCGCTCTCCGAGCGACGAAGGTCACGGCGCGGTCTCTCGGGTGGACGATGGCTATATTAGTGGTCCAGGAGCACTCAACCTGGTCGAGATTGGTGAGGCCGACAAGACACGGTTTCTTGCTGCCCCCATTTCCCAGGCTGGCCTATTCGGCGACACCGTCGAGGACTTTGCCCAGCAGTTCTCGGCGGTGAAGCTGCAGACGGAGACTATCCAGCACATCCTGCCCCGGCACGGCTCAAGATCCTGCACCCCGTCTGCTCGTCGCCAAGGGCGTCCCCCTGCAGTGACTGCTCTGGCTCCATCGCAGCCCGCCCCTTTGGCCCGGCCCCGGCGTGGAGCCCACCGCAGGAAGAAGATGCCACCCATCTCACAGTCAGCGCCTAAGAACCCATGGAGGTCATCAAAGCGCCCCTGAGATGGGCGACCCAAGGACGAAGGAACCCACTCACCTGGTAAGAGCTGGTAAGAAGACCACTCCATCCCCCGGTGGAGGGCCGGGTGGAAAATCTTTTGTTGCCTTTTTGTTTGATTTCACCGCATGCCCAAGTGGCTGCAGTACCCAACAGTTCAGCAAAAGAGCGGTTTCCTTCCTCCCTGGGTCACATACCTGGTGTGCACGGTCTTCATCACGACTACCGTCCACAGGTTTTTCCTTGCAGGATTGGTGCTCCAGCGGTGGTCTTTCCACCCCTGAGCACCCAGCTGTGGCACCTCGAGCTCCGCCCCACTGCTCCGCCCCACCTGCCGGTACGTCCGATGACGTTGTCCCCTTGGTCCCCCTTGCACGGAACTTGGATGCGTGGCTTGCGCTTTCCAATCCATCGCGATAGCTGATCCGGACCGTTCGACTCGGCTACGCAATTCAGTTCGCCAGGCACACAACGTCATGTGAGTGACAGATAGGGAACATCATGGTTACTTGTGTAACCTCTGTTCCCTGATGGAGGGAACGAGACGTTGTGTCCCTCCTGCCACAACGCTGAACTACCCGCTTAAATGGCCGGACCTTATATCGGCTCCTCAGCATAAAACCTGAATGAGTGGTTGCATACTGAACGGACCTTTATACCATACCTTTTATACCCATATGTCCGGGGGAGAGGCATGCAAATACCACTCGCCAATTTTCATTGGCCTTTTATCAAAGACCAGAGGTGTCTCGGGCTCCCAAGAGTGACCCCTAGTGTCACTACATCGACACAACGTCTCGTTCCCTCCATCAGGGAATGGAGGTTACACAAGTAACCATGACGTTTTCATTAAAAAAATACTATCCAGTGTAAATATGTCTCCAATGAGATATAAAATGTTCTGAGATTCAAATGCAAAACAGTGAGTTGGCAATGCTGACATGTGGTACCTGTTACTTTTCTCAGCGCTGGCTAGGATGGGCCAATCACAGTTGTTCATTATTTCTGGATAAGGATTTTTATGATAGTTTTATAAATACTGCTGAGGCGGATTTCCATTATCAATTGCAATTTTCAGTTTTTATTAAAAATAACTATCTAGTGTAAAATGTCTGCAATAAGTTATAAAACGTTTTGAGATTTAAATGCAGATGCATGGAGGATTTGGTTTCAGAGCGTCAAGCACCCCCTGCAGGAATAAAACTTTGTGTCTCATAAGACACAGTCAGTGACTGACAACATGTGCATTTTCGGTCTGTAGGTCTGTTCCCCATCCAAAATATATGCATTTTTAAAGCATGAAATGTATCACATGAGTGTCCATAGAAATGATCAGTTGTTGTTTTGATTTTATTTTTTAATGATTTTATTTTAATAAACAAAATTAGAAATAGCATCTTAAAACCCCTATGAAAACCGTACTTAGGATCCTTCCCATGACCCAAAATTAAGTGTGAAAAATGCTTTTTATATTAATAATTACTACTACTACTACTGTTAATAATAATAATAATAAATTAATAATTACATTTGAACTAATTTACAAGATTTTTTAACTGTTTTTAAAAAATATTTGAGATGTTGTTTATGAGTATGAATATATATATACAGTGTGTGAGCGTACACTTTTTTCTGCATAGGAGACAAGTCATTTTTGACCTGTTAATCCAATATGAGGAAATTGTGTGTAACCTCTTTTTAAAGTTAGAAGTATTGTTATTGGATTAGACTCCTCTGTGATCACATATTCAGTTGCTCTTAACGTGGTCTGGGTATAAATTACCCTGCCTTTGAAATTTTGTACTTATGCACTCATACTTCTGGACAGACTTTGAAAAGCATGGATGTTTTCATGACACTGGTATCCAATTAGTCGGGCTTTAAAATTCATTTTATGCAGTTAAGCTTACAGTATGCAGAGAGAGTTCAACTAGAGATTACTGTCAGGCAAAACAAGCAAATTAAAAGATCCTAGGTAGGATATGAAATCTTCTAAAGCCTAAAGCAACCATTTTAAATAACATTATTATCATTGATCTCCATATCTGAAGAAATAGAAAGGCTACAGCTCTACTGTGTTGCCTCACTATTCTTCCCACACATCTGGAGTGGATGGCTGTCCAGCTGACATGAATTATGCGTGACTGAAGAGCACCAATCTAAACAACACAGGGGCTCAAAATCTGATCTCTTTGCTTTAGGTCATCTGATTTTACACTCTAACTCTTTCCATTTTTCATGAAATCGGTGAAGCAGTTTTGGGAAACAGAAAAAAAAAAAAAAAAAAAAAAAAAAGCCATAGAAATAACAAGGGGAAAACGTAAACGTTGAGAGCATAATCCATTTTTGCCCAGCAATCCTCTAAGCACCACAATTATAATCTGATGGATGGATGAGAAAGCATACATACTGTACATCTCTTGAGCTCACTCACTTGAGGGCTGGACAACAAAAAGAACAGAGTGGACTAAATTGTTCCCTTGCAAAACAATTTTTCTATCCACCAACTGAGTCACAGACACTCAATTATACTGTACGAGCAGATGTACAGTAAGTATAAATTCTTGGCTCTGCATCAAATAACATTCCAAGACATCCCATTATAGAAGGCAAGGACTGCCAAACAAATCAAAATGACACTTTAGTAAAAGCTTTGCCAAATTCATGATCAGCAGAGGATGACTAGTAAATGGAGGACTGTAGAGATCATTTCTTTTACTTTCTTGTATGGTACTGTACAATCAAGGGTCAGTGTTTGGCTGATTAGCTCGCACCCCTCTAGATGCCGTAACTACACAATTTTGTTGCCACAAATTATCCATCTCCATTGACTGCCACTCAAAAGTAGCTGAGCATTATTATATTATAGAATGTATGCCAGTAAAATAGTTGTTTTGTCAGTGATTTTTTTTAGGGTTCTTACAAGCGTGAAATGACTTACTTTTTCCATGCTGTCTTTTACATCACAGCTCAGAGTACTCGCTATGAACAGCTTATGTTGCGTTCCGTTCAAAGTCGGATGTGGGATATTCCTAAATTATACCTCCAATCTCTGCCCATAAATGCATTCCATTGAGAGATGCTCAGAAACTAGAAGAATTTTGCAACATTCCTGCTTAGCATGTGTTCGAGGAACCGAATTGCGGAGGATAAACAACGCTATGCAATGTTGGCATTTGTTCTAGGTGTACTATCATCAAAAGAGAGTAAAACTTACTGTTTTACATACCTGTCTTGGCACACGTTAGCTAAACAAGCTTTATTATTGTGTAATTTAGGAACTGTGATACACTGATGCATCTTATTTGCTTGTAAGTGATTGTCTCTCTGGGTGCTGCCACATTCGTGTTATGTCATGCACGTGCATCCCGGTGAAATCGGAGTTGTGGATTTCAGCATGTTTCCAAGTTGGAAGTCCAACTTCAAGTGGCATTCCATTGCACTTTTCCAAAATTCTGACTTTCCTGGTTGAATGGAAAACAGTATTAGGACTATGTGCATTCTCGTGCTGCAATCAGCCAATCAGCATTGTCAAGACATTGTCTTTTTTTCTGCAGCTCACGAGAAATTAGACACATGATATTTACGACTAAGGTGATTGGCTCAGAAAAAAAGAACAAAAAAACTGGAACTGCCTGTGAGCAAAAAATTCAAATCAATTACTTCCGGGACTACATGCGCCAGCTGCACAACTGCCATTGAGATTATTTGGAATGTTGGTGAATAGAGGTTTTATAGTCCTCATTTGGGTAAAACAAATGAGTAGCATTTTTGAGTGCCTGACACCGCATGGAGACAAGAATCATACTGAGTATCAACCCATCCAGGAGTTCAAAGCAGTGTGATAAAAATGTTGACTGTTGTATCTCTACAGATTAAAAAATTAATGACAGTCAACAACAAAACCAGGCAGCGAACGTGTGCATTCCGTAGCATGTATGTAGCAATTCAGCATGTGCATTTTTATAGCCATTACATCCTAGAGCAAATGTTAAGTATAGCTGGATGTAAAGGGTGACTGTTAATTAAATAAAATGAGAAGTGTTTAAAAGACCTTTTTATATGATTACAATCATAAAAATGTGTGTTATCTTGCACAAATACAAGAACCATATTTTGACATTTTTGAGTCAGTGTATTTAGTTTCTCGCTTGGGCATTGGAAGCGTGTGCAGCAGCAACCAGAAGTCAAGAGAGTGTCCCTAAGGAACTATTACTGAATAGAATTCCCTCACGCACAAGCTAATATTGTGCGTGGAGACATTTAGCCCATCAGCTGACCGGCTGAGTGCTGCACGAGCTAAGGAAAACTGCAGTGCATCTGCACAACACGCAGAATACCAATTAGCTTTAGTCGCATCCTCTCTCTCTCTTTCTACACAATCCTTGTGGGGACATTTGGTCCCTACAATATATTGTAGGCAAAACCTGACCCAGGTGCACATGCACAGGCTCAAAAGCTCAAAAGTGGTGAAAGTGACATTTCCACATTTTAGACAATAAACTGGCCTGTTTCAACTGTTTAAAAAACAGTCTATTTCTGAAGGGCTTGTCATCAGTCAATTAATCAATCAATTAATATTTTAAAAAACTTTTTCTACCATAGAAAAAATTATTTTTTTATATAATGCTCTCAGAGCATGCATGATGACTGAAGATTGCGTTGAAGTCTTCATTTGAGATCAACCCAAGGCCATGAAGTTGATATTGGATCCCTGTACTTGTTGATGACATAACCTTTACATATAATGGCACCCTACATATAAAAGGGGCCTACAATTATTTCTGCACAGCACAGTAGTCTGCTCTCTGTTATCCTCTTTGTGTGGCTGTCAGATCCTTCGATAACGCTCTAGCCATGATCATAATACTATAATAGGATGCCATCTGCTGGCTACAGCTCTGAATGATGGTCCAGTACATTTCATACAGTTCATGATCTAAATCATGTGGATTCAATCATATCAAATGTAAAGGACAGAGCATTTTTTTTTTCAAATGCATTTAATTGAATGTGTCCAGTAGATTTCAGATGCACCTAATAAATAGCTTGGCTGGATTCCAGACTTACTTCTGGATCTGATTGATTTTGGACATGCATTTGCTTCTATCGAACAGTCAGAACAAAACCCTGATCTCTTTTCATGGTCAGGAATATCTGATGAAGCGGATTACAAGTAAAACCATTCCAAGAGTCAATGTTTCCTCCATGACTAAGCTTCTTAGGGAGACACAGTGGAACGGTGCCAGAAATGATCTTTGCTGTTAGATTAGTTTCTGTGTGCAAAAACTGCACTTTCTTGACACAAGAAATTCTGTTTAAAACAGAAAACAGTAGGCACTGAGAAGGTGTATCAAGCCTTGACAAGTTGGCCATTTATATATGTCTTTGATGATACAAATAATGTGGGGAGAAAATAAGATGGCTACCAGTGCTATACAGATTAATTTAATTGTAATGATCTGAAAAAAAAAAAAGATATTTTCTGGACATCAAGTAGCAGATTCACTCGTTAAGTAAAATTGTCAAGACAGTGACAGTGAGACAATGAGACCCAAAAGCAGAGGAACAGTTCAAAGGATTTATTAACAATAAATATTCACTTCAAATGTGCCGGTAAAGACTGAGGATCCCAGCACCAGCTGCAGTTGTGGGGAGAAGTTTGTGGATGCATGCGTGCCGTGGCCACACAATGAGCAAATCCGTGAATAGTGTGTTCGTAGGCGAGTGTGTGCATTGTAGAAGTCAGGAGCAGATTCGCAGGAATCCGCAGTTGAAGCGTAGTGAGGTGCGCAGCACAGCACACAGCAGACTGAAAGGCAATCGCTCTCCCGACACACAGGCAGAGATGGGCAACCAAACAGATACACGAGACAGGACCAACTAGGCCTGAGAGAGTGAGGTAAATTACTTCACACCAAATAACAATCTAGCAAAGATACTGAGAAAATGAAGGGCAGAATTCTGCCCAAAAAAGCGACACAAATTGGGGTCCTCTGTCAGAAACCACATTGACCGGGAGGCCACGAATGCGGAAGACATGGTTTATGACTGCTACCGCTGTCTCCCTTGCTGTGGGTAATTTGGGGAGAGGAATTAAATGAGCCACTTTCGAGAATCGGTCAACTACAGTCAAAACGACTGTGTTGCTATGAGGGGGAGACCAGTTACAAAGTCCATGGCTATGTGTGACCAGGGTCTCGAAGTGACAGACAGTGGTTGGAGGAGCCCATCCAGGGGTTTACAGGAGGTCTTATTGGTCATGCAAACAGGGCAAGCGGCTACGACAGGCGTACATCCCACACAAGCAATGGCTAACTGAATCATTGTCTAATGAGCGTCTGGGTGCGAGTCGCCCCTGGATGACAAGCAACGTTTGATAAGTGACCCCTCTGTTGGACGTGCGTCCAACTGATCGTGGAAAAAATAACTGACGTGCTGGGCACGTAGCGGGGGGCATGGTGTTTTGTAGCGCAGCACAGACTTTAGCCTCCACCTCCCAGGATACCATGCCACCACTCGAGTGGTGGGTAGGATGGTATCCGGTGGGACGGTGGAGGTCTCAACCTTGAAAAATCGAGACAAAGTGTCAGGCTTCACGTTCTTAGAGCCCAGGTAATATGAGAGAACAAAATTAAAACATGTGAAAAATAGTGCCCAGCGAGCCTGTCTAGAGTTAAGGCATTTGGCCCCCGAACCCTCAGTGACGCTACTCCCTCAAAGCCAACCGGACAGCCAGAAATTCTTGGTTACCGAGATTGTAGTTTGGGTCTGCTGGTGTTAAGTGGTGCGAAAAAGAATCACACGGATGCATCTTTCCATCCGAGGAAGAGCGCTGCAACAGGACCGCTCCGACACCAACCTCACACGTGTCCACCTCCACAATGAACTGACATGCAGTTTGGGGAGTAACAAGTATAAGTACGGTAGAAAATCACTCCTTTAATTTAGAGAACATGGCCTCAGCCTGTGGGGACCAACAAAAGTCAGTGGTGGAGGTGAGATCCGTCAGAGGTGTGGCGAGTTGGCTTTAATTCCGAATAAATCTCAGATAGAAATTAGCAAACCACAGAAACCTCTGCAAAGCCTTGCGAGAATCTGGAGTTGGCCAATCGGAGATGGCTTTGACTTTGGCACACTCCCTCGGACGAAACAATGAACCTCAGGAACGGAACCGACTGTGCTTGAAAAGCGCAGTTCTCTGCCTTGACAACAGCTGATTCTCTAGCAGTCGCTGAAGCACCTGCCTGATGTGCTGAACTTGGTCCTGGATATTCTGGGAGAAGAGCAGAATATCATCTAGATATACAAACACAAAACAATCAACCATGTCTCTAAGCACTTCATTTACGAGCCCCTGGAAGACGGCGGGGGTGTTGACCAATCCAAAAGGCATGACCAAATATTCAAAGTGCCCCCTATGGGTGTTAAAAGCCATCTACCACTCATCCCCCTTCCTAATCTGGACAAGGTAATAAGCGTTGCATAAGTCCAATTTTGTAAAGACGGACGGTCCCTGCAAGAGTTTGAAAGCTGAGGACATCAATGGCAAAGGACAAAAATTCTTCTTCAAGGGTGTTGCACTCACCAGTAATCCCCTTCCTACTGAAGAGCGGTGTCTTTTACTGGACAGGAAGCAGAGAAATGACCAGACCGGGCACAATGAAAGCATAATCCTTGAACAAGGCATCGCAGCTTCTTCTTATGCGAAATCCGAGTCCTCCCGACTTGCATTGGCTCTGTGTCAGGCCGTGATTCTGGTGACCTGGACGAAACAGTGGACTGGGTTGGATGGCCAGCCACCCGGGTAGGTGGAGAGCGACATCAATGGCATAGGGCCAGACGTTGATCTACTTGGATAGCTAGATCCACCAAATCGTCGAAGCATGAAGGCAGATCCAAAGGATAGATTTCGTCCTAGATGTCGTTGGAAAACCCATGTAGAAACCGGTCCCACATGGCGTGATCGTTCCACTCACAAGAAGCAGCCAGGGTGTGAAACTCGATAGCATAATCTGAGACTCGCCGATCTCCTTGAGACAGTCTGGATAAGACCCTCGCCGCCTCCCGACCTTGAGCCAAGCGATAAAACACTTGGCTGAGCACCATTGAGAAGGCGTGAAAAGAAGCGCAACAGGGATGTCTGTTGTCCCACATGGCGGTCCCCCATTCACTGACTTTGCCGGTGAGGAGTGTGATCACACAAGAGGGCTGTAATGTGAAGAACAGGGAACATTGTGAAAGGAATGTGCTACAGGATCCTGCCTCACCTGAAAACGGGGTTGGAGGAGGGATACGAGCCTCTGAGCACCCAGAAATGTGGGGAACTTCCAGAGCCAGTGAGGGTGCTTGCTTCCTAAGTGGGACCAGCATCGTGAGGTTGGCAAGTTATTGAACGACAAAGGTGAGCTCAGCGAGCTGCGACAGCAACATCTGCAGAGCCCGGTTAGATGCAGAGATTTGAGCCTGCTGACGTCCCAGTAAAGCTCCCTGCTGAGAGAGGGCGGAATGAAGAATAGACTCCTCTGCTGGGTCCATACTTGGCTAGATTGTTCTGTCAAGACAGTACAAAGAGACCCAAGGGCAGAGGAACAGTTCAAAGGATTTATTAACAATAAATATTCACTTCAACTATGCCAGCGAAGACTGAGGATCCTGGCACCGGCTGCAGTAGCGGGAAGAAATTTGTGGTTGCGTGTGCACCATGGCTGTGCAATGGGCAAATCTGTGAAGTGTGTGTGTTGTGAAAGTCAGGAGCAGATTCGTAGGAATCCTCCGTTGAAGCATAGTGAGGTGCAGAGAACAGCGCACAGCAGACTGGAAGGCAATCACTCAATAGCATGAAATCAACCTCGGAACATTACAATGAAGAAACACAAGTAATAAAAAAAATTATCCAACAAATGAAGCTAAATGATAGCAAGAAGTGGTTAAAAGCAGCCATGTTACATGTGCTTCATTTGTTTCAAGTGATAACCTTATTACATTTATATCAATTTGAAACTTTGTATTTATAACCAATAGGGTAGCAAGTAGACATTAGCCAAGAGGCTATAATTCTTTGTTGTTGTTTGTTGTTAAATATCTGAAGGGTTCACATTATGTAACATTGGAGGATACTATTAACTTCCTGCTGTTGCAAAACAATTAAAAGGAAATTATTGTTGTGAATACAATAAAGAAGAGAGACAAACTGTTTACAAGCTTCAGGGTTGCTTTAAGTTCAGTCAAATTAAATCAGTCTGGGAAAGGCCCAAAAATCTAATGGTCAAACCTGCATTAGTGATACCACCGCATTAAAAATGTGGACATTATCATGTGATTAGTAAATCAGTTTGATAATAGATCTCAAAACCATTTAACTCTTCAAACCTTTAAAGACTTTACTTGAAGGAAAATTGCCTTTTGCCTTTTTTAAAGAAAAGGAGGGATGAGTCTAAACCATTTCATCAACATTATGCCACAAATACTGTGATTGAGCTTAACTTGTATTGAACCTGGAATATTTCATTAATATTGGAAACTGTCATATGGTATAATGTAGGGCAAAATTTAACTGAGCTACTGGTATGAAAATAGCAGACTGGTCACAAATGTATACCATCTTTCCAGAGAGTGGAAATTCGAAAATACATGAGAAGCATTTTCACTGACATTTCTAAAAGCCTAGTCGATACTTCTTGGAAAGCAATTTCTGAGAGAACAAGCCACAGAAAGACTGGCGCTTTGACATGATTTTGGCAAGAAGTGCTAGAAAGGTTTAGCTTTAAAAAAAAAAAAGCCTTTTACTCAGTGGTCATTATTAGTTTTGTATTATTATTTGCATACATTTCCATACTTCAGATAGTTTAAAATCTTTATTTGAATGTCACAAAATAAATGAGATTGTTAAAATAAGTACAGTTTAAAATACAACACAATAAATATAAGGATGCATGAGAGCAACAGTTTGATGTTATTTGTATTATCCAGTTCTGAATAAAAAAAAGGTCTATGATTCAAATTCTACGACATTTTGCAGTTAATAAAGCTTTGAGAATGTAATGTACAGTAATTGAAAGTAAAAAAAAATTCCAGCAACTTTTTTTGCTGACTTCCAAATTTCCAAGTGTGATGTAGAAGTCAACTTCCAATTTAAAGGGATAGTTCACCCAAAAATTATCATTCTCTCATGATTTACTCATCCTCAAGCCATCCCAGATGTGTATGACTTTCTTTCTTCAGCAGAAAACAAAGATTTTTAGAAGAATATTTCAGCTCTTTAGTTCCTCACAATGCAAGTGAATGGTGACTAAAATTTGAAGATCTAAAAAGCACATAAAGGCAGCATAAAAGTAATCCATGTGGCTCAAGTGGTTAAATCCATGTGTTCAGACACGATATGATAGGTGTGGGTGAGAAACAGATCAATATTTAAGTCATTTTTTATCATAAATTCTCCTCCACACCCAGTAGGGGGTGATATGCACGAAGAATGCGAATCACCAAAAACAGAAGAAGGAGAAAATGAAAGTGAAAGAAAATGGGGCTTCTCACCCACACCTATCATATCATGTCTAAAGACGTAGATTTAAGCACCAGAGCTGCATTACTTTTATGTTGCCCTTATGTGGATTTTGGAGCTTAAAAATTTTGGCACCCATTCACTTGCATTTTATGGACCTACAGTGCTGAGATATTCCTCTAAAAATCTTTGTTTGTGCTCAGCAGATGAAAGAAAGTCATAGACATCTGGGATGGCATGAGGGTGAGTAAATGATGAGAGAATTTTCATTTTTGGGTGAACTAACCCTTTATGTAGATACAGTATCTACATCTAAATGTAAGCAGTTACTGTATATACAAGCAAAGATGTTCATGCAATCAAGCCCAGCATTCTGGAAAAAACACCACGTGACTTTTGAAACTTCTGTAATGGCAAGAGATTTGGCTTAATTTGATACTTTAAGAACAGTGTAGACAGGAACATATGGGGACAAAGAGGATGGGGTCATGGTACAGGATGGATTTGAATAGGCTTTGTACTGTTTCCCCATGATCAAAACAGCTTTTTATACAGTATGTGCTGAGCATGTGCACTGCCCACTGTGCCACAGCTCTGACCACTTGATGGCTCATCATTGAAGGAGAATCTTAGGAGAATAATCATATCAGTTGTAGTTGTTTCATTTAATGAGAAAGAAAGTTCCAGAAGCCACTCCCAGCAGCCCCAGAAGCAGACCCACTCCACAGAACACAGCTGGAACAACACTGGGCAGAACAACGTACACTTCTGAAACATACAAGCACATGATTGTGACCTTTACAGTTGACATAATTCAAATGTTATCATATGTGGTACCTCACCCCATGTTTTGGTCTCAAATTTGTTCTCAAGGGTTTTATGATACAGTGCAGCTGTAAATGTCTCCCTCTTCAGGACTGAACTTCAGAGTTGAAAAGATGTTGAAGGTTCCATCTATTTTTAGATGATACTAGCTTAGATTTATATTCTCTGTCACATTCACATTGTTCTTAGTCCATGAGATCACCACAGGCGGAGGGAAGAGTCCAGTCATATGACAGATGAGAGTGTTGGCAATACCCAGCATCACATTATCTTTAGAATATATGGAAGCCTCAGGTCTAGCTAGGAACACAAGAAAACATACAGGAGACTGATGCATATTTGCATATTAAAAACTGAATCTCTAGACTGTGTTACATTGACCTCAAGGAACAAAACTACAGGTGAACTTTTTTGTTAATGTTGCGCTGGCTAATATGGCAGTCGACACTGACACCTATGGTGTCGGCATGGATATAGCATTATGCAAAGGCAAAAGGTTTGGTTACTGATGCCACTGTAGAAACTGTAGAAATTAGCAGTCAGCCATGATTCATTTATTTTATAAGTGAAAGTGTTCAATAATAGGGTGGGGGGTGGAGGAAATGAGATACAGTGAGTACTATTCAGCTGGTCAAATGATCTCAACATGGCTTTTTGCTCAGTATGCTTTACCTGTTTGCCCTTTTGTGTTGTTGTAAGCTTAAGCAGCAGTTCTTGCTTGATTTTTTTCAATGGATGCCATTATTTTATACAATTCTTTTCTTTTGGAGTAAAACTTTTTTTAATTGGGGAAAAATTACTGAGTGCACCTTTAACCCTTGTGCTGTGTTGACATTTTTTACCTAATTTGATGTTCCTGGTCAAAAATGACCAGCCTATTAAAAATTGCTTATAAATCTATCATTATGCTATATTATCTCCAAATATTGGATTATATCTTTTTGTCAACTTGTTTTCTTTCAATTAGCACAGGTTTTTTTTTGTTTTTTGTTTTTTTTTTTGTTGAACTTATTGATCATAGGCCTCATTGACCTGAGCTTATGCACCTCTGAGTGAACAAAATAATTATTTTTGGATAATTTTGGCAATACTAAATAAAATATGAAAGCATTCTGTTCTATTTATCACATTAGTGTGCTTTAATGTTTAACCTGGAAGTTTGTTTTGAAATGCTTTTATTTTGTACAAAATGGCACAAAGTCACACTTGTGATGTTCCCGGTCAAAAATGACCGGCCACTGAAAATGAATGGGGGAGATCAAAAATAAGAGAAAAATTGAGCATAAAGGAGCATGTTCCTCATGTTCATTGTTCACATATGTGCATGTATGCTTGCAAACATAAAGGTCTCGGACCTGTGCTCGCGCACATACAGACACACACACACACACGTGCGCTATAAAGCACACTATGGGAGAGGTATTGATCACTCTCTGCAGGTCATGTGGAACAGTGTTTTGTAATTCTTCTCCGAGGGCGCCCAAGCAGTAGTTTTGGTGTCTCACTAATCTTACATATCTAATTCAGGTCAGCTCTACTAAGGAGCTCATTCGTTGTATCTCCTGCGTTAGATAAAGGAGTCATCTAAAACATGCAGTGATTCCCCTTCCCAGAATGATAGAGGAAAAACTGATACAGAGGTCTCATAAACACATCATCCAATCAGAATTTGATCCTACCTCTGAAATGACGGTATTTTGGCAAATATATTTTCTCCTTCATACATATTTAAATTTGTTGTAAAAATAAATAATGACAATATTTACAATTTATGACTCTATAACTCAGAGTTGTATATGAATACATGTAAAATTACATTGAAGTATTGCATTTGTGATAGAGGGAAAGAGAGCAAATGAGAAAGAGCTCAGAAAATCATTACCATTTTTAATGATTATGTATTTTAGTGCCTTCTTGTTTCTGTAGCCAGTTAAGTCTAGACCAGGCCAGGTCACTAAGATTGTACTTAAATGTACTCTTTTTTTCTTTATTTTTTTAAGATCATTAATTTCAGTCGGCTTTGGCTTTTTCTTTTTGTAAGCATTTTACCTGGAAAATTATGTTCATTGCTTTTATGTTGCAATGTTTACATACAATTTCTTGCATGTAATGACAGTACAGAATAACTACAATGAAAATTTGAATCATATGCTTTAAATGCATTTGCAGTTTTTCCTAAATATAACAACCATGGCATCTGGAGGTCAGTGAGGAAAATGCCTAGCACTAACCCTGTAACACGTGACAACCATAAAATATCATAATACTCTTTATTTTCATTTTCATCACTATATGTGTTGTTTTACCAACCTAACAAACCTCCTTTTGTGAAATGTTTTGCTTGAGAAGTGTGCTTGTGCAATATATTCTTTAAAATAAATGTCACTCGATTTGATATTTTGTTTTCGATTGATCGATTTCTGCTGCTGAACACAAACGAAGATAGAATATCTCAGCTCTGTATGTCCATATAATGCAAGTGAATGGTGACCAATTTTGGGTGAGAACAGACTAAAATATAACTTTTTTTATCTTGCCATTTTGTCTCTAGGCATGATAATAATTTCAAGTTTAATTACACTATTCCAATTACACCGTGTAATCAAGCTTAAAACCATGATCGCCAAGGAGACTGCTGATGTCAAGATTTATAGTGAAAACTGACTTATATTTTGGTCTGTTCTCATCCAAAACCGATTGGATCATTTCAGATGACATGGATCAAACCACTGGAGTTTTATGGATTACTTTTATGCTGCCTGTATGTGCTTTTTGGTGCTTTAGAATTTTGGTCACCATTCACTTGCATTTTATGAACCTTCAGAGTTGAGATATTCTTCTAAAAACACTGGGATATTCTTCTAAAAATCTTCATTTGTGTTCTGCTGAAGAAAGAAAATCACACATCTGGGATGGCATGAGGGTGAGTAAATGATGAGCAAATTTTTATTTTTGGGTGGACTATTCCTTAATTCCATGTGGCTGAATATAAGATGATTACATTTAGAGATCACTTAAAATGAAATCAGATTTTTTTATTGCACAAATGGTTGGACCAGACATTGTTACAGTCAATGTTACAGTAACATATACTGTAGCTATTAGTCGAAAGGATGTCTGCTATTTCTTCTTGCCTGGTTTGGGAGCTTTGTCAAGACCTTGCACATATTTCCGTGGGATGTGATACTGATCTGTAACAAAAGAGAAAAAGTGCACTCATAAAGAAGAACAAGACTGCAACTACAAATATAAGCATTTGTCATGTTGTGCATTTCTGTACCTAGCAGGAGTTTGCCAACATGTTGGACCTGATTTCCCTGGATCTGCACCTGGACCCTGTTTCTGGCTCCTGGGGAATCTTGGATGATGCAGCTGGCCTGGACCCGATGCTGCAGGGTGTCTGCTACCAAAGCTGGGTCTAAACCAAACCCCTCCAGATTCTTTATTATTGTAACCTTAAAAAATTTGAAAATGAGTGAGGAAAAAATGGTATGTTCAATTAGACACAAAAGGTAGTATCTCTCTCCAAAAATCCTTATAATGTTTGATATGCCATTCATAATGGAAAGTTTTTAAGTTTATATAGTAATGACATTTTAATGTTTACTTACCTTCTTATTGGAACCCCTAGAGGCTATAGTGATGTCTATGGGTTCCACCTGTCCTTTTTTAACCATAGCACGCTGACCTGGAAACAGCACCTCATGGCATGCCTGCATTCTGCTCAGAGTCCTGTACACAAAGAGTTTAAGAGTCCCTGTTCATATTAATATGCTTAAGCTCAATCTTACTG